>NC_087352.1:14504409-14807439 GCF_030014295.1 Loxodonta africana
CTTGGGGATCTTTCCACATCAGTACATAAAGAACTTCCTCATTTTTTTTTTTTTTTTAATGTTCTTGTTAGCTGCCGTGGAGTCAGCCCCTGAATTATGGGGACCCCGTGCACAACAGACAAGATATTACCTGGTCCTGAGCCATTCCCATGATCAGTTGCAGGTTAGACCATTGGGTTCCATAGGGCTTTCATTGGCTGATTTTCAGAAGCATATGGCCAGGCCTTTCTTCCTAGTCTGTCTTAGTCTGGAAGTTCCACTGCCATCTGTTGAGCGTCATAGCAACACGCAAGCTTCCACTGACAGACGGGTGGTCGCTACAAATGGGGTGCATTGGCCGGGAATCAAATCTGGGTCTCCCGTATGGAAGGTGAGAATTCTACCGCTGAAACATGATATAAACCCGTTGCCGTTGAGTTGATTCTAACTCACATGGCCCTATAGGACACAGTAGAACTGCCCCATAGAGTTTCCAAGGAGCACCTGGTGGATTCGAACTGCCTACCTTTTGGTTAGCAGCTGTCGCACTTAACCACTGCACCACCAGGGTTGCAGAATAGCTGCATAGTTTTCCGCTACCTTGGGTGGACCATCATTCATTTAGTGAATCCCCTCTTGCTGGACACTTTGGTTATGTCCAGTTTTTGCTGAAATGCTGCAGTGCAAACCTTTGTGTCTTCATTTGCATCAGGAAGCTCTTGCCAACCACAGAGTGTTAGCATCAGCTCCTTTTTCTGCAATTGTGAAGTCAGTGAGAGTAAAGGATGGCGTGAGCTCATGCCAGGAAAGGAGCATTGTCAGCTGATGAGAGGACCGGGTGGGAAAGCTCCTCTTTTTGGGTCTGAGTCACCCAGCAGTCAGGGATTACTGAGAACTTGCAAAGACAGCAGAGGCAAAAGTTAGCATCACGCATCTATCTTATACAAGGGGGAACAATCAAAAGTGTTTAGCAACAGCTAAGGCTGGTGGGAAGGAGCCCTGGTGGTGGTTTTGTTGCTAGGTGTCGTCGAGTCGGTTCCTACTCAGAGCGACCCCGTGTACAACAGAACAAAACATTGCCCGATCCTGAGCCATCCTCACAATCATTGCTATGCTTCAGTCCGTTGTTGCCACCACTGTGTCAAACCAGTTTGTTGAGGGTCTTCCTCTTTTTTGATGACTCTCTGTTTTACCAAGCATACTGTTCTTCTGCAGGAAATGGTCCCTCTTGATAACATGTCCAAAGCATATGAGGCGAAGTCTCACCATTCTCACTTCTAAGGAGCATTCTAGCTGTCCTTCCAAGACAGAGGTTTTCTTTTTTTAAAATTGTACTTTAGATGAAGGTTTACAGAACAAACTAGTTTCTCATTAAACAGTACACAGGTTGCTTTATGACATTGGTTAACAACCCCACAAACATGTCAACACTGTCCCTTCTCAACATTAGTTTCCCTATTACCAGCTTTCCTGTCCCCTCCTGCCTTCTAGTCCTTGTCCCCTGGGCTGATGTGCCCTTTTAGTCTTGTTTTGTTTTATGAGCCTGTCTGATCTTTGTCTCAAGGGTGAACATTGGGAGAGACCCCATTGCTGAGCTGATAGGGTGTCTGGGGGCCACAGTTTCAGGGTTTCTCCAGACTCTGTTAGGCCAGCAAGCCTGGGTTTATTTCTAAGTTAGAATTTTGTTCTACATTTATCTTCAGCTCTGTCTGGGACCCTCTATTGTGATCCCTGTCAGAGCTGTCAGTGGTGGTAGCTGGGCACCATCTCTTTGTCCCGGACTCAGTCTGGTGGAGGCCATGGTAGATGTGGTCCATTAGTCCTTTGGACTAATCTTTCCCTTGCATCTTCAGTTTTCTTCATTCTTCCCTGCTTCTGAAGGGGTGAGACAAGTGGAGTATCCTAGATGGCCACTCACAGGCTTTTAGGACCCCAGATGCTACTCACCACAGTAGAATGTAGAACATTTTCTTTATAAACTATGTTATGCCAGTTAAGCTAGATGTTTCCCATAACCATGGTCCCCAGCCCTCAGCCCAGCAATTCAGTCCCTCAGGGAGTTTGGATGTATCTACGGAGCTTCCATGACCTTGCTTTATACAAGTTGTACTGGCTTCCCCAGTATTGTATACTGTCCAAGACAGCTTTGTTGGTTCTTCTGGCAGTCTGTGGTATATTCAATATTCTTCGTTAACACCATAATTTAAAGGCATCAGTTCTTCCTCTGTCTTCCTTATTCATTGTCCAGGTTTCACGTGCATGCGAGGTGATTGAAAATACCATGGTTTGGGTCAGGGGTACCTTAGTCCTCAAAGTGACTTCTTTGCTTTTTAACACTTTAAAGAGGTCTGTTGCGGTGAATGTGCTTAATGGAATATGTCGTTTGATTTCTGACTGCTGCTTCCATGGGCATCGATTGTGGATCCAAGTAAAATGAAATCCTTGACAACTTTAGTATTTTCTCTGTTTATCATGATGTTGCTTATTGGTTTGAACCACTGGTGGCACAGTGGTTAAGTGATAACTGAAAGGTCAGCAGTTCAAACCTACCAGCTGCTCTGCAGGAGAAGGATGTGGTGATCTGCGCCCATAAAGATTACAGCCTTGGAAATCCTATGGGGCTGTTCTACTCTGTCACACGGGGTCTTTATGAGTCAAAATTGGCTCATTGGCAACAAGTTGGTTTTTTTTTTTTTTTATTAAGTTTGGTGGTTTGAACAGCCCGGTGGCTCCACAGGAGAAAGACTTGGAGATCTGCTCCCATAAAGATTAGCCTAGAAAACCGCATGGGGCAATTCGACTCTGTCACATGGATTCGCGATGAGTTGAAACTGACTCTATGGCACCCAAAAGCAACAACAACAAGGCACAGAGCCCCCCTAACCAGAATCTAGGGCCTTCTCTTACTGTGTCCAGCATTAACTCTTTAGTGGCTGGAGCATGGGGAGCTGGGCGTAGTCCCAGGGTGGAGGGCAGGGCAGCCAGGGTGCTGGGTGGTAGGTCCTGGGGGTGGGGGCTCAGGGCGGAGGTTATTTGCAGGTGGGAATATTTGAAAAGCCTTCACTTTCTATTCTGAAATAATTTCAAGCTTACATAGAAAAGTTGCAAGAATAGTACAAAGAACTCCCATACACATTTTACCCAAAGCAAAAACCAAACCCATTGTCGTCATGTCGATTCCAATTCACGCGACCCCACGTGTGTCAGAGTAGAATTGTGCACTGTAGGGTTTCCATGGCTGTGACCCTTCAAAAGCAGAACACCAGGTGTTTCTTTCCAGCTGCCTCTGGGTGAGTTCAAACTGCCAACTTTTTGGTTAGCAGCCGAGTGCTTAACGGTATGCACTACCCAGGTACCCCTGGCACATAGTAAAAAAATCAAGCCAGACCCTTTGCGGTTGAGCCAATTCCGACTCATAGTGACCCTATAGGACAGAGTGGAACTGCTCCATAGGGTTTCCAAGGAGTGCCTGGTAGATTCCAACTGCCAACCTTTCGGTTAGCAGCCAAAGTCTTAGCCACTATGCCACCAGGGTTTCCTGCCACATAGTAAGTGTTCAGTAAATATTGGCTCTGCTTTAGTACGATCAGTCCATGGCCTGTGTAGGGATTTTTCTGCCATGTCTGGCAACTCTGGGGCATAGACCGGCCTTCAAAGCTGGCTCCAGCCTTGCTGCTGCCCTGGGTAGCCACTTGCAGACGAAGCACAAAGCTGACCATCTACCTCAACAGGTGGAAGGCAGGAAAGGGGGGTTATGGTGGTGGTGGTGGCATGCGGAGGCCATGTTAATATCATCTTAGTTTGTTGGTGATATTAAACATATCTAACAGCAGTATGTCATGGGCATTGACCAATCAGAATGAGTACTGGCCATAGCGTTGTGGTTTACCAGTTGCCATGGAGCCATTTCCAACTCACGGTGACCCCACGTGTGTCTGAGTAGAACTGTGCTCAACAGGGTTCTCAATGGCTGATTTTTAAGAAGTAGATTGCCAGGCCTTTCTTCTGAGATGCCTCTGGGTAGACTTGACTCTCTAACCTTTCAGTTAACAGCTGAGCTTGTTAACCGTTTGCACCATCCAGGGGGCTCCCAGCATTGCAGTAGGGCTATGCATTAACCATTTGGTTGCTGGATCATGGGGCACCCAGGGACTTCAGGGAAGGGGTCAGAATGGCAGAGGGCCCTCTGGGAAATAGCTCTTTACCAATCAGTGTGGAAGCATTTCAATATTTTAATAACTGGTATGGTTCCTGGGAAGGAGCCCTGGTAGTGCAGTGGTTAAGGGCTCAGCTGCTAACCAAAAGGTCAGAGGTTCAAACCCATCAGCCACTCCACGGGAGAAAGATGTGGCAGTCTGCTTCCATACAGACTTACGGTTTGTAAACCCTATGGGATAGCTCTACGCTGTCCTATAGGGATGCTATGAATTGGAATTGACTCAACGGCAACAGGGATTGTTCCTAGGTGGGATAAGTGGTTTGTGCTCGACTACTAACCAGAAGGTTGGTGGTTCAAATCCACCCAGTGATTCTGTGGAAGAAAGACCTGATGATCGGCTTCCATAAAGATTATTGTTGATGTTGTGTGCTGTTGAGCCAATTTTGTAAAGATTGTAGTCCAGAAAACCCTATGGAGCAATTCTACTCTGACACAGATAGGGTCTCCATGAGTCGGAATTGGCTTCACAGCAATGGCTTTTTTTTTTAATATATGACCAATGCAGCTGGTGCTGAGCCCTGAGCATCGCCATTTCATGGGGGACACCTAGGGCTAACAGAGGTGTTGTGATGGATCCAAAGCCATGTGTCCCCAGACTTATATCCTTCCTGCCTCTCATTCCACCCAGGATCCCATGAACAGTTCAAGCTATGAGTACCCTGACGATTATGGCAACAACCTGGATGCCGATCAACCTGTGGACGGGCCTTCCAAACCCCTCAAGATCCAAACTCTAGACGCGATCGCTCTTCTCATCTTCACTCTCGTTTTCCTGGTGGGAGTGCCGGGCAATGCCGTGGTGGTCTGGGTGACAGGGTCCGAGGCCAAGCGGACCGTCAATGCCGTCTGGTTTCTCAACCTGGCCGCGGCTGACCTCCTCTCCTGCCTGGCACTGCCTGTCTTGTTTACCTCCATCATCCTGCACAGCCACTGGCCCTTCGGGAAGGCTGCCTGCCGCATCCTGCCCTCCCTCATCCTGCTCAACATGTATGCCAGCATCTTGCTCCTGGCCACCATCAGCGCCGACCGCTTTCTGCTGGTGTTCAATCCCATCTGGTGCCAGAACTTCCGAGGGACTCGCCTGGCCTGGGCGGCCTGTGGAGTGGCCTGGGTCCTGGCCCTGCTACTGACCATCCCTTCTTTCCTATACCGGGTGGTGCACTTTGAGCACTTCCCACCAAAGTCCGTATGTGGCCTCAACTATGGCACCGACAAATATAAGGAGGTCACCGTGGCCAGCTTTCGGCTGATTGTGGGGTTCCTGTGCCCGTTAATCATCCTTTCGGTCTGCTACACCTTCCTTTTGCTGCGCACGTGGAGCCGAAGGGCCACGCGGTCTATGAAGACGCTCAAGGTGGTGGTGGCTGTGGTCAGCAGTTTCTTTGTCTTCTGGTTGCCCTACCAGGTGACCGGGATGTTACTGGCCTTGCACTCCAATGATTCTGAAACCTTCAAACTAGTGAAGACGATGGACGCCCTGTGCGTCTCCTTGGCCTACATCAACTGCTGTATCAACCCCATCATCTACGTAGTTGCCGGGAAGGGCTTCCATACCCTGTGCCGCAAATCCTTCCGCTCCATGCTACGGAATGTGTTGACTGAGGAGTCCACGGGCAGGGATAGCAAGTCCTTCACACGCTCTACAGTGGACACCGTGACCGATAAGACTGAGGCGGTGTAAGTGGAGGCCACCCATACCGCCATCCAGTTGGTGCGCCATCTTCCTGTCTGGCCCAGTCCTTCCCTCACGTTTTAACTCAGCCCTTGGTGTGATGGTCTTGTTCTGGTTCACGCTCTTCGATTCCTTCTGCCTGTCTCAGGTTTGTCCTTCCTTTTCCAGGCTAACTCTTCTCATTCTTTCTCACTTCCAAGTTTAACCCATTCTTCTGTGGATACCCAAGGAGTCCTGGTAGCACAATATCTAAACGCTGGGCTGCTAACCAAAACATTGGCCACTCTCACTCACCAAGTGGCTCCACAGGAGAAAGACCTGGTGATCTGCTCCTGTCAAGCTTATAGCCTAGAACACCCTACGGGGCAGTTCTACTCTGGCATATGGGGTTGCTAGGAGTTGAAAACTGACTTGGCACCATCCAACAACTCTGAACACCCGATTTTTCTTTCTGTCCAAGGCTTACCAATGCATATAGAATAGCTTCATCCATCAGTGTGATTGTGTAATGCATATAAAAACTTTAGAATGGTGCAGTCTATTATTCTAGATAATGTACCAAAGAACTTTAGTTGTATTATTATTACTGTGGTAAATATATATGTAACAAAACATTTACCATTGAAACATATTTTTTTTATTGTGGCAAAAATATGCAGACCAAAACATTTGGCAATACAACTTAAACATTTTTTACAAGTACAATTCCATTCTTCGTGCTGTGCCACCATCACCACTAACCGTTTCCAATTTTTTCCATCACTGTTAACAGAAACTCAGTGTTCCTTAAGCAAATAGTTTTTGTTTTTAAATAACTAAATATTTATTTTACGGATGCTTCGGAAAAGAAAATGTAACTAGCACCTCAAAAGTTATTATTGTTAAAAAAAAAAAAGAAACCTGTTGCCGTTGAGTTGAATCCGACTCATAGCAACCCTATAGGACAGAGTAGGACTGCCCCACAGAGTTTCCAAGGACCTCCTGGTGGATTCGAACTGGTGACCTTTTGGTTAGCAGCTGTAGCACTTAACCATGACACCACCAGGGTTTCCTCTTCTTGTTTAGGACCAAGCAGAAGTACATAGTACATAGAAGTACATAGGCCTATTTAACTCTTTTCCCCAAACTCTAAACTTTAATGTTAAACCTGTTTGTGATTGATGATGATAACAGTTTGTAATTTGATTTTTAAGTAGATTATTCATGGTTCAGTAGAAACAAAGCCTAGTAACTGAGTATGCTGATGATGTGGGGTAACTTGGTCCACAGGGGTTGAATGATCTAAACTGTATAGGGTGTGTTAGTTATGTGAAATTCAAATTATAATAATGAACATTCCATTGCTTTCTTTTCCACAGAAATATAGGTTTTGTAAAAATTAAAACAGCTACTGTTAACCATAGACCAATTTTCAACAGAATAAGTGTAAATAAAAAAAAGTACATAGACCTATTTCAACTTTTAACTGATTTAAAGAAAAGCATTAAGTTAAAATGCTATTTAATTGGGGAGAAAAAGTATTAAAAGGAGGTTATGCGGTTAGGGCGAAAAGGATGAAGAAGAAAGGGTAGCAGGCAGATTGCATTTAATGTTTACCTCCGAATCTGGTGGCAGAGAAATTTTAATTTTTTAAGTCTTTTGGGTTAGTATTTTCCTTGTGTCTTTGGTTTTCTTCATTCTTCTTTGTTCTGGGTGGGATGGGACCAACAGATGTACCTTAGATAGCCATTGGCAAGCTTTTAAGACCCCAGACAATACTCACCAAAGTGGCATGTAAAATATTTCCTTTATAAACTATGTTATGCCAATTGATCTAGATGTCCCCCGAGATGGAAATTTTACTTTTTACTTTGTAAATGATATTTTGTTTGAATCTTGTTTAATTATAACTTTTAGTTTTGAGATCATTGTACATTCATGTCAATGTTAAAAATAAAATTTTCACAATATTAAATGTGTGTATAAACTCATAAGCTTGACTTTTCATTTTGCGAACCGAGGACCCTCTGGTGTAGAAGTCAGACGAGAGTTCTGAAGGGTGGTACAAGCACAAGGGCTTTTATAACAGCAGACACACAGAACAAGGAAGCTATGCTGGGCAAATTTCAGATTGGCTGCAGGCATTTTCTTTCCTTATTTGGGATTAAGGGGAAATTTTGAACTAGGTTGAATGGAGCAGGCAGGTCATGATTGGCTAGCTTGGGTTTCCGTTTCTAGGACAGTCAATTGACTGCCTGGGGCTCCTGGGAAGGTTAGGCGGTAATAAGAAATAGAAATTTAGGTTTCAGTTTGCTGATGTGGGGCTCAGCACAAGTGACTTCATTTTGGGCCTGGCACGCAATGGTTAAGTGCTCTGCTAAGGGAAAGGTTGTTGGTTGGAACCCACCAGCTGCTCTGTGGGAGAAAGACCTGGTGATCTGGTTCTGTAAAGATTACAGCCTTGGAAATTTTATGGGCAACGCTACTCTGCTCTATAGGATGGCTAGAGTCAGAATCAACTGGAGGACAATGGGTTTAGTTTTTTTGGTTTTGATATTCAGGTTAGGAGCCCTGGTGGCTCAATGGTTAAGAGCTCTGCTGCTAACTGAGAGGTGGATGATTTGAACCCACCCAGTGGCTCTGTAGGAGAGAAGACCTGCTGATCTCCTTCCCTAAAGATTATAGCCTAGGAAACCCTATGGAGCAGTTCTACTCTGTCTTATATTGTCACTGAGTACAAATCGGCTCTGGGGCACCTAACCACCAATCAACAACACAGTCAGATTTACATAAGGGATAATCCAAAGAGATCCTGGGTACTCTTTACCCAGTTCCCTGTATGGTAAAAACCAAAAAACCAAACCAGTTGCTGGTGAGTCAATTCCAGTACATGGCGACCCCACGAATGCAGAGCAGAGCTGCCCTCTGTAGGTTTTTAAGGTTGTGATGTGTTGGAAGCAGATTGCTAGGCCTTTCTTCCAAGCCACCTCTGGGTGGGTTTAAACTGCCAACCTTATGATTAGTAGTCAACTACTTAACCACTTGCACCACCCAGGGACTCCTTTCCCCCATGGTTGGTAACATCTTGCAAAACCATAGTGCAGTGTCACACGATGTTGCATTATGGTTTTGCAAGATGTTACGATTGCATTGACACAGTCAAGACACAGAACGTTCCACCACCGTAAGGATCCTTGGCAATCCCCTTCTGTAGACACACCCACCACTTCTCCTCCTCCCCAGCCTTGTCCCTACCTAATCCCTGGCAACTGCTCATCTGTTCTCCATTGCAATAATTTTGTCATTTCAAGAATGTTGTAGAAATCAGATCACATACTATGTGATCTTTTTTCAAATTGTCATAAAAAATATATATAACACGACATTTGCCAATTCAGCGTTTTTTCACATATACAATTCAGTGAGACGAGTTACATCAATCACATGAAACCATCACCAATGTCTGTTGGCAAGTTTCCCATCACCACAAACAGATACTCACTGTTTCCTAAACAATGACTTGCCCTTCCCTCCTTCCTCCTGGTCCTGGTAACCACTAGTAAACTTTGGTCTCTACAGTATGGAGTCTTTTCAATGTTTTTCATCAAACTAGCCAGCATGACCTTACACTGAAAATTAAAAAAAAAATAAAATTGATACGTTGTGTTCTTTGTAATTGAGTAAAATATTACTGCTTAGCAGTGGCATCACTAGGGAAGTGCAGGGGGTACTGACCACACTGGGTGACACTGTCAGAGAGGGTGACTCCAAGACGACTGTGTGTAAATTTTTTGTGCAGTGTTACAGCAGAAATTTATTATTTTTTTATAAAAATATTCCTGTAGTTAGTTGTAACAACAAGAACGTTTTTCATAAGCCCAGCTTACATGTATCAATGTACTACAAGGCTAAAACTGTGTTAATTTACTTTTTTTTTTATTAACTTTTATTGAGCTTCAAGTGAACGTTTACAAATCAAGTCAGTCTGTCACATATAAGTTTATATACATCTTACTCCATACTCCCACTTGCTCTCCGCCTAATGAGTCAGCCCTTCCAGTCTCTCCTTTCGTGACAATTTTGCCAGCTTCCAACTCTCTCTATCCTCCCATCCCCCCTCCAGACAGGAGATGCCAGCACAGTCTCAAGTGTCCACCTGATATAATTAGCTCACTCTTCATCAGCATCTCTCTCCTACCCACTGTCCAGTCCCTTTCATGTCTGATGAGTTGTCTTCAGAGATGGTTCCTGCCCTGGGCCAACAGAAGGTTTGGGGACCATGACCACCTGGATTCCTCTAGTCTCAGATCATTAAGTATGGTCTTTTTATGAGAATTTGGGGTCTGTATCCCATTGGTCTCCTGCTCCCTCAGGGGTCCTCTGTTGTGCTCCCTGTCAGGGCAGTCATCGATTGTGGCCGGGCACCAACTAGTTCTTCTGGTCTCAGGATGATGTAGGTCTCTGGTTCATGTGGCCCTTTCTGTCTCTTGGGCTCTTAGTTGTCGTGTGACCTTGGTGTTCTTCATTCTCCTTTGCTCCAGGTGGGTTGAGACCAATTGATGCATCTTAGATGGCCGCTTGTTAGCATTTAAGACCCCAGACGCCACATTTCAAAGTGGGATGCAGAATGTTTTCATAATAGAATTATTTTGCCAATTGACTTAGAAGTCCCCTTAAACCATGGTCCCCAAACCCCCGCCCTTGCTCCGCTGACCTTTGAAGCATTCATTTTATCCCGGAAACTTCTTTGCTTTTGGTCCAGTCCAATTGAGCTGACCTTCCATGTATTGAGTGTTGTCCTTCCCTTCACCTAAAGCAGTTCTTATCTACTAATTAATCAGTAAAAAACCCTCTCCCTCCCTCCCTCCCTCCCCCCCTTGTAACCACAAAAGTATGTGTTCTTCTCAGTTTATACTATTTCTCAAGATCTTATAATAGTGGTCTTATATAATATTTGTCCTTTTGCCTCTGACTAATTTCGCTCAGCATAATGCCTTCCAGGTTCCTCCATGTTATGAAATGTTTCAGAGATTCGTCACTGTTCTTTATCGATGCGTAGTATTCCATTGTGTGAATATACCACAATTTATTTACCCATTCATCCGTTGATGGACACCTTGGTTGCTTCCAGCTTTTTGCTATTGTAAACAGAGCTGCAATAAACGTGGGTATGCATATATCTGTTTGTGTGAAGGCTCTTGTTTCTCTAGGGTATATTCCGAGGAGTGGGATTTCTGGGTTGTATGGTAGTTCTATTTCTAACTGTTTAAGATAACGCCAGATAGATTTCCAAAGTGGTTGTACCATTTTACATTCCCACCAGCAGTGTATAAGAGTTCCAATCTCTCCGCAGCCAACATTTATTATTTTGTGTTTTTTTTAATTAATTTTTATTAAGCTTCAAGTGAACATTTACCATTCCAATCAGTCTGTCACATGTAAGTTTACATACATCTTACTCCCTTATCCCACTTGCTCTCCCCCTATTGAGTCAGCCCTTTCAGTCTCTCTTTTCGTGACAATTTTGCAGTCTTCCCTCTCTCTCTATCTTCCCATCCCCCCTCCAGTCAAGAGTTGCCAACACACTCTCCAGTGTCCACCTGATTTAATTAGCTCACTCTTCATCAGCATCTCTCTCCCCCTCGCTGACCAGTCCCTTTCATGTCTGATGAGTTGTCTTCGGGGATGGTTCCTGTGCTGTGCCAACAGAAGGTCTGGGGAGCATTGCCTCCGGGATTCCTCCAGTCGCAGTCATACCATTAAGTATAGTCTTTTTATGAGAATTTGGGGTCTGTATCCCATTGGTCTCCTGCTCCCTCAGGAGTTGTCTGTTGTGCTCCCTGACAGGGCAGACATCGATTGTGGCCAGGCACCAACTAGTTCTTCTGGTCTCAGGATGGTGTAAGTCTCTGGTTCATGTGGCCCTTTCTGTCTCTTGAGTTCCTAGTTGTCGTGTGACCTTGGTGTTCTTCCTTTGCCTTTGCTCCAGGTGGGTTGAGACCAATTGATGCATCTTAGATGGCCGCTTGTTAGCATTTAGGACCCCAGACGCCACATTTCAAAGTGGGATGCAGAATGTTTTCATAATAGAATTATCTTGCCAATTGACTTAGAAGTCCCCTCAAACCATGTTCCCCCGACCCCAGCCCCTGCTCCAATGACCTTTGAAGCATTCATTTTATCCCGGAAACCTCTTTGCTTTTAGTCCAGTCCAATTAGGCTGACCTTCCTTGTATTGAGTGTTGTCCTTCCCTTCACCCAAAGCAGTTCTTATCTACTGATTGATCAATAAAAAACCCTCTCCCTCCGTCCCTCCCTCCCCTCTTCGTAACCACAAAAGTATGTGTTCTTCTCAGTTTTTACTATTTCTCAAGATCTTATAATAGTGGTCTTATATAATATTTGTCCTTTTGCCTCTGACTCATTTCGCTCAGCATAATGCCTTCCAGATTCCTCCATGTTATGAAATGTTTCAGAGATTCGTCACTGTTCTTTATCGATGCGTAGTATTCCATTGTGTGAATATACCACAATTTATTTACCCATTCATCCGTTGATGGACACCTTGGTTGCTTCCAGCTTTTTGCAATTGTAAACAGAGCTGCAATAAACATGGGTATGCATATATCTGTTTGTGTGAAGGTTCTTGTATCTCTAGGGTATATTCCGAGGAGTGGGATTTCTGGGTTGTATGGTAGTTCTATTTCTAACTGTCTAAGATAACGCCAGATAGATTTCCAAAGTGGTTGTACCATTTTACAATCCCACCAGCAGTGTATGAGAGTTCCAATCTCTCCGCAGCCTCTCCAACATTTATTATTTTGTGTTTTTTGGATTAATGCCAGTCTAGTTGGTGTGAGATGGAATCTCATCGTAGTTTTAATTTGCATTTCTCTAATGGCTAATGATTGAGAGCATTTTCTCATGTATCTGTTAGCTGCCTGAATATCTTCTTTAGTGAAGTGTGTGTTCATATCCTTTGCCCACTTCTTGATTGGGTTGTTTGTCTTTTTGTGGTTGAGTTTTGACAGAATCATATAGATTTTAGAGATCAGGCGCTGGTCGGAGATGTCATAGCTGAAAATTCTTTCCCAGTCTGTAGGTGGTCTTTTTACTCTTTTCGTGAAGTCTTTAGAGGAGCATAGGTGTTTGATTTTTAGGAGCTCCCAGTTATCTGGTTTCTCTTCATCATTTTTGGTAATGTTTTGTATTTTGTTTATGCCTTGTATTAGGGCTCCTAAGGTTGTCCCTATTTTTTCTTCCATGATCTTTATCGTTTTAGTCTTTATGTTCAGGTCTTTGATCCACTTGGAGTTAGTTTTTGTGCATGGTGTGAGGTATGGGTCCTGTTTCATTTTTTTGCAAATGGATATCCAGTTATGCCAGCACCGTTTGTTAAAAAGACTATCTTTTCCCCAATTAACTGACACTGGGCCTTTGTCAAATATCAGCTGCTCATATGTGGATGGATTTATATCTGGGTTCTCATTTCTGTTCCACTGGTCTATGTGCCTGTTGTTGTACCAGTACCAAGCTGTTTTGACTACTGTGGCTGTATAGTATGTTCTAAAATCAGGTAGAGTGAGGCCTCCCACTTTCTTCTTCTTTTTCAGTAATGCTTTACTTATCCGAGGCTTCTTTCCCTTCCATATGAAGTTGGTGATTTGTTTCTCTACCACATTATAAAATGTCATTGGAATTTGGATCGGAAGTGCATTGTATGTATAGATGGCTTTTGGTAGAATAGACATTTTTACTATGTTAAGTCTTCCTATCCATGAGCAAGGTATGTTTTTCCACTTATGTAGGTCCTTTTTAGTTTCTTGCACTAGTACTTTGTAGTTTTCTTTGTATACATCTTTTACATCTTTGGTAAGATTTATTCCTAAGTATTTTATCTTCTTGGGGGCTACTGTGAATGGTATTGATTCAGTGATTTCCTCTTCGATGTTCTTTTTGTTGATGTAGAGGAATCCAAGTGATTTTTGTATGTTTATCTTATAACCTGAGACTCTGCCAAACTCTTCTATTAGTTTCAGTAGTTTTCTGAAGGATTCCTTAGGGTTTTCTGTGTATAAGATCATGTCACCCGCAAATAGAGATAATTTTACTTCCTCCTTGCCAATCCAGATGCCCTTTATTTCTTTGTCTAGCCTAATTGCTCTGGCTAGGACCTCTAGCACAATGTTGAATAAGAGCGGTGATACAGGGCATCCTTGTCTGGTTCCCGTTCTCAAGGGAAATGCTTTCAGGCTCTCTCCATTTAGAGTGATGTTGGCTGTTGGCTTTGTATAGATGCCCTTTATTATGTTGAGGAATTTTCCTTCAATTCCTATTTTGGTGAGAGTTTTTATCATAAATGGGTGTTGGACTTTGTCAAATGCCTTTTCTGCATCAATTGATAAGATCATGTGGTTTTTGTCTTTTGTTTTATGTGGTGGATTACATTAATAGTTTTTCTGATACCTGGTATAAATCCCACTTGATCGTGGTGAATTATTTTTTTGATATGTTGTTGAATTCTATTGGCTAGAATTTTGTTGTGGATTTTTGCATCTATGTTCATGAGGGATATAGGTGTGTGATTTTCTTTTTTTGTAATGTCTTTACCTGGTTTTGGTATCAGGGAGATGGTGCCTTCATAGAATGAGTTAGGTAGTATTCCATCATTTTCTATGCTTTGAAATACCTTTAGTAGTAGTGGTGTTAACTCTTCTCTGAAAGTTTGGTAGAACTCTGCAGTGAAGCCGTCCGGGCCAGGGCTTTTTTCTGTTGGGAGTTTTTTGATGAACGTTTCAATCTCTTTTTGTTATGGGTCTATTTAGTTGTTCTACTTCTGAATGTGTTAGTTTAGGTACGTAGTGTTTTTCCAGGAATTCATCCATTTCTTCTAGGTTTGCAAATTTGTTAGAGTACAATTTTTTGTAATAATCTGATATGATTCTTTTAATTTTAGTTGGGTCTGTTGTGATGTGGCCCTTCTCGTTTCTTATTCGGGTTATTTGTTTCCTTTCCTGTATTTCTTTAGTCAGTCTAGCCAATGGTTTATCAATTTTGTTAATTTTTTCAAAGAACCAGCTTTTGGCTTTGTTAATTCTTTCAATTGTTTTTCTGTTCTCTAATTCATTTAGTTCAGCTCTAATTTTTATTATGTGTTTTCTTCTGGTGCCTGATGGGTTCTTTTGTTGCTCACTTTCTATTTGTTCAAGTTGTCGGGACAGTTCTCTGATTTTGGCTCTTTCTTCTTTTTGTATGTGTGCATTTATTGATATAAATTGGCCTCTGAGCACTGCTTTTGCTGTGTCCCAGAGGTTTTGATAGGAAGTATTTTCACTCTCGTTGCATTCTATGAATTTCCTTATTCCCTCCTTGATGTCTTCTATAACCCAGTCTTTTTTCAGGAGGGTATTGTTCAGTTTCCAATTATTTGATTTCTTTTCCCTAGTTTTTCTGTTATTGATTTCTAGTTTTATTGCCTTGTGGTCTGAGAAGATGCTTTGTAATATTTCGATGTTTTGGATTCTGCAAAGGTTTGTTTTATGACCTAATATGTGGTCTATTCTAGAGAATGTTCCACGTGCACTAGAAAAAAAAGTATACCTTGCAGCAGTTGGGTGGAGAGTTCTGTCTAAGTCAATGAGGTCAAGTTGGTTGATTGTTGTAATTAGGTCTTCTGTGTCTCTATTGGGCTTCTTACTGGATGTCCTGTCCTTCTCCGAAAGTGGTGTGTTGAAGTCTCCTACTATAATTGTGGAGGTGTCTATCTCACTTTTCAGTTCTGTTAAAATTTGATTTATGTATCTTGCAGCCCTGTCATTGGGTGCAATAAATATTTAATATGATTATGTCTTCCTGATCAATTGTCCCTTTTATCATTATATAGTGTCCTTCTTTATCCTTTGTGGTGGATTTAAGTCTAAAGTCTATTTTGTCAGAAATTAATATTGCTACTCCTCTTCTTTTTTGCTTATTGTTTGCTTGATATATTTTTTTCCATCCTTTGAGTTTTAGTTTGTTTGTGTCTCTAAGTCTAAGGTGTGTCTCTTGTAGGCAGCATATAGATGGATCGTGTTTCTTTATCCAGTCTGAGACTCTCTGTCTCTTTATTGGTGCATTCAGTTCATTTACATTCAGCGTAATTATAGATAAATAAGTGTTTAGTGTTGTCAGTTTGATGCCTTTTTATGTGTGTTGTTGACAATTTCATTTTTCCACTTACTTTTTTGTGCTGCGACGTTTTGCTTAGTAAATTGTGAGATCCTCATTTTCATAGTATTTGACTTTATGTTTGTTGAGTCGTTCCGTTTTTCTTGGCTTTTATTTTGAGATATGGAGTTGTTATACCTCTTTGTGGTTACCTTAATATTTACCCCTATTTTTCTAAGTAAAAACCTAACTTGTATTGTCCTATATCGCCTTGTATCCCTCTCCATATGGCAGTTCTATGCCACCTGTATTTAGTCCCTCTTTTTGATTATTGTGATCTTTAACATATTGACTTCAATGATTCCCTGTTTTGAGCATTTTTTTTTTAATTAATCTTAATTTGTTTTTGTGATTTCCCTATTTGAGTTGATATCAGGATGTTCTGTTCTGTGACCTTGTGTTGTGCTGGTATCTGATATTATTGGTTTTCTGACCAACCAATTTCCTTTAGTATTTCTTGTAGCTTTGGTTTGGTTTTTGCAAATTCTCTAAGCTTGTGTTTATCTGTAAATATCTTAATTTTGCCTTCATATTTCAGAGAGAGTTTTGCTGGATATATGATCCTTGGCTGGCAGTTTTTCTCCTTCAGTGCTCTGTATATGTCATCCCATAGCCTTCTTGCCTGCGTGGTTTCTGCTGAGTAGACTGAACTTATTCTTATTGATTCTCCCTTGAAGGAGACCTTTCTTTTCTCCCCGGCTGCTTTTAAAATTTTCTCTTTATCTTTGGTTTTGGCAAGTTTGATGATAATATGTCTTGGTGATTTTCTTTTTGGATCAATCTTAAATGGGGTTCGATGAGCATCTTGGATAGATATCCTTTCGTCTTTCATGATGTCAGGGAAGTTTTCTGTCAGCAGATCTTCAACTATTTTCTCTGTGTTTTCTGTCCTCCCTCCCTGTTCTGGGACTCCAATCACACGCAAGTTATCCTTCTTGATAGAGTCCCACATGATTCTTAGGGGTTCTTCATTTTTTTTAATTCTTTTATCTGATTTTTTTTTCAGCTATGTTGGTGTTAATTCCCTGGTCCTCCAGATTTCCCAGTCTGCATTCTAATTGCTCGAGTCTGCTCCTGTTAATTTACTTTTTGAACCTTCTAATACATTCTGGTCAGAGCTGTCAGTATTACCCAATTACAGTGACGCTTTGGATCACGTGGTTTTGTCTGCATTCGCTACAAGAAAGCACTGTTCTTTTCATTGCTGCCCATGTTTTTACAGTTGCTGATTTTGTCAGATTTTCTGGTGTTTTAGCTACAGTACTGTGGTAATTAGTATTTGTGCACCTATATCAATAACTTTTTTGAGAATGAAAGAGTAATTAAAGGAAACCAACCAAAACCAAACCCATTGCCACCGAGTGGATTCCAACTCATAGTGACCCTGTAAGACAGAGTAGAATTGCCCCATGGAGCTTCCAAGGAGCGCCTGCTGGATTCGAACTGCTGACCTTTTGGTTCAAAGCCATAGTGCTTAACCAGTACACCACCCGGGTTTCCAATTAAAGGAAAAGAAGGAGTGATATACAGGAATTGCAATTTATGAGTAACGCTAGTACAAAAAAATTACTAAGGATTCTGTGTGGTCTGGTACAAGAGAAGGTCTTTGGGGGGGGTGACACCATGAGTTACCGCACTGGTTGACACCAATCCTAGTGACACATATCACTGCTGCTTAGCTGGTGTAGTGTAGTGTGTGCGTGTGTATGAGAGAGAGAAATTTTATTGTAACCCTAGGGACAGTCGTAGGGATAGCGGTGGCTCAGTGGTAGCATTCTTTCTTGGCTTTCATGCAGGAGACCCTGATTCGATTCTCAGCCAATGGGCCTCAAGCACGGCCACCACCTGTCTGTTAGCGGAGGCTTGTGTGTTCCTATGATGCTAAACAGGTTTCAGTGAGCTGCCAGACTAGGATCACCCAATCAGCCAGTGAAAACCCTGTGGAACACAATGGGCTCATCCCCTTGAGCGTGGGGTTGGGGGCTGACTCAAGCTCAGCTAACAATAACAGTAAGGGGGACAGTTAGCTAATATTTGAAGAGCTGTAATTAATATTTATACCCCCTGTCAAGTGCTTCATTAGCATTTGAAAGACTCCAATCAGAAGCCCACCCTAGAAGGCAGAACCACTAACACTTGAGTTTTTTATCTATAATCCACACCCATATCTGAAAGTTGTTAAAAATGAATGTGTGGCTTTCAAGATATGAGGATTGGCTAGAAATATTGTACAGACCAGTGTTGTCCAACAGAAATATGATGAGAGTCATATGTGTAGTTTAAAATCTTCTGGTAGTCATATTAACAAAGTAAAAAAAACAGATAATGTAATTATAGTAATACATTTAAAAACAAACAAACCAAACTTGTTGCCGTCGAGTCGATTCCAACTCATAGTGACCCTGTGGGGCAGAGAACTGCCCCACAGAGTTTCCACAGGGTGGCTGGTGGATTTGAACTGCCGACCTTTTGGTTAGCAGCTGAGCTCTTAACCACTGCGCCACCACGGTGCCTAATACATTTAATAATATAAGTATTTCATGCTATATTAACAATGGATTACTGACATATGGATGTTTATTGATGTGTATTATATAATCAATATTACTATATGTTAATGTGTTATTAATGTTTTTATATAACTACATATATTTTTATACATTACATACAAAATATATCTTATATTTGTAATATACATATAAAATATACTTTTTTCTATTTTTTAAAAATTGCATTTTAAGTAAAAGTTTACAGTTTGAGTTAGTTTCTCATACAAAAATTTATACACACATGGTTATGTGACCATATTTGCTTTCCCTACAATGTGACAGCACACTCCTTTCCACCTCGGATTTCTTGTGTTTAAATATGTATTATACTATATTATAGAAAGTAATTATTTAACGTTGTCATTGTCAAGTCAGTTCTGACTCACAGCGACCCTATGTAGAAGAGAACGAAACACTATCCGGTCCTGCACCATCCACATAGTCTTTGTTATGCTTGAGCCCATTGTTGCAGCCACTGTGTCCGTCTATCCCTTTGTGGGTCTTCTGCTTTTTCACTGATGCTTCACTTTACCGAGCACGATGTCCTTCTCCAGGGGTTGGTCTCTCCAGACAACATGTCCAAAGTATGTGAGAAATAGTTTCGCCATCCTTGCTTCTATGGAGCATTCTGCCTGTATTTCTAACACAAATTAGTTAATATAGATTAGTGAATATAATTGTCGTTAGGTGTCATTGAGTCGATTTAGATTCACAGTGACCCCATGTGACAGAGTAGGGCTGCCCCATAGGATTTTCTTGGCTGTATAGGTAGTTCCCAGGTTACAAATGTCTGATTTATGGACAACTTGTACTTAAGAACGGACTTCCATAAAGCCTGTTATATTAAAAATTTGAGTTAAATACAATGGTTCGTAATAATGAATGCAGGCACTAATTTGTGACACTCATGTATTTGGAAGTGTTTCTTAAATGTTTCATACGTATGTTGTTAGGTGCCACTGAGTCAGTTCTGACCCATAGTGACCATACGCACAACAGAAAGAAATGGTGCCTGGTCCTGTGCCATCCTCACAATTGCTGCTATGTTTGTGCCCATTGTTGCAGCCATCGTGTCAGTCCACCTTGTTGAGAGTCTTCCTCTTTTTCACTGACCCTCTACTTTACCATGCATGATGTCCATGTCCAGGGACTGGTCCCTCCTGAAAACATGTCCAAAGTATGTGAAATGAAGTCTCGACATCCTTGCTTCTAAGGAGTACCTGGCTGTACTTCTTCTGAGACAGATTTGTTCATTCTCCTGGCAGTCCATGGTATGTTCAATATTCTTTGCCAACCCCATAATTCAAAGGCAACAATTCCTGCCTGGTCTTCCTTACTTCTTGTCCAGCTTTCACATGCTTATGAGGGGATTGAAAACATGGTTTGGGTCAGGTGCACCTTGGTCCTCAAAGTGACATCTACGCTTTTCAACACTAGTTGACTTGCCCACTGCAACACGTTGTTTGATTTCCTGACTGCTGGTCTTATGGGTGTTGATTATGGATCTAAGTAAAATGAAATCTCTGACAACTTCGATGTTTTCTCCTTTTATAATGATGGGCCCAGTTGTGAGGATTTTTGTTTTCTTTATGTTCAGTTGCAATCAATACTGAAGGTTGTAGTCTTTGATATTCATCAGTAAGTGCTTCAAGTCCTCTTCACTTTCTGCAAGCAAGGTTGTGTTCTGCATATTGCAGTTTGTTAATGAGCTTTTCTCCAATCTTGATGCTGTGTTCTTCTTCATATAGTCTAGCTTCTCGGATTATTTGCTCAGCACACAGATTGAATAAACATGATCAAAGAATACAACCCTAATGCATACCTTTCCTGACTTTAAACCATACAGCGTCCCCTTGTTCAGTTCAAATGACTGTCCCTTGATCTCTGTACAGGTTCCTTATGAGCACAATTAAGTATTCTGGAATTCCCATCCTTCGCAATGTTATACACAATTTGTTAGGATCCATAGAGTCAGATACCTTTACATAGTCAATAAAACAGGTAAACATCTTTCTGGTATTCTCTGCTTTCAACCAAGATCCATCTGACAGTGGCAGTGATATCCCTTGTTCCACGTCTTCTTCTGAATCTCACTTGAATTTCTGGCAGTTCCCTGTCAAAGTACTGCTGCAGTCATTTTTGTGTGTTCTTCAGCAAAATTTTACTTGGGTATGGTATTGACGATATTGTTGAATAATTTCCGAATTTTGCTGGATCACCTTTCTTTGGAATGGGCATAAATACAGACCTCTTCAGTCGGTTGGAGAGGTAGCTGTCTTCCAAATTTCTTGGTATAGAAGAGTGAGCACCTCAAGCGCTGCATTCCTTTGTTGAAACATTTCAATTGGTATTCCATCAGTTCCTGGATCCTTGTTTTTCACCACTCCCTTCAGTGCAGCTTAGACTTCTTACTTCAATGCCATCAGTTCTTGAGCATATGATCAAGAACCTGAAATGACTGCAAGTTGACCAATTCTTTTGGTACAGTGACTGTGTATTCCTTCCATCTTCTTTTGATGCTTCCTGCATCTTTTCATTATACTTTGTCTTCTCCAGCTGCCCTTTGAAATCAGCTCTTTTACTTCATCATTTCTTCCATTTGCTTTAGCTACTCTATGTTCAAAAGCAAGTTTCAGAGTTTTTTCCGACATCCATTTTGTTCTTTTCTTTCCTTCCTGTCTTTTAACGATCTTTTGCTTTCTTCATGTATGATGTCCTTGATGTCATTCCACAACTCGTCTGGTCTTCAGTCATTAGTGTTCACTGCATCAAATCTACTCTTAACATGGTCTCCAAATTCAGGTGGGATATATTCAAGGTTTTACTTTGGCTCTTGTGGAGCCAAAGTTTTAATATTCTTCAGTTTCACCTTGAACTTGTATATGAGCAATTGATGGTCTGTTTTGCAGTCAGCTCCTGGCCTTGTTCTGACTGATGATATTGAACTCTTCCACAGATGTATTCGATTTAATTCCTGTGTATTCCGTCCAGTGAGGCCCATGACTATAGTTGCCGTTTGTTGTTGAAAAAGGTATTTGCAGTGAAGAAGTCATTGGTCTTGCAAAATTCTATCACTCAGGCTCTGGAGTAGTTTCTATCACCAAGGCCATATTTTCCAACTACTCATCCTTCTTTGTTTCCAACCTTTGCATTCCAATCACCAGTAATTATCAATGCATCCTGATTGCATGTTTGATCAATTTCAGACTGCAGAAGTTGGTAAAAATCTTCAATTTCCTTATCTTTGGCCTCAGTGGTTGGTGCGTAAGATTGACTAATAGTTGTATAAGCTGGTCTTCCTTGCAGTGTATGGATATTATACTATCACTGAAGCACTGTACTTCAGGATAGATCTTGAAATGTCCTTTTTAATGATGAATGCAAAGCCATTTCTCTTCAAATTGTCATTACTGGCATAGTGGACCATATGATTGATTCAAAATGCCCAATGCCAGTCCAGTTCAGCTCATTAATGCCTACGATATTGATGTTTATGCATTCTATTTCATTCTTGACAACTTCCAATTTTCCTGGATTCATACTTCATAATTCTATGTTCCAATTATTAATGGATGTTTGCAGCCATTTCTTCTCATTTTGAGTTGCGTCACCTCAGCAAATGAGGTCCTGAAAGCTTTCCCCATTCACATCATTAAGGTTGACTCTACTTTGAGGAGGCAGCTCTTCTCAGTCCTATTTTGAGTGCCTGAAGGGCTCATCTTCTGGCGCTATATCAGACAACGTTCCTCTGCTATTCATAAAGATTTCATTGGCCATTTTTTTCAGAAGTAGACCTCCAGGTCTATGTTCTCTGACTTACCTACAATTGTGAGTTAAAGACAGACCTAGGAATGGATTTCGGCTTATAACCTTGGGACTGCCTACACTCTTTATGGGAGCAGATTGCCAGTCCTCTCTCCCATGGAGCCGCCTGGTGGGTTTGCACTGCCCACTTTCCGTTAGCCACTCAGTGCTTAACCATTGCACCACCAGGATTTGTTATGAATATAATACGTTTAATATGTTATAGTCATATTAATATTATATATTTATCTTACTGATATCTTATATGTATTTAATATACAATAGTAATATAATTACTATTTTATGCAATATATAAAAATTATTTCAGAATGTAATCAGCATAAAAAATTATTAGTGAGATGGTTTACCTTTTTTTTTTTGGTACGAAGTCTTTGAAACCCTGTACCCATGTCGCACTCATCGTGTATCTCAATTCGGATTCCCCAAGTTCTAAGCGCTCGGGAGCCACGTGGGACTGAGGCCCGCCTTCAGACTGCGCAGGCGCGGAAATCAGACCCTCCGTTCCTCCTGGCAAGAGCAGGGAACAGGGTACTAGGCTGAGGTTTTCCCTGATTCTGCAACATGTAGCAGAAGCCTACAATAGAGTGTTGTACTGCCACGTTTGCCATGGGTGTAGCTTTTATTTAAAGGTATCATTTGAGCCCCTATAAGGGTAGATGTTGTTCTGCTGAGCTTACAGTAGAGGTTGCCCTGTGGCGGTTGTCATTGGTTGATAAGCGTTGGAACCTGTGACGGCATGGGATCTGGGACCTGCTTCGCTGCAGCAGATCCCGTGGCAGGGAGGCTCTCGGGGTCAACCTGACCCCCAGCTTCCTTCAGCTCTCACAGTTCTTGGAATCCCAGCGCCCAGACCAGCTCTCACAGTTCTTGGAATCCCAGCGCTCCTCTCCAGCCCATGTCCCTGGCTTGGCTGGCTGTCCTCCTACCTCACCGCTTGTTCTTTCTCTGCCTCCCTCGCAGATTTCCCTCCTCTACAATTAACTGTTGTCTTTCTTGACCTATTTCTTGAACGTGGTTCTCCTCTCCCTCACACCTGTGCCTTCATCTAATACCTCTGGTGCTCTCTTCCATGCAGACCGTCAGAATCCACTCCCCACCCCCAAACTAACCTCAGCATCTTCCCCTACTCCCTCCTCCCCTTGCATCCCCAGGGGTGGCCCCACTGTCCACCAAGTCACTAAGCCTGAGCCTAGGACCCACCGTGGGGGCTACCCTCTCTCACCCCATACCTTGCCTGCTTGAAGCCCTCCAACCTCTCCCGTTTGTGTCTCTGCCTTGCCCCGTCTCTGGAGCCCAGCCTGTTTTTAACTTATTTAATTTATTAAAAAAAAAATATTCGATTGTGTTTTTGGTGAAAGTTTATACAGCAGTTTAGGTCCCCCTTCAACAATATCTACACAAGTTCTTTAACAACATTGGTTACATTCTTCACAATGTGTGAGCATTCTCATTAGTATTTCCTCTCTGGTTGTTCTGTTTCTATTCATCTAGAGTCCCTGCCTGCTTACCTTCTCACCTTTGTTCTAAAGTAGTTGGTACCATTTGGTCCCAGCCTGTTTTAAAAAACGATTCTGCTTTCCTTCAGGGTTGCGGCCTCCTCCAGGAAGTTCTCCCTGACTTCCTCCTGTCTTTCCACCTCCTACATTCCATCTCTGTTCCCTGCCATCCTCTAGTTTTCCTAGTTTGGAGAATGTCTCCCCACCACCCTGATTCAGATTCAGATGCTGTCCTAAGAGCTGGATAACAGCCTTATAGAAACAGTCTTCTAGAAATGCTAGGAGGCAAATGAGTGGGATCCGAGTGGCTTCTCTGAGTTGGCTGTCACTTGTTGTTGGACAGCCCAGCTCAGGAAGGAAGTGGAGTAAAAGGCCAGGCGATTGCCAAATCTGGCATCAGCAGGCCGAGGAATCTGCTGGATCAACAACTTCAGAAGGGGAACTCACAGGGAAGGGAAGTAGACAATTGGCTTGATCCAGTGAGGCTGAAATGTACAAAGTATGAATCTAGGAAAATTGGAAACCTTCAAAAATAAAACGAAATGCATAAAAATCGTACCCTAGACATTAGTGAGCTGAAATGGACTGTTATTAGTCTTTTTGAATCAGACAATCATATGGTCTATCATGCTGGTAACAATTTGAAGAGGAATGACGTTGCATTCATTGTCAAAAAGAAGGTTTCAAAATCTATCCTTAAGTACAAGGCTGTCAGTGATAGGATAATGTCCATACGCCTACAAGGAAGACCAGTTAATACAACTATTATTCAGATTTATGCACCAACCACTAAGGCCAAAGAACAAGAAATTGAAGATATTTACCAACTTCTGCAGTCTGAAATTGATCAAACATGCAACCAAGATGCATTGATAATTACTGGTGATTGGAATGCAAAAGTTGGAAACAAGAAGGATCAGTAGTTAGAAAATATGGCTTTAGTGATAGAAACAATGCTGGAGATCGCATGATAGAATTTTGCAAGACCAACGATTTCTTCACTGCAAATACCAACATAAACGGCAGCTATACACATGGACCTCGCCAGATGGAATACGCAGGAATCAAATTGACTACGTCTGTGGAAAAAGATGATAGAAATATCATCAGTCAGAACAAGGTCAGGGGCCCAACTTTGGACCAGACCATCAATTACTCATATGCAAGTTCAAGTTGAAACTGAAGAAAATTAGAACAAATCCACGAGAGCCAAAATACAACCTTGAGTATATCCCACCTGAATTTAAGGACCATCTCAAGAATAGATTTGAAGCATTGAACACTAATGCCCAAAGACCAGAGAGTTGTGAAATGACATTAAGGACATCATACATGAAGAAAGCAAGAGGTCTTTAAAAAGGCAGGAGAGAAAGAAAAGACCAAAATGGATGTCAGAAGAGACTTTGAAACTTGCTCTTGAACGTCAAGTAGCTAAAGCAAAACGAAGAAATGATGAAGTAAAAGAACTGAAGATTTCAATGGGTGGCTGGAAAAGACAAAGTAAAGTATTATGATGACATGCGCAAAGACCTGGAGATGGAAAACTGAAAGGGAAGAGCACATTCAGCATATTTCAAGCTGAAAGGACTGAAGAAAAAATTCAAGCCTGGAGTTGCAATATTGAAGTATTCTATGGGGAAAATATTAAAAGATGCAGAAAGCATCAAAAGAAGATGGGAGGAATACACAGAGTCGTTATACTAAAAAGAATTGGTCGACGTTCAACCATTTCAGGAGGTAACATATGATCAGGAACCTACGGTACTGAAGGAAGGAGTCCAAGCTGCACTGAAGGCAGTGGGGAAAAACAAGGCTCCAGGAATTGACGGAATACCAATTCAGATGTTTCAATAGATGGATGCAGCACTGGAAGTGCTCACTCATCTATACCAAGAAATTTGGAAGAAAGCAGCCTGGCCAGTCGTCTGGAAGAGATCCATATTTATACCTATTCCCAAGAAAGGTGATCCAACTGAATGAGGAAATTATCGAACAATATCAATATCACATGCAAGCAAAATTTTGCTGAAGATCATTCAAAAGCGGCTGCAGCAGTATATCAACAGGGAACTGCCAGAAATCCAACTGAGATTCAGAAGAGGACATGGAACCAGCGATATCATTGCTGATGTCGGATGGATCCTGGCTGAAAGCAGAGGATATCAGAAAGATGTTTACCTGTGATTTATTGACTATGCTAAGGCATTTGACTGTGTGGGTCATAACAAATTATGGATAACATTTCGGAGAATAGGAATTCCGGAACACTTAATTGTGCTCATGAGGACTCTGTGCATGGATCAAGAGACAGTCATTAGAGCAGAACAAGGGGATACTGATTGGTTTAAAGTCAGGAAAGGTATGCATCAGGGTTGTATCCTTTCACAATACCTATTCAATTTGTATACTGAGCACATAATCCAAGAACCTGGACTATATGAAGAAGAACGGGGCATCAGGATTGAAGGAGGACTCATTAACAACCTGTGTTATGCAGATGACACAACCTTGTTTGCTGAAAGTGAAGAGGACTTGAAGCACTTACTAATGAAGATCAAAGACCAGAGCCTTCAGTGTGGATTTCACCTCAACGTAAAGAAAACAAAAATCTTCACAACTGGACCAATAAGCAACATCATGATGAATGGAGAAAAGATTGAGGTTGTCAGAAATTTCACTTGTCAAAGATTTACTTGGATCCACAATCAACACCCATGGAAGCAGCAGTCAAGAAATCAAAAGACACATTGCATCGGGCTAATCAGCTGCAAGAAATCCCTTTAAAGTATTAAAAAGCAAAGATGTCACCTTGAGGTCTAAGGTGTACCTGACCCAAGCCATAGTGTTTTCAGTCACCTTATATGCATGCGAAAGTTGGACAATGAATAAGGAAGACCAAAGAAGAATTGAATCCTTTGAATTGTGGTCTTGGAAGAAGTCCAAACAGAATGCTCCTTGGGAGGAAGGATGGTGAGACTGCGTCTTACATACTTTGGACATGTTATCATGAGGGATCAGTCCCTGGAGAAGGACATCATGCTTGGTAAAGTAGAGGGTCTGGAAGAGAGAGGATCCTCAACAAGATGGATTGACACACTGGACTCAAGCATAGCAACAACTGAGAGGATGGAGCAGGACGGGGCAGTGTTTCGTTCTGTTGTGCGTGGGGTGGCAGTGAGTTGGAACTGACTTGACCGCACCGAACAACAACAACAACAGTGGGGCTGGGTTCCCCTCTCCCCCAGATCTTTGCATCCCTCGGGCCTAACCCACTCACCCACCCTCACATCAGTTCCCCAAGGCTGGGGCCAGAGCTTCCTTCTGGGCATCACCTCCTAGCACCCATGGTGCAGGGCTGGGAGCCCCTGGGTGGTGAGTTCAGCTGCTGATGCTAGACTGTTCATTCCTCTGTGCTGTGTGACTGTTATGGATTGAATAGTGTCCCCAAAAACATGTGTTATAAATTCTAATCCCTATACCTCTGGATAGGAGCCCTGGCGGCTTAATAGTTAAGTGTTTGGCTGCTAACCTGCTAATGGAAACGTGAATGGTTCAATCCCACAAGCCATTCCTGGGAGAAAAGACCTGGTGATCTGCTCTCTTGGCCATCGAATCGATTCTGACTCATAGTGACCCTATGGGACAGAGAAGAAATGCCCATAGGGCTCCTGAGGCCATAATCTTTAAGGGAGAAGACTGGCACATTTTTCTCCGTGGGGTGGCTGGTGGGTTTGAGCTGTGTTTACACAGCGTTGTGTAACGATCACCACTCTAGTTCCCAAATATTTGCATCACCCGAAAGCGAACCCTGTACCCATGAAGCAGCCACTCCCTATTTTCCCCTTCCCTCTGCCCTGCTGTTGTTGTTGTTGGGTGCCACGGAGTTGATTCCGACTCACAGCGACCTTACTCTGTTTTCTGTCTCTATGAATCTGCCAAAATTCAACCTATTTTGACCTATAAGAATGGCAATTTCATATGGATCGACTTAATAAGCTTTTGGCATGTTATTCGAAGTCTCTCTCCGGGAGGAAATGGCCAGTGTGTCAGGGTGAAGGGGGAAGAGCAGGAGCTCAGGGCTTCACAGGGGTGGCTGCAAAAGAGACTCCACCCTCCGAAGGTGGCCCTTGTCTTTTTATAACAGTTGTGTCCCCTCCCCCAGCCACAGGCATCTGAGGCCCACAGAGACTCTGTCCTCGACCTCCAGCACCCTCCAGGTCCCCAGGTAAGACCCCTCCCTGGCCAGGTCCAGGGACACCAGAAAGCCTTTCACTCTCAGAATCCAGAAACTTAGTGATGAGGAATTTATTAAGATCAAATCCTCTGAGAAGCAGGTGCCTATAAAGTCTTCAGAGCACAGAAAATTTGAGTTGAGAAACTTTGATCTAGATAAAAGAAAGAAACAGCAAAAAAGAACATCTCGTTGCCTTGGAATCGATTCAGACTCATGGTGACCCCACGTGTTTCAGAGTAGAACTGTACTCCACAGGGTTTTCAGTGGTTGTAATCTGACAGAGGAGTCCCTTCGTGGTGCAAATGATTGCCACCTGAGTACTGACTGAAAGGGTGGCGGTTGAAAACCACCTGGAGGTACCTTGGAAGACAAGCCTGAGGACCTGCTCCCAAAATGTCACAGCCTTGAAAACCGTATGGAGCAGTTCTACTCTGCACACATGGGGTGGATTAGAACCGCCAACCTTTTGGTTAGTACCCATAAAAAAACCTGTTGCCATAGAGTCGATTCTGACTTCTAGCCACCTACCAGACAGAGTAGAACTGCCCCACAGGATTTCCAAGGAGCAGCTGGTGGATCTGAACTGGTGACCTTTCAGTTAGCAGCTGAACCCTTTAGCCATTGTACCACCAGGGCTCCTTTTGGTGAATAGTTGAGTGCAAACCATTTTTGCTGCCCAGAGACCCAGCAAACTACAGTCTGTGGGCCAAATCTAGCCTACCACCTGTTTTTATAAATAAAGTTTTATTTACAATATTTATTATAGATATTTATTGCTTTCCCCACCCTCGGCTTCTTCCATGTCTCTTTTTCTGCTGACCAGGGTGGGTTTCCCCAGAGGCCGGTGGGTGGCAGGAGGTGGGAGATGTTCGTTCTCCTGGGGTCTGAGTTCAGGCTCATCCAAGACAGGGTCACCCAGAGAGCAGACTGGAAATGCCCTGGTCACACAATGAGCCCCAGTCTCATGACTCTGAAATGATTTCCTCTAACAACATAGTTTAAACCCTGGTGGCGTAGTGGTTAACAGCTATGGCTACCAACCAAAAGGCTGGCCGTTCGAATCTACCAGGCGCTCCTTGGAAACCCTGTGGGGCAGCTCTACATTGTCCTATAGGGTCGCTATGAGTCGGAGTTGACTCGACAGCAACGGGTTTGGTTTTTTTTGTTTATTAGCTAAACAGAATCCCTGGCAACGGAGTGGTTAAGTGCTCCACTGCTAACTGAAACATTGATGGTTCAAACCCACCAGCTGCTCCTCAGGAGAAAGATGTGGTTGGAGCCAGAATGAACTTGATGGCATTGGGGCTTTTTGTTTTGTTTTGTCTGGTATTCTCTAAACAACCACAAAACACGCACAGAGGGGAGGACAAACATCAAGAACTGCTGAGTAAATGGCTCCGAAAATAGAGTTGGAGGCATTTCCTGTTGCTGAGCTTGCATTGTGTGTGTGTGTGTGTGTTTTAAAAACTTATATTCTTGTAGCTTCACAAACATGTAGACACATACGCTATGTGCCAGGCACCGTTCTTTGTGTTTGAAATATGTTCACTTATCCTCATAGTAATATTTCACAGATGAGGAAGCTGAGACTCAGAGGGACCACCACCCCAACTAGTTGTCTTAGTTCGCTCTTGCCTCTGTAACAGAAATACCACAAGTGGGTGGCTTTAAAGGGCAGAAATTCATGTTTTCACAGTACTAGAGGCTAAAAGTTCAAGTCAGGGTCTCGGCCTCCCTGCAGATTCTTTCTTTGTTGGTAGCCCTGGGCGTGTTCCTTGATCTCTTGGTGATTCTCACACGTATCTGTCTTCCCCGTGTGTGAGTCTCTGTGTCTAATCTGCTCATGTTATAAATTAGAGGGGTTAGATTTAGAACTCACCCTACTCTGGCATGATTTAATTAACATAACAAAACCCCAAAACCTACCCTGTTACCTGCCAGTCACTTCTTACTCCTGTGTAACAAAGCAGAACTGTGCTTCATAGGGGCTTTTTGGCTGTGATTTTTATACAAGCAGACTGCCAGTCCTTTCTTCTGCAGCGCCACCAGGTGGGTTCGAACTCAAAACCAAAAGCCCATTGTTGTTGAGTCAATTCTGACTTAAATTAAAATTAGTAGTTGATTGCAAACAGCTTGCACCACCCAGGATCTTAATTAACACAGCAAAGAAAACCCTATCTCCAAACAGGATCACATCCACAGGTATATCCACTCCCATTGCCATCGAGTCAAATTCTAACTCATAGCGACCCTATAGGACAGAGTAGAACTGCCCCACATGATTTCCAAGGCTGTAAATCTTTACAGAAGCAGACTACCACATCTCTCTCCTCCAGAGCCACTGGGGGATTCGAACCGCTGACTTTTGGTTAGCAGCCAAGTGCTTAACCAATGCACCACCAGGGCTCCTTCCACAGGTATAAAAACCAAAACCAAAACCAAACCCGTTGCCGTCGAGTCGATTTTGACTCACAGTGACCCTGTAGGACAAAGCAGAACTGCCCCATACGGTTTCCAAGGAGGGCCTGGTGGATTCGAGCTGCCGACCTTTTGGTTGGCAGCCATAGGTGGCTCTTAGCCACTATGCCAACAGGGTTTCCTACTCAGGTATAGGAGCTAGAATTCAAGCTCCTTTTTGGGTGAGGGGCACAATTCATTCCACAACACAAATCAGTCGTGGATCTGGCATGAGAATCTCAACATTCAGGCTTCCAAGTCCATGTTCTTAGCCGCTATGCTATGTTGGAATGAAGATTTAGCCGCCATGCTATGTGGGGAATGAGGGCTTAGCCTCCATGCTATGTGAGGAATGAGGGTTTAGCCGCTATGCTGTGTTGGGAATGAGGGTTTAGCCTCCATGCTATGTGGGGAATGAGGGTTTAGCCGCCATGCTACGTTGGAATGAAGATTTAGCCGCCATGCTATGTGGGGAATGAGGGTTTAGCCGCCATGCTGTGTTGGGAATGAGGGTTTAGCCGCCATGCTGTGTTGGGAATGAGGGTTTAGCCGCCATGCTGTGTTGGGAATGAGGGTTTAGCCGCCATGCTGTGTTGGGAATGAGGGTTTAGCCGCCATGCTGTGTTGGGAATGAGGGTTTAGCCGCCATGCTGTGTTGGGAATGAGGGTTTAGCCGCTATGCTGTGTTGGGAATGAGGGTTAAGAACCACTGTTGCCAACACAAAGTCCCCAGGTGGCACAAACAGATTTTGCTCAGCTGCTAATCTAAAGGTTGACAGTTCAAACCCACCCAGTGGCAGCTAGGAAGAAAGGCCTGGCAATCTTCTTCCGTAAAGATTAAAGCCAAGAAAATCCTATAAAGCAGTTCTACTCTAACACATGGGGTCCTCATGAGTCAGAATTGACTCCATGGCAACAGGTTTGTTTTTGTCTTTAAATTGCTCACACCTTCCCATTTTACACATGGATAAGAGAGGACCAGAAAAGGGACACAGTTTGTTTGTGTTTTGTCTACTTCTGAGGCTTCAGGCCCTGAGTTCGGCTGCCTTGGCCTTTTTTGTGAGGGACGTGACCCTAAGTTGGAACCCTGGTCGTGCAGTGGTTAAGAACTCAGCTGCTAACCAAAAGGTCGGCAGTTTGAATCCACCAGCTGCTCCTTGGAAGCCCCCTGTCCTACAGGGTCTTGAGGAGTTAGAATCCACTTAATCGCAATGGGTTTGGTATGACCCTAAGTTGGCTTCCTCGGAACATTCCAGAAGGGAGGAATAGTTATCTGTTCTTAAGGCTCCTTTAAAAGCAGAAAGGAGGCTAGGCTGATCCTGGGAGGGGGGTAACTGGTGGAAGACTGTATGGTCAGAAGCCCTCAGAGGGCCCCGTGGGAATTCCAAGTCCCTGCCAAGCCACCCAGGGCTCAAAGGTCAAATTACATGCAGGCCTGGCTTCCAGGAAGCTGGCGACAGAGATTGGGGCTGCGGCCTCAGGGTCAGCTCTCCACCCAGCCTCACCTAAACCAAACCAAACCAAACCCATTGCCATCCAGCTCATTCTGACTCATAGTGACACTAAAGGACACAGTAGTACTGTCCCACAGGGTTTCCAAGCCTGTAATCTTTACAGAAGCAGACTGCCACATCTGCCTCCCTTGGGGTGGCTGGTGGGTTTGAACTGCTGACCTTTCAGTTAGCAGCCAAACACCTAACCACTGTACCTCCAGGGCTCCTTCCGGCCTTGCCTGCTGCCCAGTAATTTGGGGACGAATGAGTCATGAGAAGAACACACAGGACAAACACGCCCAGATTGAAAAAGGCCACTTCTGTTTTTCCCTGGCTAGGAAGGTTTGTCTAGGATCCGTGAGGGGGCAATGTGTGGTAGCGTCTGATAAGGGAAACGGGGAGGACGGTCAGAAACCTATCTGCAGCCAGGCGCAGGGAAGAGGCCCCAGACCTCCGGGATCCGGCTGTGGGCCCCAGTGTGCTCCAAAGAGGAGTTTGGACAAATTGGGGAGCCTCCTGCAAGAGACGGTAAGAATCGAAGGAAGGAGTGAGGGAGGAGAGGAGTGTGGGATTTCACTGGCCACCATCCTGACCCCTAACACAAAGAGTCCTCTTCCATTTTTTGAACTTGACATGAATGGAACCATCTCCTTTGTGTCTGGCTCCCTTCCTTCAACATTATATTCATAAAACTCATGAACTGTTACTTTCAGAATCTGGGCAGCATTTTAAAACTGGGATCTTAAAACCATCCCGCTGGAATCCGTGCCAGAGTTCCAGACTCTTGGAAGGGACTTGGGGAGACTAACAAAATAGCTCTTGTCAAAGAATCCAAACATTTTGTCAAACACAGGTGCAGGAAACCTCTGCTTTCAAACGTAGATGGTGGAGCAGGAATTTCTGCAGCTCCTGGTGAACCCACAGAACTGTAACCCGCCCTGAACAAGCCCCTCAACTCAGTAATTCCACTTCTGAAGAGAGATTTTTCCTTGGGGGAGTTTTGGTAGATTGTGTCTTTTAAGGACCTATTCATCTAAGTTGCCAAATTTGCGGCCGTAGAGTTGTCCACAAAAAAAACACAAAAATGGAAACTAGGTGCTGCCACACTGACTCCGACTCACAGCGACCCCGTGTGGGTAAAAGTAGAGCTGTGCTTCATTGGGTTTTCGGTGGCTGATTTTCCGGAAGTAAATCATCAAGGCTTTCTTCTGAGGTATCTCTGGGTGGACTTGAGCCACCAACATTTCAGTTAGCAGCTGAACGCGTTCATCGGTTGCACTACCCAGGGACCCCAAAACCAATTGCTGTAGAGTTGACTCCAGCTTATGGCAACCCCAAATCTCTGAGTAGAATTGTACTCCACAGCATTTTCAGTGCTGATATTTCAACAGTAGATCGCCAGGCCTTTCTTCCAAGGCACCTCTGGGTGAGCTCAAGCCTCCAACCTTTCAGTTAACAGCTGAGCATGTGAACTGTTCATTCATAATATTTCTTTATTATCTGATTAATGTTCATGGGGTCCATTGTGATGGTCTCTCTTTTGTTTATTGTGCTTTAGGTGAAGGTTTACAGCTCGAGTTAATTTTCTCATTCAAAAATTGATACATATATTGTTTTGTGACATTGGTTGCAGCCCCCACAACATGACAGCACACTCCCCCTTTCCACCCCAGATTCCCTCTGTCCGTTCGACCAGTTCCTTTCCCTTCTTGCCTTCTCATCCTACGTTTTTCAGACAGGAGCTGCCCGCTTGGTCTCATAGATCTGAATGATCTAAGAGGCATGTTCCTCACATGTATTGTTTTTGTTTTATAATCCTGTGTAATCTTTGTCTAAAGAGTGGGCTTCGGGAATGGTTTCAGTTCTGTGTTAACACAGTGTCCAGGGGCCGTAGTTTCGAGGGTTGTGATGACCTCTCCTTTGTTTCTGGCATTAGTAATTTGTGCTGTCTCTTTTTTTTTTTTTCTTGGTTAGCTTGGCTAGAGGTTTATCAATGTTTTGGCTCTTTTAAAGGAAGATTTCTAAACTTTACTGCGGTGTGTAACATACACACAGAAAAATGTTCACATCAGCTCTATGAATCCTCGCAAGCTGAACACACATGTGTAGCCAGCACCTGGGTCAAGAAACAGAACAGGACCCGTCCCTAGAGCCCCCTCCAGCTCCCTCTTCCTTCTCCTGGTCACAGCCCTCCCCCCGCAAAGGGAGCCAGCTTTCTGACTCCTAACACCCTGGAGTCCTCTTGCCTGCTTTCGAACGTTACAGGAATGGTATCTTTCAGTACCTTGTCCTTCGTGTCCGGCTCCCTTCCCTCAACGTTGTATTCATGAACCCCATCCAGGTTCTCACGTGTGGCTGTGGTTCTTTCCTTCTCATTGTTGTAGAATATTCTGCTTCGCAAACATACCCTGATGTGCACATCCAAGGTCCCTGGGTGGTGCGAAAAGGTTTGCTCTCGGCTACTAAATAAAAGGTTTGTGGTTCGAACTTACCCAGGAGTACCATGAAAGAAAGCCCTGATGATCAATCTGCTTCCGTAAAGGTGACAGCCAAGGACGCCCTATGGAGTGCAGGTGGCCATGAGTTGGAATTGACTTGATGGCAAGGAATTTGCTTTTTATCTGTTCTCCTGTGAATGGGTATCTGGATGGTTTCTCATTTGGGGCTGCTGTGAACATTCCAGTATGTGTCTTCTGGTGAGCACATATGTGCTTTTCTGGGTGGTGATGGGGGGATTTCTGAGTCATGGGGAGGTGTCAAAAGCTCAAAATCCACATGTGGATTCCGCCCCACAGTTCCCAAGAGCAGATGTTCCAGCTGTTTGCACCACCCACATGCGCCAAGACACACACACAAGGGTGTTCATGACCATGAAAAATGGAAAGAAATCTAAGTCACCCCTTAGCCCCTCTGTGCCTCAGTTTCCTATTTTGTTCTTTCATTTTCGACTAAGCAGCTGCTCTGTACCAGGTACCATTCTAGACTCCAGGGATACCTTAGAGCCCAGATCAGACAAAAATCCCTGCTTTGGTGGAGTTGCATTCTGGGAAATAAGGATAATAGTAATATTTACCTCGAAAGGTTGTCACAGGGTTATGCCTAAAAAATATAACAAAAAGCAGTTGCCATCGAGTCACTTCTGACTCATGGAGACCCCATGTGTGTCAGAATAGAACTGTGGTCCATAGGGTTTTTTTTTTTTTTTTAAGTCGACTGTATTGAGGGAAGAGACCCTGGTGGTGTAGTAGTTAAGAGCTACAGCTGCTAACCAAAAGGTCAGCAGTTCGAATCCACCAGGCACTCCTTGGAAACCCTATGGGGACACTTCTGCTCTGTCCTATAGGGCTGCTATGAGTAGCAATCAAATCAACAGCAACGGGTTTGGATTTTGGTTTCGGTATCGAGGGAAATTTACACGCAATAGAAGTCACCAATTTAAGGTGCACAATTTGATGAGTCCTGACAAACGTATGCCGTCATATAACCACCATCACAATCATGATACACAGCATTTCCATCACCCTAAAAAGTTCCCTTGTGTTCCTTTGCTTTCAATCTTCTTCCACATTGTGGCCCCTGGCAACCACTAATCTGCTGTCTGTCACTATAGTTTTGCCTTTTCTAAAATTTTATATAGTGGAATCATATGGTAGGATGTTTTCTTTTGTGTCTGACTTCTTTCACTCAGCATGATACTTTTGAGATTCATCCATGTTGCTGCATGTATTAGTAGTTTTTTTCCTGGTTTTTTGGAAGTAGATGGCCAGGGCTTTCTGCAGAGGTGCCTCTGGGTGGACTAGAATCTTCAACCTTTCCATTAGCAGCCGAACACGTTAACTGTTCTCACCACCCGGGGACTCTAGTATGTGATAAGTACCCAATAAATGTCATCTGTTATTTCAGTTATTATAAAATAACAGTGGTAGTCATATTTTATATTATAAAGTGTATCATATGTTATTGTTGTTAGTTGACAAGAAGGACCTTCCTCCAGATTGACAGGCAGAGAAAACCTTTCCCTGGAGCTGACGCCCTGAATTTGGACTTCTAGCCTGCTAGACTATGAGAAAATAAATTTCTCTTTGTTAAAACCATCCATTTGCAGTATTTCTGTTATAGCAGCTCTAGGTGACTAAGACAAATGTACACAGGCTTTAAAAATTCAAATCTTCACTGGCTGGGAGGCCTTGGGCAAGTCACTTAATCTCTCTGTGCCTCAGTTTCTTCATCTGTATAATGGGAGTAATAATCTATACACCTTAGAGGTGTATAGATTATTACTGGGTGGAGCAAGTGGTTTGCAATCAGCTGCTATCCTAAATGTCAGTTCAAACTCACTTCAGAATAAAGTCCTGGTGATCTGCTTCTGTAAAGTGACAGCCAGAAATACCCTACGGAGCAGTTCTACTCTGTCACACATGGGGTCACATGAGTCGGGTGTTGTGAGAATTCACTGAGTTAATATGAGCAAAATGCTGAGCACAGTGCCTGGCCCACGATGAACATTACAGATGAGTAAGCTACTGTTTTCACTATCCTCCTGTACCCTCCCTTAGACCCCAACCTCACGCCCTGAGTCCACCATCCCCAACAGCTCTTGCTGTGCCTCAGTTTTCTCATCTACAGAATGGGTATAAAATAGTACCAAAATGAAAGGGTTGTTATAGGGATTACAGGATAATAATGTTTAAATAAGGAGCTCTGGTGGTGCAATGATTAAGCACTCGGCTGCTAACCAAAAGGTCAGTGGTTCGAACACATCATCTGCTTCGCAGCAGGAAGACCTGGGGATCTGCTCTCACTAACAATCTTTAAAGGGTGCTTGCAGCGATGCCTAAAAAAATCCAAAAAACCAAACCCGTTGCCGCTGAGTCGATTCCAACCCATAGCAACCCTATAGGAGAGAGTAGAGCTGCCCCAGAGAGTTTCCAAGGAGTGGCCGGTGACTTAGAACTGCCAATCTTTTGGTTAGCAGCCATAGCACTTAACCATGCCTGGCACATAAAAATCCTGGAAATTTTCTATGCGTAAGCAACAATAGCAACCAATGTTATTTCCTCTATAATTTTTTAGACAGAAACGGTAGCATTCAACACGGACTGTTCCATCTCTTAATCTTTTCCACGTAATATGTCTTAAGATCTATTTCCTTCTCCGCATACACACACATCAACACTGTTCTTCACAACAGCTTCCAATTCATTCCCGACTGGAAGTGGGATGCTTATTAGCCAGCCCCTCACTGGTTCATTATTTTCTTTAATGATAAAAATGGTAATAATCATAAGTAGCATTATAATTTCACTATAATTTTGTATAATAAATAGTAAATCATATTTCCATATAGATTATATATATTTGTACGTGATTCGTAATATATATAAGTTATATATGTAATTTATATAATAAATTATATATGTAATTTATATAATAAATTATATATGTAATTTATATAATAAATTATATATGTAATTTATATAATAAATTATATATAAGTGTGGAGCCCTGGTGGCGCAGTGGTTATGATCTTGGCTGCTAACCAAAAGATCAGCAGTTCAAATCCACCAGCCACTCTTTGGAAACCTTATGGGGCAGTTCTACACTGTCCTGTAGGGTAGCTACAGGGTCGCTGAGTCGGAATCAACTCAATGGCAACGGTTTTTTTTTTTTCTGTATATAAGTATATTGTATATAATTTATATTATGTAAGGTCCCTGGGTGGCACAAATGGTTTGCGCTCGATCACTAACCTAACGGTTGGCAGTTTGAACCCACCCTGTGGTGCTGCCAAAGAAAGGCCTGGCAATCTGCTTCTGTTATGATTACAGCCAAGAAAACCTGATGGAGAGGTTCTACTCTGACACGGGGTCGTCATGAGTCAGAACTGACTCAACAGCAACTAACAATGACAATAACGTATGATATACTTTATAATATAAAATATGACTACCATCATTATTTTATAATAATTGAAATAACAGAGGACTTTTATTGAATACTTATCACATACTAGAGTCCCCGGATGGTGAGAACAGTTAACGTGTTTGGCTGCTAATGGAAAGGTTGAAGATTCTAGTCCACCCAGAGGCACCTCTGCAGAAATGCCTGGCCATCTACTTCCAAAAAACCAGGAAAAAACTACTAATACATGCAGCAACATGAGTGAATCTCAAAAGTATCATGCTGAGTGAAAGAAGTCAGACACAAAAGAAAACATCCTACCATATGATTCCACTATATAAAATTTTAGAAAAGGCAAAACTATAGTGACAGACAGCAGATTAGTGGTTGCCAGGGGCCACAATGTGGAAGAAGATTGAAAGCAAAGGAACACAAGGGAACTTTTTAGGGTGATGGAAATGCCGTATATCAGGATTGTGATGGTGGTTATACGACGGCATACGTTTGTCAGGACTCATCAAATTGTGCACCTTAAATTGGTGACTTCCATTGCATGTAAATTTCCCTCGATACCGAAACCAAAATCCAAACCCGTTGCTGTTGATTTGATTGCTACTCATAGCAGCCCTATAGGACAGAGCAGAAGTGTCCTCATAGGGTTTCCAAGGAGTGCCTGGTGGATTCGAACTGCTGACCTTTTGGTTAGCAGCAGTAGCTCTTAACCACTACACCACCAAGGTTTTCTCCCTTAAGAGGGGAGTTCATTTCCTAGGTGGGTTTCTGGCTGGTACAATCTTGGGTCCTAGATTCAGGCTGTGGTCTGATGTTGTTTGTTCTCACACCAAAGGACTCCCTTTAATAATTCTTATAAGTTTGGTCTGGTTTTTACATATTTTCTTAATTTCTGTTTATCTGAAAATGTCCTCATTTCACCATCATATTTGAATGAAAGTTTTGCAGGATATATTATTCTTGGCTGGAAATTTTTTTCTTTCAAGGTTTTATATATGTCATCCCATTGCCTTCTTGCCTGCATGGTTTCTGCCAGATAATCAGAGGTTAGTCTTATTGTTTCTCCTCTGTATGTGACCTTTTGTTTTTCTCGCGTTGCTCGCAGGATTTTTTCTTTGTCTTTGGTTTTAGCGACTGAGATTATGATATGCCTTGGTGTTTTTCTTTTGGGGTCTATCCTATATGGGGTTCATTGAGCTTCTCGGATGGTCAACTTTTCATCGTTCATGATATTAGGGAAGTTTTCTGTCAGCAAGTCTTCAATGATCCTCTCTTTTTTTCCCCCATTTTCTCTCCCTGTTCTGGAATTCTGATCACTTGCAAATCTTTGCTTTTGATTGTATCCCACATAATTCTTAGGGTTTCTTCATTTTTCTTCATTCTTTTTTTCTGATTTTTCCTCAAACAGAGTTGTATTCAAGTGTTTGTCTTCAATGTTGCTGATTCTGTCTTCTATCATTTCAAACCTGCTCCTCAGCCCTTCTATGACACTGTCCATTTCTGAAAGCTTATTGTTTATCTTTTGGATTTCTACTTCTTGTTTTTGTATAATTTTTAGTTGTGGATTTATTTTGGCATTTTGTTCCTGTATAACTTTTCTGAATTGTTCCATTTTTTGGTCTGTATTTTCCGTGAATTTTTCTGCCTTTTCCAAAAATTTGTCTATTTTTTCCTCATTTTTGTTTGCTTTATGCTTCAACTCTTGGATTATTCTGAATATCGGACATTTGTATTCCCTGTCAGGTAGTTCTAGTGCCTTTTCTTCCACCAGAAAGTCATCTGTTGTTTAATTTTGGAGACCTACTGGACCCATCCTGTTCTTTTTTTTTTTTTTTACATGTTTTTATATTGTCTGCTGTCTCTGGGATATTCAGTAGTCATTTTCTTCATTTCTTGACTGTAGATTTGTTTGTTTCATCCTGCTTTTTTGTTTTATTCGGTTGTTTCTGAGCAGGTGGGCTGTGCGTTTTTTGTTGTTTGCTCATCTGTAATCACCATACTTTTCACCTCCTTGTCCAATGGGCAGGGCCAGTCATTCAGCTATGGTGCAGCAGGGCAGGTCCAGCTGAAGGAGAGGGGCTGGGGTGGATTGTTTATGGCATGTACTAGGGCTGACAGGGAGGGCCAGGAATCAGTGTTGGGCAGTGCCTGTGCTGCTTGGAGGTGTGATGTTCAGTGCATGGTGCAGGTAGGCAGGAAAGAAGGGGGAGGTTGTGATATTTGGTGCTAATAGGGGTATGGAAAAGAGGAGAGAGAGGAGAGAAAAACAGGTGCCAAAAAACAAACAAGCAAACAAAGAGAGAGAGAGAGAGAGAAAAGAGCACTAAGGGAGCTTGCTGTTGGAGTGGAGAGGTGAGAAACCGAGAAATGGAGAAAAGCAAAAAGGAAAGAAAAAGGGAAAAAGAAAGAAAAAAAAACTAGATAAAAATTTGGAAAAGAAAAGCCTCCAGGAGTCCCAGAGTCCCACCGGTGGGGCTGCTAAGACCAGGGAAATGGTTCCCAGGTGTGCAGTATAGCCTGGCTAGAGGGGGTATAGATGTCACAAAGCACCAGGTATTCAGGAGACAGGAAAAGATGTGTAGAGAGACAAGAATTGAGAAATGAAGACAGAGAGAAAGGGAAAAAGAGAGAGAAAAGAAATAAGAAAGAAGAAAAAAAGAAAGGCCCCCGGGGATCCCACCAACGCGGCTGCACAGAGTAGGGGAGTGGCTCCTAAACCATGCAGTGCACTCCAGCCAGAAGGGGCTCCCAAGCTGCGAAAAGAAAAAGAAAACAAACAAGCAAAACAAGGGGGGGGAAGCCCCAGGGACCCCACCAGCATGGTGTCACGGGCTGGGGGAGTGGTTCCCCAGTTGAGCATGGCCTCACAGCCTTTCAAGAAGAAGCAAGGATGGCACATGGAGCCAGGTGTTCCAGAGAAAGGAGGGGGAGGTGGTAGGAGGCACAGAAGAAACCAAAAGAGACGGGAAAAACCAACACCAGCTCAGGGGCCTGGCCAGTGTGGGCAGGGCAAATCCAAGTAGCCTGAGGCCAAAGCAGCTGCTTCCTAGGCCGAGAGACTGTGGCTGGCTGGAAGCAGAGGAGGCCTAAGGTAGGGGGGAGAAGGGGCGGGTGCTAGGAAAGTGTATATATTGCTTGTTACCGGGTGTTCGGTCTCCTGCTGGGAACTTCATGGGAACTTCATGGGAACTTCGTGAAGCAGCTTTCCCGTACTCCCTGCCCACTGATTTCTGACCTGGGTGGGGAAAATCCAAGTGGCACTGATGCTGCACTTCCCGGCCAGCTAAGCCATCACCGCCAGCCAGGGAGCTTGGAGGTAGAGCAGCGGGGAGAGAGTGGAGGGTGGGAAAGTGTGTATCGTTGGTTACTAGGTGACCCTGTCTCCTGCTGGGAGCTCTGGGAAGCTGCTTTCCCGTGCTCCCTGTCTGCCGATCCCCAACAGGAGTCCAAGATGGTGGATCTGTGCTGTTAGCTGTTGGGGTCCTCCACACGTATCTCTCCTCACTCTCTCTGTCCTCTGTCAGTTTCTAATTCCATGGGGTGCTTGGCTGAGTTCTCTATCTCTTCATTTAGGCACTTCCGGTTCCAGGAATGATGTTTGTCTGTTTACTTAGTTTTTTGGGTCTTTGCTGCAGAGAAATGGCATGGTGCTTCTGTCTATAGTGCCATGTTGGCCAGAAGTACCCCGGTGCTTCTTTTTTGGTGGTATGAGATCCCCCTGTCTCTCTGCTCGCTTCTCTCTTTTATATTACAAGAGATTGCCTCAAGACAGTCCAATCTTGTAGGTCAAGTCCTTCCTCACTAACTGCCACCCATGCTCCCTCATGAACGTCGTAGAGGCAGAATTTACAACATGTAGGAAAATCACACAATACCAGGAATCATGGCCCAGCCAAATTGACACACACATTTTTGGGGAGACATAATTCAGCCCATGACAGCATTTTACTGTGGTGAGGAAAATAATATGAAAGCAAAGTGCCAAAATTCAGACACAAAAACAAAGTGGCTTGGCCTCTTGGCTGCTACCTGGAAGGGTAGAGGAGGGGAGGGAGGCAAGTGCCGCAACTTCCTCTCTGCCTTTCCTGTCGTTGCGTCAATGCCAGCTGGGGCTCTGGGTAGTGCCAGCCAGCTCATAAATAGTCAGCAGAGGGCTGCAGGCTAGTCACTCTCACGTGGTGCGGGGTGGGGACAAGTCCCCTGGGTCCAGTCCTACCCACAGCTGTCTCTATGAGCCCTTGCTCTGTGATGTGGGCATTACACCTACTAACTCCTCGAGCTCTCCCCAAACCGGTGAGGGAGGTTCGCCGGGTTGACTCTCATTCCCCAGATGAGGAAACCGAGAGAGTCAACCAAAACTGCTAGCACAGGTTCGCAGAGCCTGGGTCTGCTGGGGCAACTGCTGCTCAGGCTTCCCATCTCCAAAAAAACAAAAACCAAACCTGTTGCTGTCTAGTCGATTCCAACTCATAATGATCCTATAGGACAGAATAGAGCTGCCCCATAGGGCTTATAAGGCTGTAATCTTTACAGAAGCGGCTCACCAGGACTTTCTCCCACGGAGCGGCTGGTGGGTTCAAACCACCAACCTTTTGGTTAGCAGATGAGCACTTTAACCACTGTGCCACCAGGGCTCCTTCAGAAACATCACAGCCATTGAAAACCTATGGAGCGCAGTTCTACTCTGACACACATGGGGTCACCATGAGTCAGAATCAACTCCTTGGCGACTGGTAATAACAACAGCAACCATTATTAATATTAGTGCTATGATGGTCAGATCACTTTGCTCACCTAATCAGCCCCCTCCCATAGCTCCCATCTCACTTGGAATAAAAGACAAAGTCCTTGCAATACCCCACTTGGCCCGATATGTTCTGGCCCCAGCATCTCTCAGTTCTTACCTCTCTTCACTCCCTTCTTTGATTACTCCACTCCAGTGATGCTGGCCACTCTGCTGTTCCTTGAACACGACCATCTTGTTCCTATCTCAGGACCTTCACCACTGCCTTCCCTCTGCCTGGAACACTACCCCCAGACCTTTGTATGGCTCCCTCCCTCACCTCCTTGAGGTCTTTGCTCAAATATCACCTTCTCATAGAGACCCTCACTGTTTGTAATTTCAACATAGACGTGTCATCTATCTACTGTTGTTAGGTGTCATCGAGTTGATTCTGACTCATAGCAACCCTAGGTACCAATAGAACGAAAGACTGCTCAGTTGTCCACAATCATTGTTATGTCTGAGCCCATTGTTGTAGCCACTGTGTCAGTCCGTACCCTTGAGGGTCTTCCTCTTTTTGGCTGACTCTGTACTTTACAAAGCATGATGTCCTTCTCCAGGGACTCGTTCCTCCTGATAACATCTCCAAAGTATGTGAGATGAAGTCTCCCCATCCTTGCTTCTAAGGAGTGTTCGGGCTCTACTTCTTCCCAGACAGATTTGTTCGTTCTTCTGGCAGTCCACGGTGTATTCGACATTCTTTGTTAACACCATAATTCAAAGGCATCAATTTTTCTTTGGTCTTCCTTATTCCTTATCCAACTTTTGCATGCATATGAGAGGACTGAAAATACTATGGCTTGGGTAAGGTGTACCTTAGTCCTCAAAGTGACATCTTTGCTGTTTAACACTTTAAAGAGGTCTTTTGCAGCACATTTGCCCAATGCAATATGTTCTTTGATTTCTTGCCTGCTGCTTCCATGGGCATTGATTGTGAATCCAAGTAAAATGAAACCCTTGACAACTTCAATATTTTCTCCATTTATTGTGATGCTGCTTATTGGTCCAGTTGTAAGGATTTTTGTTTTCTTTATGTTGAGGCATAATCCATACTGAAGGCTGTAATCTTTGATCTTCATCAGTAAGTGCTTCAAATCTTCTTCACTTTCAGCAAGCAAGGTTGTTTCATCTGCATATCGCAGGTTGTTAATGAGTTTTCCTCCAGTCCTGATGCTGCATTCTTCTTCATATAGTCCAGCTTCTTGGATTATTGTTCAACATACACATTGAATAAGTATGATAAAAGGATACAACCCTGATGCACATCTTTCCTGATTTTAAACCATGCAGCATCCGCTTGTTCTGTTCGAATGACTGCCTTTTGGTCTATGTAGAAGTTCTACATGAGCGCAATTAAGTGTTCTGGAATTCCCATTCTTTGCAATGTTACTCATAATTTGTGGTGAGCCACACAGTTAAATGCCTTTGCTTAGTCAATAACACACAGGTAAACATCTTTCTGGTATTCTCTGCTTTCAGCCGAGATCCATCTGACATCAGTAATGATACCCCTAGTTCCACGTCCTCTTCTGAATCTGGCTTGAATTTCTGGTAGTTCCCTCTCTATGTACTGCTGCAGGCTGCTTTTGAATTGTCATCAACAAAATTTTACTAGCGTGTGATATTAATGATACTGTTCGATAGTTTCTGCATTCATTTGGATCACCTTTCTTTGGAATGGGCATAAATGTGGTTCTCTTCCGGTCAGCTGGCCAGATAACTCATCTGGTCTTTGATCATTAGTGTTCAATATATGAAATTTATTCTTGAGATGGTCTCTAAATTCAGGTGGGATGTACTAAAGTTTGTATTTTGGCTCTCATGGACTTGCTCTAATTTGCTTTAGCTTCAACTTGAACTTGCATATGAGCAATTGATAGTCTGATCCACAGTCGGCCCCTGGCCTTGTTCTGACTGATGCTTTTGAGCTTTTCCATCATCTCTTTCCACAGATGTATTCGATTTGATTCCTGTGTATTCCATCTGGCAAGGTCCAAGGTATAGGTGCTGTTTCTGTTGTTGAAAAAAGGTATTTGCAATGAAGAAGTCATTGGTCTTGCAAAATTCTATCATGTGATCTCTGGCATCATTTCTATCACCAAGGGCATATTTTCCAACTAGCCATCCTTCTTTGTTTCCAACTATTGCATTCCAATCACCAGTAATTATCAATACATCCTGATTGCATGTTTGATCAATTTCAGCCTGCAGAAGTTGGTAAAAAAATCTTCAATTTCCTCATCTTTGGCCTTAGTGGTTGGCAGGTAAGTTTGGATAATGGTCGTATTAACTGGTCTTCCTTGTAGGCATATGGATATCATCCTACCACTGACGGTGTTATACTTCAGGATAGATCTTGAAATTTTCTTCTTGATAATGAATGCAATGCCATTCCTCTTCAAGTTGTCATTCCCAGCACAATTGTCAGGTTCAAAATGGCCAATACCAGTCCATTTCAGTTCACTAATGCCTAGGATATCGATCTTTATTGTGTTCCATTTCAATGTTGACAACTTCCAATTTTCGTACATTCCATATTCCGATTATTAATGAATGTTTGCAGTTATTTCTTCTCATTTTGAGTTGTGCCACCTCAGAAAATGAAGGTTTCAAAAGTTTTACTCCATCCACATCCTTGAGGTCAACTCTACTTTGAGTAGGCTGCTCTTCCCCAGTCATAGTTTGAGTGCTTTCAACTTGAGGGGCTCATCTTCTAGCACTATATCAGACAATGCTCTGCTGCTATTCATAAAGTTTTCACTGGCCAGTTATCTTTAGACGTAGATTGCCAGGTCCTTCTTCCTAGTCTGTCTTAGTCTGGAAGCTCTGCTGAAACCTGGTGACCTTGCCAGTATTTGAAATACTGGTGGCATAGCTTCCAGCATCACAGCAACATGCACGCTTCCACAGTACGATGAACTGACGGATGAGTGGTGGTGTCTATCTACCTACCTATCTGTCTGTCTGTGTATCTATTTAAATGATTTATTTTTGTTGTTGTTCAAGAAGCCCTGGTTTATGAGTCAGAATCAACTCGATGACAGTGAGCTTGTCTGGTTTGTTGCTATTGAGAATATACACAGCAGAACATACACCAATTCAACAACCTCTACACGTACAATTCAGTGCCATTGGTTATATTCTTCAAGTTGTACAATGATTCTCACCTACCTTTTCCAAGTTGTTCCTCCACCATTAACACAAACTCACTGCCCCCTAAGTTTCCTATCTCCTCTTTCAAGTTGCTGTTGAACTTGCCTTCTGATATTTTAGTGTTGTAGAATTCCAATACTCTAACATGATAGTAGGAGGGACGGGTCCCTGGAGAAGGACATCATGCTTGGGAAAGTAGAGGGTTAGTGAAAGACAGGAAGACCCTCAATGAGATGAATCAACACACTGACTGCAACAATAGACTCAAGCATTACAACGATTGTGAGGATGGTGCAGGACCAGGCAGTGTTTCGTTGTGTTGTACAGGTAGCCCCAGATTTAAGAAAGAGTTCAGTCCCAATGACTCTGTCGTAAGCCAGTTCTGACGTAAATCAAGTACTTCTTTTCTTTTTCTTTTAGTTTTCATAGCCTGCCATACGGCAGTGTTTTGAACAGTATATCATAACATTCGATATCTGGGGGTGAACATCTGAGAATGATAACATTAGCAAATTACACGCTGCAACATTGTAGGCAGAACATATTATTAATGATAAACCAAACCAAACCTGTTGCCGTGGAGTCAATTCCAACTCATAGTGACCTTATAGGACAGAGTAGAACTGCCCCATAGAGTTTCCAAGGAGCAGCTAATGGATACGCACTGCCGACCTTTTGGTTAGCAGTCGAGCTCATAACCGCTGTGCCACCAGGGGCCCAGTCTACTAATGATAAGATGTACAAAAAAAAAAAAAAGACAGTCATAAGTGCTATTAGTCATAAGTGTGTACGTCATAAGTCGGGGACTATCTGAACATGGAGTGGGAACCAACTTAACAGCACCTAACAACAATGTGCTCGAGTTCTAATATAATAATCTATAATCCAAGACGGAATCATGTAAGAAGCTAATGCTCTGGGGCTCTATCATTGTAATATTCTAGTTTCTAAGAGGCTAATGGGCTGGGGTTCCTACCCTCAAGATTCCAAGGACCTTCATTTCCGTCACTGAGGTTCACGGTTTTTCTCTCCTACACAGGTGTCCAGCACGTGGATGGAGAACACGTCTCTCAGCTACGACTATGAGAACTACAGTGAGATTCCTGATCTCCCTGTGGACTGCCTAGATGACTTTTGCCTTACCTCTGACTTCCTCCGCACGGCGCCGCTCCTGCTGTATGCTGTGGTCTTCCTCGTGGGCGTACCAGGCAATGCCATGGTGGCCTGGGTGACAGGGAAGGAGGCCCATCAGCGAATTGGGGCCACCTGGTTCCTCCACCTGGCCGTGGCCGATTTGCTCTGCTGTTTGTTTCTCCCCATTCTGGCGGTGCCCATTGCCCTCGAAGGCCATTGGCCATACGGGGCAGTGAGCTGTCGCGTTCTGCCCTCTGTCATCTTGCTATCCATGTACTCCAGCGTTCTGCTCCTGGCTGCCCTCAGTGCTGACCTCTGTCTGCTGGCCTTCAGGCCTGCCTGGGGGGCTGCCACTAGGCGGCCACTCAGGGTGTGGGCAGCTTGTGCGGCAGCCTGGGCCCTGGCCTTACTGTTGACTGTACCTTCTGCCATCTACCGCCAGCTGTATGAGGAACACTTTCCACCCCGGCTGGAGTGCGTGGTGGACTACGGTGGCTCAGCCACAGCCGAAGGCATGGTGACTGCTGTCCGATTTATTGCTGGCTTCTTAGGGCCACTGCTGGTCGTGGCCGGCTGCCATGGTGCCGTCATGTGCAATGTGGCCCGATGCCGCTGGCCACTGGGCACCGCCATTGTGGTGGGGTTTTTTGTCTGTTGGACCCCCTACCATGTGCTGGGGCTAGTCCTTGCTGTTGCCGCCCCCCATTCCACGCTCCTGGCCAGAGCTCAGAGGGGTGAGGCCCTGGTCATAGGCCTTGCCCTTGCTCACAGCTGCCTCAATCCCACACTCTTCCTGTATTTTGGGCGGGCACGACTCCGCCAGTCACTGCCAGCAGCATGTCGCTGGGCCTTGAGGGAGTCCCAGAGCAAGGATGAAAGCGTGGTCAGCAAGAAATCCACCAGCTATGGCCCGGTCTCAGAGATAGAAGTGTAGGTTAGAGGGAAACTGGTTTGTATCATTTGATCCCATTTCACAAAACTGGCTTCAGGCATAGCTGGATCCAGGGGCTCAACAATGTCTTCATTTGTTCCTTCCTTTATTCAACAATCATTCACTGTGCATCTGCTATGTGGAAAGCCCTGTCTAGGCACTGGGGATACAGTATAGTGAACAAAACGAACACAAATCCCTGCCCTCATGGAGCTGATATTCTAGTGGATAGTGACAGATAGTAATCAAACAAAGGCATGCAGAATACGTCAGGTGGTGATAAGTGCTAAGAACCCTAAAGGAGTGTGAGGGTGGGTTGGGGCAGGGATATAGCCCAGCCAAGCAAGGCCCCTTGGGGAAGATGATATTTGAGCCAAGACCTGATAAAGGGAAAGGAGGGAGGAACCATGGTGAAATCTGGGGGAAAAGTTCTCCAAGTAGAGGGAAGAGCAAGTGCAAAGATCCTGAGGCACAATGCGCTTGGCTTCTTTCAGGAGCAGTGGGGAGGCCAGTGTAGACAGCCTAGGATGACCAAGGGGAAGAATGCTATGAGATGAGAGCAGAGATATAGAAAGGGCTAGATTTTTACAGCCTTCTAGGTCATAGCAAGTGTTTTGGGGAACACTGGGAGGGTTCTGAGCTGAGATTGCTAGATAAAATACAGGACGCCCAGTTAGATTTGAATTTCAGATAAACAATGAATACTTTTAAAGTATAAATATGTCCCATGAGATATTTGGGACCATTTGTTGTTGGTAGCCACCATAGATTTGGCCCCTGACTCATGGTGACCCATACACATGGAACGAAATGCTTCCCAGTCCTGCATCATCCCCACAATCAGTTGTGGATCAGACCATTGTGATTCATAGGGTTTTCATTGGCTGATTTTTGGAAGTAAATGGCCAGGTCTTTCTTCCCAGTCTGTTTCAGTCAGGAAGCCCCACTGAAACCTGTTCAGCGTCATAGCAACACACATGCCTCCACTGACAGACGGGTGGTGGCTATGCGTGAGGTGCGTTGGCTGGCATGGAAGTTCTATCTTGTTTAACTACAATTCAAATTTAACTGGGTATTCTGTCATCTTTTTCCCCCCTTAAATTTGGCAACCCTATTCTGAGGAGTGGTTTTAATAGGCTCCCTCTGGTTGCTGGTGAAGACTAGACTGTGGGGAGATGGAAGGTGCAAGTGTGGAAGTGAGGTGCCAGATGAAGAGGCTACTGCAATGGTCCGAGCAAGAGGTGATGATGACTTGGACCAGGGCAATAGCAGCAGAGGCTATAAGAAGTTGGCAGATTGAGCATCTTTTCTTTTTGAGCATTTAAACTTTTGTTACACATAGAATATTAAAATAATAAAGGCCATCTAATAAGGAAGTAATCCTCAAAACTTCCTTCTCCAAATCTAAATTCTGATCGTATATTTCTATTTTCCATATATTATATTCAGTTGATAAAACATAATTATATTTCAAGCATCTGTTTTGAAGGAGGAGCCCCTGGCTGGTGCAAATGGTTAAGCAATTGGCCACCAATCGAAAAGTTGGCAATTTGGACCCACACGCAGGGCATCAGAAGAAAGGCCTGGCAATCTGCTTCTGAAAGGTCACAGCCTTGAAAACCCTAGAGAGCACAGTCCTATTCTGACACACATGGGGTCTCTGTGAATCAGGATCGACTCAATGGTAACTGGTTTTATTTGGAAGGAAAGGCCATATCCAAGCTCCTTAGCTTGATATTTAAGTTTTCTCTCCACCACAGGGCATACGTATGCTCTAGCTGCTAAAACCTGCAGTAGGTTGGATAATGGCCCCCAAAGATCCACATACTAAACCCCCAAACCTGTGAATATGTTACATGGCAAAAGGGACTTTGCAGATGTGATTGAATTAAGGATTTTGAGATGGGGAGATTATCCTGGATTATCCAGGTGGGCCCAATGTCATCACAAGGGTCTTTACAAGAAGGAGGCAGAAGAGTAAGAGTCAGTAGTAGAAGATGTAATGACAGAAGCAGAGATTGAGGTAATGTGAAGAAGAGGCCATGAGCCAAGGAATGCAGGCAGCCTCTGGAAGCTGAAAAAGGCAAGGAAACAGGTTCTCCCTGAAGCCTCCAGAATGCTTGACTTTAGACTTCTGACCTCCAGAACTCCAAGAGAATGAATTTGTGTCGTCTTCAGTCACTAAGTTTGTGGTAATTTGTTACGGGAGCAGCGGGAAACTAATACACACCCTCTGGATGCCACCCCTATTTTCATGCCTCTGGGCCTTTTCTCAACCTGGTGCCACTGCCCGGAACATCCGTTTTCTCATCTATGCTGTCCAATCTGGTGATCACGGAACAGTTTTCACTCAACTATTAACCAAAAGGTTGGCAGTTCGAACCCACCCAGTGATGGTGAAAAAGGCCTGCCAATCTGCTTCCACAAAGATAACAGCCAAAAAATCCTATGGAGCACAGTTCTACTCTGTAACACATGGGGTTGTCATGAGTCAAAACTGACTCCATGACAATGGGTTATTATTATTTTGGTCTTTAGCTGTCTGTGCCTATTCAAATTTAAATTAATTCCAGTGAATTACAATAAATTAATTCCTCAGTTGCACTGGCCACTTTTTAAGGGCTCAATAGCCACATGTGCCTGGTGGCTACCAAATTGGACAACACAGAATCGTAGAACGTTTCCATCATCACAGAAAATTCCATTAGATAGCGCTGCACTTGAATCTGCCCCATTTTTACCTACCCAGGTCTTTTAAGTCACAGAGTAGTGGCACCTGTGTATGGAGGCTGGGATCTCTAGAGGAGCAAACCAGTGAAGCGTGTATGTCAATATATGGAGAGAGATTTATTTCAGGGAAATGGCTCACGCAATTGTGGAAGCTGGCACAAATCCATGGGTCAGGCGGCAGGCTGGAGGCTTCTCCTGACTCATATGGTTGCAGGGGCTGCAATTAAAAATCTGCAGGTCAGGCAGCAGGCCGGAGGATTCTCATGTCCCAAGAACTGGAGGTCAGAGGATAATGAGACAGATGTAGAATTAAAGAGAGTGTGCTTTGCAGAACATCCATTTATAGCATGAACACAGGCCACACCCCCAAGGAAACTCCTCTTCCAACTGATTGGCTGCTCACATCAGGTCACAAAATGGGAGGATACATAGTGTCTGCCAAAGCACTGAGAATTATAGCCAAGTCGAGTTGACAGGTAACATTAACCACCCCAGGGTCATTACTCCAGGACAACATTTTTTATATAGTTTCACCTTTAAAGTAATCCAGGAAAGCAGGGGTGAGGTGCTTCATTTTACAAGCTGCAGTTTAGAGAATAGCCAAAACCTGTTGCTGTTGACTCAATTCAGACTCATAGTGACCCTATAGGTCAGGATAGAACTGCCCCATAGAGTTTTCAAGAAGCGCCTGGTGGGTTTGAACTGGCAACCTTTTGGTTAGCAGCCACGGCACTTAACCACTACACCACCAGGGTTTAGAGAGGGGAAGTCATTTGCCCAAAATTATGCAGTGAAGAAATTGTAGAGCTGGGATTCGATTCCAGGTTTGCTTGGCTCCAATGTCCATGCTCTTATGCTCTTAACCACAAAAATTTGCCTTGAAAGCCTCAGGCAGGTGACATCTCCTTTAGAGAACCCTCCCTGATTCATTCATTCACCTCCCAGGGAAGAAATGTTCTTTCCTTCTCTAAGTTTTTGGAACACAAATTCCCAGCAAGACAGTAAATTCCCTGAGGGCAACAACTGGGCCGCTTTCATTTCTGTCTCTCCTCCACCCTTTCAGTGGACTCCAGGACTTGGAAAGAATCAAAATATCTTTATTTGTCTATACCTTGTTTTCTTCCAACTAGGCTGTGAGCTTACAGATGGCGGGAACCTCTTACTTGCTATCTCTTTTTGCTTTACTTGACACAGGGACACACGGCAAGCTCTCAACAATACAAATTTTACTCCTTGGTATTTTATTCAGAATTCTCATGCATGAAGTATTCGGACCTAGACTGCCTTGTAGAATGAATTATGTATGCTCTGGGACAATTTACACAGCTTCTTGAAAAGTTGGAAAAATCCTCTCGTTAATCCTTTGGAACCAGGTGCCATTATGAAAAGTTATTCTTTGATGATGTAAACTGTATCTTTTTTTTGTATTTTGTACTTTTTAAATTTGGTTTCCTCTTTTATTGCAGTAGCCTTAGTTTTTGTTAAGAGGAATCAATTTCATGGAAGTTTTCAAGTGTATGTATGTGCAATTTTATGTAGAATTCCCTTGATAATTAAAAGAAAAAATCTTGATTTTTGTCTTTGGAATTCTCCCTTATTTGTTCCTAATTTTATTTGTATCTTTAGTTTTTGTCTATATTTTCTATAAAATGTATTTATTTTCTCTGTAAAGTTATTTATTTCCTTAAGTTTTCAAGGAACCAGGTCTCAGTGATTTTCCCAAGAACTAGTTTCAAGTTTGCAATTCAACCCTCCTGTTGGTCACTGGTGGCACAGTGGTTAAGAGTTATGGCTGCTAACCAAAAGGTCAGCCGTTCGAATCCACCAGCCGCTCCTTAGAAATCCTATGAGGCAGTTCTACCCTGTTCTATAGGATCACTGTGAGTCTAGATCACTGTGAGTCAGAATTGGCTCAGTGGCAATGGGTCACTGTGTCTTTCTTCTTTTTTTCACATTCATTCTTTGCTTCCTCCTACTTTCCTTAGAATTTTTAAAAGTTGTAGTTCTCTTTTGGGAATTTTAACCAGAGTGCTTAGTTTAGCGCTTCCCTTTCTCCTTTTGATAATGATGTACATCCAAGCTGTTTCCCAAAGGCTTTGATAATTGTGTATCCCAGTGCCCACCAACATCGTCTCTTGGATGTCCAATACATAACTCAAATGTCACAGGCCCCAAACAGAGCTCTGAATTTGCTCTCTCATCTCTCCTCCCACATCTTTCAAATCTCAGTTGACGGCAACTCCATATTTCCGGGTACGTAGGCCAAAAACTTTGGGGTCATCCTTGATGCTTCTCTTTCTCTCACACTCCACACCCAATCCATTTGGGCTCCATCTTCGAAATACCTCCAGCTTTCAACCATTTCTCACCATCTCCTCTGCCATCACCTTGGTCCAGCTGCCTGGTCTCTCGCCTGGACCCTTTCAGTGCAGTGGCCTCCTTACTAGTGTCTCTTCTCACCTTGGTTCCCTGCAGTCAGCTCCCCACACAGAGCCACAGGATCCTGTTAAAGTCTAAGTCAGACTGTGTCCCTCCTCTGCTCAAACTCCTCCAATGACTCCCACTTTACTCAGATTACTGTCCTCCTGCATCCCCCACCTGATGCCCTACCAGACTGGCCCCTCATTGGACTCTAGCCATATCAGCCTTCTTGTTCCTTAGATGGTGAAGGACAGCTGCTGTCAAGTCAACTTCAACACATGGCAACTTTATGTACAAGGGAATGAAATACTGCCTGGTCCTGCATCATCCTCATGATCACCGGCATGTTCAAGCCCATTGTTGCAGCTATTGTGCCAGTCTATCTCATCATGGATCACCTTTCCCCTCTCTGGCCTTGTACTTGGCCAAACGTAACCTCCTTCAGCAATTGATCCCTCCTGATGACATGACCAAAACAAGCGAGTTGGACGATGATCTGGTATGATCCACAGAAAGCTCTCCTTGGCTAATTTTCAGAAGCAGATCACCAGGCCATTCTTCCTAGTCTCTCTTAGTCTGGAAACTCCACTGAAACTTATTCACCGCAGGTGGCCCCTGTTGGTATTTGAAATACCGGCGGCATAGTTTCATCATCATAGCAACACACAAGCCACCACAGAACGACAAACTTACAGACAGGTGGTGGTCTTGTTCTTTGAACCCATCAAATTTGTCCACATCTTAATTTACCTAGAATTCTACCCCAGCTCCAGATATCCCCATGACTTGCTGTCTCACTTTTCTCAGCTCTCTGCTCAAAGGCTACTTTATCTGAGTTGTCATGTCTGACCATGATACATAAAACAGCATCAGTTTCCTTCTTTGTTTTTCTCCAAATGGTATGTCACACAACACTGCTTGATACACTATGCATTTTTATTTATATATCTCTGTCTCCCCCACCAGAATGTGAGCTCCACCAGAGCAGGGACTTTGCCTGTTTTGTTCACTGTTATATCCCCAGTGCCTCGAACCAACTCCAGAACTGAGGACTGTACCTTCTTTTATATACATACATATATATATATACATACATACACACCCACTATTTTATTGTATTTTCGGTGAAAGTTTACACTACAAATTAGGTTCCCTTTAACAATTACTGGAGTCCTGGTGGTGCTGTGGTTAAGAGCTTGGCTGCTAACCAAAAGGTCGGCAGTTTGAACCCACCAGCAGCTCCTTGGAAACCCTCTCAGGCAGTTCTACTCTGTCTTGTAAGGTTGCTGTGAGTTGGAATCCACTTGATGGCAACAGCTTAACAATTACTACACAAATTGTTCCTAGACATTGGTTACGTTTTTCACAGTGTTTTAACATTCTCTTTAATTCCCTTCTGATGTTTCATTTCCAGTATGTCCCTTTGCTTTAGAGATGTTGTTGACCGTTTGGTCTCATATAGATGATTTTTAAAAGGTGCACAGTACTCACTGGTAATATTTTTTATTTTATGAGCCAATGTGTTATTTAGCTAAAAGGTACCCTCAGGGGGTAGTTTCAGTTTAAGGTTTACAGAGTGTCTCAGGACGATAGTCTTGGGGAGTCCTCCAGTCTCAACCAGCCCAGTAAGTCTGGACGTCTTAAAAAATTTGATTGCTGTTCCTCATTTTTCTCCCCTTCTATCAGGATCCATCTATTGTGGTCCTGATCAGAATGGTCTTTAGTGGTAGCCGGGCACCATCTAGTTCTTCTGGTCTCAGGGTACATGAGCCCATGAGGATTGTACCTTCTTAACATCAGTATTATCTCAAGCTCAGAAAAAGAAGAATGATAGGAAGAGTACAATAATACAATAACAATAAGGTCTAACTATTGAGTACCTATTGGAGTCCCTGGTTGGTGTAAACAGCCAAGCACTTGACTAGTAGCCAAAAGAATGGTGGGTTGGACCCACCCAGAGGCGATCTTGGACGACAGGCCTGGCAATATGCTTCTGAAAAGTCAAAGTCTTGAAAACCCTATGGAGCAGTTCTACTCTGTTTAACACATGGGGTAGCCATGTATCTTAGTTACCTACTGCTGCTATAACAGAAATAACACAGGTGGGTGACTTTAACAAATAGAAATTTATTTCTCACAGATTAGGAGGCTAGAAGTCCTAATTTAGAGCACTGGTTCTATGGAAAGGCTTTCTCTCTGTGTCAGCTCTGGAGGAAGGTCATCTCTTCTATGCATCTGCTTTCTGGTTCCTTAGAAATCTCCATGTGTCTTGGCAACTATCTTACCCCACCTCTGCTTCTGCTAGTTTATGTAATCTCTTTTATATCCTAAAAGAGATTGATTCAAAAACATTCAACATTAACCCTGCCTCATGGGATTATAACAACAGGCATGTCGTTGTTAGGTGCGGTCAAGTAGAGGTTAGGAATTACAGTACATATTTTTTGGGGACACAATTCTGTCTATAACACCATGGGTTGGAATCAACTTGACAACTGACAATAACACACAGGTATAGTAGTGAACACAACAAAGGTTATGTATTTTATGCACACTATTTTCATTTATTCTTCCCAACAATTATGAAAGGTGAGTATTATCCCCGTGTTATAAATTGGGACCACCACCTGTCTGTGGTACTGTGGTGGCTTGTGTGATGCTGTGATGCTGGAAACTATGCCACCAGCATTTCAAATACCAGCATAGTCACCCATGATGGACAGGTTTCAGCAGAGCTTCCAGACTAAGACTAGGAAGAAAGGCCCGGAAATCCACTCTTGAAAATTAAGCAATGAAAATTCTATGGATCACAACAGAATATTATCTGATACAAGCTGGAAGACGAGCCCTCCAGGTTGGAAGGCACTCAAAATACACAGCGGCTGCAACAATGGACTGGAGCACACCAATGATCATGAAGATGGAGCAGCACTGGGTAATGTTTTGTTCTATTGTACAGGAGGTTGCCATGAGTCAGAGCCAAGGAGATGGCAAGTAACAGTAACAACAGTAAATGGGGAAACCGAGACTCAGGCCCGCAATGACTGGCACATCTAGGTCCTCAGGGGACTCATTTTTCTCATTCATTTCGGCATTCATTTAACGGCATTCATCATCTACTCCGTGTCACCCTGTGCTGGGCGCTGGGAAACACAAGACGACCAAGACAGAAATGGCCTCTGCCCTCAGGCAGTTGGGGGGTTTAGGTGGATTATTTGTTAGTGTATTGACTGGCTGAATGATGCATTAAGAGAGTGATCTCAAGGGCTGTTTTAATAGCCAATAGCTCCTTCCTTGGGTTAAAACCCTAGTGCACAGCCGAACGTGGCGTGAAGGTGGCCAAAATGAGTGAGGGGAGGGCGGAGCCTAGGAAAAACGCGCTTGAAAGTCCCAACAGCAACGCCTCGCACAGCCTCTAGGAGGCGCAGCGTAGTCAGAGGCTTCTCCCTAAATGAGGCGGGGGGGCGGAGCTCTCTGTGCGCAGGCGCAGGGTGTATCGTGGGCGCCCGCAGCTCCCGTCTGGCTCCTCCTCTCTCTGCGGCGGGAGGGGCGGGGACATGGGGTGGTGTGCGCAGGCGCACGACTGGCTCCGGGCGCGTGAAGTGGGCGCGTGGAACCGGAAGTTGAGGCGTTCGCCCCGTTGAGTGAGGTGAGGGGGGCGGGGCGGCGCGCGGGACGGCTGCTGCGGCGGCTGGCGCCTGGCGTCGGCTCTGATCAGGGGTTAGCTCGGCCCAGCCAAGGGGTGGAGGGAAGTTCGGAGATCAGGAGACACGTGGGAGGAGCCCGGGGGCCTTGGAGAGGGAGACAGAGATGGAGCCTGAGCATCTGGGACAGAGCCTGAGAGACAGAGGAGACTGAGAGAAACTGAGGCCCTGAAAGAAGCGTCGAGAAACTGGGGGAGGTTGAATCAGTCAGGAAGCTGAAAACTAAACGGACCGAGAGCAGGAAGCTGAGGGGTCATTACACCGAGAGGGGGCCTCACAGAGACTAGGACGCCGAGAGAAACGTGGTCACCGTGCATGTGGGAGATGGAGGGGAGCTAGGGAACAGATAGAGACTGAGGAGCAGCACTTATTATTACGCCGGGCGTTTTAATGTACACATTCGTACCTTTCAACAAGAAGGAAAGTGTAAAACCTAAATGAAAACAAATTTTCAAGGTTTTTGCTTTCTAAGGAGCCCTGGTGGCTCAGTGGTTAAGCGCTGGTTGCCAACCGAAACATTGGGGGAAACATTGGGGGTCAGAACCCGCCCTGTGGCTCCAAGGGAGAAAGACCTGGCGATCTGCTTTAAGATTGTTGCTGTTGTTAGGTGCCCTCCTGTTGGCTCCAACTCATGGCGACCCTGTGTATGACAATGAAACACTGCCAGGTTCTGCGCCATCCTCAGAGCACTGCTATGTTTGAGCCCATTGTTGGAGCCAGTGTCAGTCCATATCCATGAGGGTCTTCCTCTTTTGGGCCAACCCTCTGATTTACCAAGCATGATGTCCTTCTCCAGGGACTGATCCCTGGTGATAACATGTCCAAAGTTTGTGAGACAAAGCCTCGCCGTCCTTTCTTCTAAGGAGCATTCTGGCTCTGCTTCTTCCCATACAGATTTGTTCATTTTTCTGGCAGGCCATTGTATACTCAGTATTCTTTGCCGATACCGTAATTCAAAGGCATCAATTCTTCTTTGGTCTTCCTTATTCATTGACCAGCTTTCACATACATATGAGGCAATTGAAAACACCATGGCTTGGATCAGGTGCACCTTAGGCCTCAAAGTGACGTCTTTACTTTTTAACAGTTTAAAGAGGTCTTTCGCAGCAGATTTGCCCAATGCAACACATCGTTTGATTTCTTGACTGCAGCTTTCCTGGGCGTTGATTGTGGATTCTTAAGATTGCAGCCAAGAAAACCCTACGGGACAGTTCTACTCTGTCACATAGGATTGCTATGGGTTGAAAATCGACTCTACAGCACCTAAAAACATTTGCTTTCTAAGAATTGTTCCTTCTTCCAAACCTTTTATTCATGTGCTACATGCTTGAACTCCTCTTTCTTCCGTGTCATGCCCAAAGTAGCCCAGCCAGCTTATGAACATTATTTTCCTATTGTCTTCTGAAATGTATAACCATAGCCAATTTTTTGTTTGTTTTTTAATTAAAGGAGCTAATTTATAATGGAGAAATTATAAAGAGATTGAATCATGGGGAGAGACAGATACAGAAAGAAGAAAATAGTAAAATAGGGAGAACCTGACAAAAACTGACCTGAGGGACTGAAAGAAGAGAAGAAATAGCTGAGTGAAAGAAACTTGGGAGAGAAAGCAAGGGTTATAAGCGTGGACCGAGGTGGATGGAAAATGAGAGATGACGTCAGAGAAATGAGAACTCTCTTGAGAATGGAAAAATAGATACGAAGACAGTGAAACTGGAGAAACGGAACAAAGCAAACAGAAGTGCGTAGGCAGTGTCAAATTTTGAAATGGAACGATAAAGCCAGACAATGGAGATAATGCAGAAAAATGGAGAAGGGGGTAAATGGAGTCTGAATTCCTAGATTTGAATTCTCCTGCCAGTTGCTACTTATTTAACCTCTCTGTGGCTAACTTTCCTCATCTGTAAAATGGAGAGTGATAATAGCACCTTTCTTAGGGTTGTTGTGGGAAGAGTGTATGTAGATGTGTGTGTGTGTAATTTAGAAGAGTAACTTATACATGAGTAAACACTAAGTATTGTTATTAGCTGCTATTAAATCTTCAAACAATTGGGAGAAAATATTAGATGGAGAAATGGAGAGAGATGAAGAGACCACAACTGTGAGAACTGAAGAAGCAGAAATGGAGAGTCAGAAAAAAAAAGATTCAAACAGAAAATGAGAAAGACAAGTGGAGAACTGAAGATGGTTAGAGAGAGTTGAGTGGAGAAAGATGCAGTTGGACTTAAATCAGACTAAAAGTTCGAATCAGTTGGAAAGAATCATAAATTAATGGAAATGGAACCAGACTAGGAAAGGGATGAGGGTTGTGGGCCAGCTACACTGAAAAAGACGGACACTGACACTCGAGAATGGAGATGGAGAGGAGAGAGAGGGAGACCGAAAACCCCTCAAGGCCCTGAGCTTAGGAGAAGTAGGGTAAGAGACCAAGAGATGGTCAGAGACATGGTTATAGAGCATCTAAAAGGTAGATTAAGAGTCCTTGAGAGTCAGGGGGATGTCAGGCCCACCATGAGTAGAGAGCTTGCAGCCTGAGAAATGCTCTCCTTTTCACAGTCCCTGTCTTTTTTCTGAGAATCATCGGTAGCCCTCTAAGGCCTTCTCATCTTACTTCCCTCCTAGAACAGGAATTCCTTGTGAAGCAGCCCTGACATCACCCGACCTAGGTGTTTACCAAGAAGTAAGCGATGCACACTCCTGACAGACTACCTGTGGGAAACAACTCTGCCAGTTCAAAAGTTCCTCCTCACATGAAGCCAGTTTCCGGCTCTAGTAACTCCCAGGGTTGGCCTTAGCTCATCCTTCTGGGACTGCAAGGGTCAAGTCTCTGAAGTCTTCCATGATGTCTCTTCAGAGACTGAAGACAGTCTAGGTCCCTGAGTGGCACAAGCACTTTGCAATTAGCTGCTAAGCAAAAGGTTGGTGGGTTGAACTCCTCTGGAAGTGCTGTGGAAGAAAGACCTGGCAGTCGGCTTCCATAAAGATCACAGCCAAGGAAGCTCTATGGAGCAGTTCTGCTCTGTAACACCTGGGATCACCATGAGTTGGAATCTACTTGACAGCAACGGGTTTGGTTTTAATGCCATCATGAAGTTGAATTGTGACCTTTGAGTCCAAATTTTTCCAGGTTAAACACTCCTGATACCTCTCACCATTTTCTCTGTTAATCATCTCAATTACAGTGGGGAGGTCACTGGACTTGAATACTAGTTACCACTTAGCTTCTCTGTACCAGGCTAGCTGATCAGCATTTCAGTGTATTGAGATGGGTATTTTTCCCATTTTATGGGTGAAGAAAAAGGCCTCAAAGTCATTTGCTGATTCTCACACCTAATAAATGATGAAGCTGGGATTCAAACCTAAATCTTCCTGATGCTAAAGCCCTCACCAAGGAAGACTTTTTTAAGGTTATAACCCCTCTAAGATCCAAATGACGGACTTTCAGAAAATTAAACATACGAGGGTGTGCTCTTTATTAGTTAGGACTTTTTCAGTGGGGTCAGAAATCCACTTTAAGTGCAAAGACATTTTTCTGAGAAGTGGAGGGTTGGAGGGAACCAAGCCTCAAGCACTAAACGATGGCGCTGTCCTCCCCCTCTCTCTTCCTCTCCCTCTGCTTCTCTCCTTTCTCCCTTCGGTTGCACAGTGACCACCCTTGAACATGCACCATTGTGCCATATCAGGTATTTCTCTAGGATGGATTCCTGGGATAGACTATCATGTTCAAGAGTTACTGCTCCAGATTTGTATCATCCTTGCCTAGCCAACATAGATAAAATTAGAGCTTACCTCTCTGTATCTGAGCATAAATCCCAGAGGTGGGCCCTGATTGGCCCTGCGTGGGTCATGTGTCCGCTCCTCAGACCAATCATTGGTGAAAGAGGAGTAGAGGCAGTGGTAGTTCCATGGTAGAGTTGTCACCTTCTATGCAAAGAGCCGGGTTCCATTCCTGGCCAGGGCACCTTATATGCAGCCACCGCCTGTCTGTCAGTGGAGGCTTGCGTGTTGCTATGATGCTGAACAGTTTCATCAGAGCCTCCAGACTAAGACAAACTAGGAAGAAAGGCCTGGCAGTCTACTTCTAAAACTCAGCTGATGAAAACCCTATGGATCACAACAGTTCTAACCAACCTTTGAGATGGAGCAGGACTGGGCAGTGTTTAGTTCTGTTGTGCATGTGGTTGCCGTGAATTGGAGGCCAACATGACGACGGCTGACAGCAACGAGGATACCATGATTGACCAGGCCTTTGTCACTTGTACAACAGTAGGATTTCTCTGACATTCAGGCCATCAGGAAGAAGCATGTGGAATCGGGCAAGGACTGTTTTCGAAAGGCAAGTAGGTACTGTTGTGAGAAGAAGGGAGAAGGGATGTGCCGGGCAGGCAAAACCAACACATATGTAACACAGCACTTGCCAAATGTTGCCTTTCACTTCAGAGGGTTCCCAGGTATCCCGAAGCTCAGTGTCCAGCTTAAGAACCCTCACCTGACTCTGTTATGCCACATCTCTGTCACGTCGGAGCAATGTTCTGCTGTTCGTTGGCCACATGGCTGCCTCCATTTTTCTTTCAGGACAAATCTCAAGAGTCCCCTCCTCCAGGGATATCTTCCCCAACTCCCAGGCACTGTCAGCGTTCTCCCCTGGGCTCCCATTGCACCCTGGGCCTCCTCCATCACACTCCAGTCAGTCTGGATTGTCATAGTCTGGTGATGTGTCTGTCTCTCATTTGACTACGAGCTCTGTGAGGGCTCAGGCTGGTCCATCTTATTTACTACCATACCCCCTTCTCCAACCCAGCGCCTGAGCAGGCATTCAGTAAATATTCCTAAAAATGAATGAATGAATGAACATCTTCTATTCCCCTCCCCAGGCATTCAGGGAACTTGTGTCTAACCCAGAGGTCACTCCAGAAGTTGTGAGGTACCCTGTGTGTCACCAGCTTGACCGAGACCCCTGGCCACTTTGTCACCTGTGGTGATTCCATCAGTGAGGAGGAAAATTAGCTCTTTGAAGAGAAAGTGGTTCCATATTTACAGACACTGGCTTCTCACTGCTGGCTTTGAGGTGGAGAATGGATGAGAATATTTGGTCCCGGTGATCAGAACTGAGGCCAGAATTGCGACAGCATTGTGCTTAGCAAGATGCCTCCTCCCAGAACCAGGGAGGGCAGGGGTCACCGAGACCACCACCGGGCTCCCCATGAGGAAGAGACCCCAGAGAGATGGGACTGGAATCACCCAGAAACACGTCGCCTCTTGGAGGACACCTTCTTTCGTGATGAGGAGTATATCCGCCAGGGCTCTGAGGAGTGCCAGAAGTTCTGGGCCTTCTTTGAGCACTTTCAGAGATTCCAGAATCTCAAGACAGCTCGGAAGGAGGAGCAAGACCCTGGGCCTCCCAAGCATAGCATCCCAGCCCTGGCCGACCTACCTCGCACTTACGACCCACGTTACCGCATCAACCTCTCTGTCCTTGGCCCTGACACACGGGGCTCTCGGGAGCCGGGCAGGCGCCTGCCCCCGGAGAGAGTAGCTGAGTTCCGCCGAGCCCTGTTGCACTACCTGGACTTTGGCCAGAAGCAGGCCTTCGGGCGCCTGGCCAAGCTGCAGAGGGAGCGGGCGGCACTACCCATTGCTCAGTATGGGAAGCGTATCCTGCAGACGCTGAAGGAGCACCAGGTGGTGGTGGTGGCGGGTGACACAGGCTGTGGCAAGTCCACTCAGGTGCCCCAGTACCTGCTGGCTGCTGGCTTCAGTCATGTGGCATGCACCCAGCCCCGGCGAATTGCTTGCATCTCATTGGCCAAGCGCGTCGGCTTTGAGAGCCTCAGCCAGTATGGTTCACAGGTGAGTGAGGCATACAGCGTTCCAGCTTTCCCAGTGTGACCTTGTTGTTTAGTTACTGCTACAGATTGAACGGTGTCCTTCAAAAATATGTGTTGTAAATCTTAACCCCTATCTATACCTGTGGTTGGAAACCCTGGTGGAGTAGTGGTTAAGCGCTACAGCTGCTAACCAAAGGCTTAGCAGTTTGAATCCACCAGGCACTCCTTGAAACTGAGGGGCAGTTCTACTCTGTCCTATAGAGTCACTATGAATTGGAATCCATTCGACGGCCACAAGTTTGGAGTTTTTTTTTTTTTTTTTCATACTTGTGGTTATAATCCCATTTGGCAATGGGTTTTCTTTGTTATGTCAACGAGGCAGTGTAACGTGTGTTTTAAGTCAGTTTCTTTTGAGATATAAACAGAGCAGATCGAGCGAGCAACCAAGCGAGCAAGCAGAGATGGGGGGAGATAGACGCCATGCCACCTGAAGATCACCCAGGAGCAGAAGCTCAAAAGAGACAAGGACCTTCCTCCAGAGCAGACAGAGACAGTGAGCCTTCCCCTAGAGCCAGCACCCTGAATTTGGACTTCTAGTTTCCTAAACTGTGAGAAAATACATTTCTGTTTGTTAAAGCCACCCACTTGTGGTATTTCTGTTATAGCAGCACTAGATAACTAAGACAGTTACCTAGTGCCACCATAAAAAAATTCCACAAGTGGGTTGGCTTTAAAGAACAGAAATTTATTTTCTCATAGTTCTGGAGGCTAAAAGTACAAATCAGGGTCTCTGGTATGTTGATTCCTCCTGTGAACCTCTCTCCTAATTTCTGGGGGAGTAAGTTGCTTGCCTCTATGGCAACATCAATAAAAGTTACAAAAGCACTTATCCTTTGACCCAGTCATGATTCTTCTTGGAGCCCTAGTGGTGTGGTGGTTAAGAACTCGGCTGCCAACCAAAAGGTCAGTGGCTCGAATCCACCAGCTGTTCCTTGGAAATCCTATGGAGCAGTTCTGCTCTGGCCTCTAGGGTCCCTATGAGTTGGAATCAACTTGATGGCAACAGGTTAGGGTTATTTTTTGCCAACGATCCTTGGCGTTCTTTTGTTGTAGGCAGTTCCTCAGTGTGTCGTCTGTCTTCCTCCTGTGTATCTCTGTGTACGTTCTGTTCTTTTTATAACTCAGAAGTGACTAGTTTTAGGATCCCCCTACTCTGGTGTAACCTTATTAACATAAAAGAAGAAAACCCCTACTATTTCCAAACAGGATCATATTTAAAAGTACCCATAAACATGTTGCCATCGAGTTGATTCTGACTCATAGCAATCCCATAGGATGGAATAGAACTGCCCATAGAGTTTCCAAGACTGTAATCCTTACGGAAGCAGACGGCCACATCTTTCTCCCATGGAGTGGCTGGTGGGTTCCAACCACTCACCTTTGGGTTAGGAGCCGAGCACTTAACCACTGCGCCACGAGGGTTCATATTTTCAAGTACAGGGGTTAGAATTTCAACACATATTTTTGGGAGACAGTCCGTAACACTGGGGGAGCAAGTTGCTTGCCTCTGTGGCAACATCAGTAAAAGTTACAAAAGCACTTACCCTTTGACCCAGTGATGATTCTTCTAGAAAGTTACCTACAGATTGGCTTGTACACGGTCAAAATGAGGGAGGTGCTACATCACCCAGTACAGCACTTCAACAGCAGCAAATGGAAACATCTGAAACGCTGTTCAATCTGTTTTTCATCAGCCATAAGACAAAAATGAGGACGCTTCCTGAGAAATGATTTCTAGAGTTGTAGTCCTGGCTCCACCACTTAAAACTTTGTTATTGTTCTTAAAGTTATCATTACTCCAAATACAGAAGACTGCACATATCATAAGTGTATAGCTCAATGAATTTTCATACCTTGAATACCATGGTGTGTAACCAGCACTCAGATTAAAAAAAAAAACAAACATTACCAACATTCCAAAAACCCTTATTCTCCCCCTTCCAGCTACTACCTCAAGGCCTCAAGATTTATCACTATTCTTACTTCTAGTATCACAGATTCATTTTGCCTCTTTAAAAAAAAAATTGTAAATGGAATCATACAGTATGTTCTGTTTTGTGTTTGGCCTGTGTCGTTCAAGGAACCCTGGTGGTGCAGTGGTTAAAGCGCCTGGCTGCTAACTGAAAGGTCAGCAGTGTGAACCCAGCAGCTGCTCTGTAGGGGAAAGATGTGGCAGTCTGCTTCTGTAAAGACTGACAGCCTTGGGAACCCTGTGGGGCTGTTCTGCTCTGTCCTGTAGGGTGGCCAGGAGCCAGAATTAACTTGACAGCAACATGTTTGGTTTGGTTTGGCGTGTTGTTCAACATTAGGTGTGTGAGGTCCATCGCTATTATCGTGTGTAGGTGTACATGGTTCACTGTCGCGACTGTCATTGCTTTGTCATCCACTGTGTGAAGGCGCCACAAAGGATTTGTCGCTTCTGCTGTTAGGGGAATTTGGGGAGTTTGGGGCTGTTGTGTGGTGCTACTATGAACATTCTAGCACATGCCATTTGGTGTCTTTTGGTAAATATTTCTGTTGGGCATATATCTAGGAGTGGAATTGCTGGGTTGTCAGATCTGCATATGTATTTAGCTTTAGTAAAAACAAAACCAAACCAGTTGCTGTCGAGTTGACTCTGACTCACGGCGACCTGATGTGTTTCAGAGTATAACTGTGCACAGTAGGGTTTTCAAGTAGATTGCCAGGCCTTTCTTCTGAGGTTCCTCTGGGTGGATTTGAACCGCCAACCTTTCGGTTAGTAGCTGAGCGTTTAACTGTTTGCACCACCCAGGGAGGCCACCCAGGGACTTTAGTAGATCCCACCAATTTTGCGAAGTGGTTGTATGTTAGTTAGGGCAGAGGTGTGTTCCATATTGTCACCAACACTTGGTATTGTTAATCTTTTTCATTTTAGCTTTTCTGGTGGGTGTGGAGTGGCAGAGCATTTTAATTTGCATTGGGCTTTTTAATTTATATTTCCCTGATGACTAAGGATTTTGAATAGCCTTTCATGTATTTATTGGCCATTTGGAGATCATTTTCTGAGGTGTTTGCTCAAGTCTTTTTCCCATTTGTCTCTTGGGTTGTCTGTCTTTTTCTTCTTGATTTATAGGAAATTTTTATAGATTCTGGATATGAGTCCTTTGTAGAATTTTTGTATTGAAAATATCTTTAACTACTCCGTGAGTTGTTTTTCATTATCTTCATGGTGTCTTTTAATTTAAATATAACCCAGTTTGTCGTTTTCTTTTTTATAGTTAGCACTCTTTAGGTTCTTTTAAGAAATCTTTGCCTGCTTTACGGTCACAAAGTTATTCTTGTATGTTTTTTCCTACAGGTTTTCACATTGAAATCTGTAGTTCATCTGTAATTGATTTGTATGTGTGTATGGTGTGAAGTAGGGGTAAGATACAAGTCCTCTCCATACCACATTGTAGCTGTGTTACCTTGGACAAGTGTCTTCACTTCTCTGTGTCTCAGTTTCCTCCTCTGAGAGATGAGGATAATAGTAGTTCTTAAATCACTTGGTTGTTGTGAGGATGAAATGAGTTGCTATGCATTAAGCATTTGGAGTAGAGTAGCAGTCAGGGCACATACTAAGAACCCAAAATTAAGGTTAACTATGACTGTTATAGGAAACCCTGGTGGCGTAGTGGTTAAGTGCTACGGCTGCTAACGAAAGAGTCAGCAGTTCGAATCTGCCAGGCGCTCCTTGGAAACTCTATGGGGCAGTTCTACTCTGTCCTATTGACTGTTACGGAGCCCTGGTGGTGTAGTGGTTAAAAGCTCAGCTACTAACCAAAAGGTTGGCAGTTCAAATCCACCAGCCGCTTCTTGGAAACCCTATGAGGCAGCTCTGTTAGGGTTGTTATGAGTCGGAAACGACTGAATGGCAATAGATTTTTTTTTATTATTATTACTACTCTAACTAATTGTTATCAGTACTGTGCGAAATACTTTACGTATATTATCACATATACCTCTGACAGCATCTAGAAGAAAAAAAAGTAATGTTTCTGAGATGGAATTGCTTGTCCAAGGGAATGGCACTAAATGACAGTGTAGGATTTAAACTTGAACCTGCCGAACTCAGAATGTGACACATGGACATGGCGTTTGCTCAGATTTTGAGTTTGGGCAGGATGGGAGGCTGGTGCCCAGGCCCAGGATTCTGTCCTGACCACACCCTTTGTTATGGATTGAATTGTGTCCTCCCAAAAGATGTAAATGGTGTGGTTATAATCCCATTTGGGATTGGGTCTTCTTTGTTATGTTAATGAGGTGGTATTAGTGTCAGGTGTGTCCTCAGTCAGCCTCTTGAGGTATAGAAGAACAGAAAGAAAGCACAGATAGGGTGTCTTAGTTACCTAGTGCTGCCATAACAGAAATACCCCAAGTGGGTGGCTTTAACAAACAAATTTATTTTCTCACATTCAGGAGGCTAGAAGTCCAAATTCAGGGCACCAGCTCTAGGGGAAGGTGCTCTCTCTCTCTTTCAACTCTGGGCGAAGGCCCTTGTCTCTTCTCAGCTTCTAGGCAATGAATGGTTGGTTCCTTGGTGATCTTCCTATGGCATGGTGTCTGTCTTCTCCCATTTCTGCTTGCTAGCTTCTTTGCCTAACCTGCTCCTTTTATATCTCAAAAGAGATTGACTCAAGACACACTCTAATACTGCCTCATGAACATAATAAAGAAAAACCATTCCCAGATGAGATTGTAACCACAGGTATCAAAAAAACAAAAAACCCTAGCCTATCGATTGCTTCCAACTCATAGCGACCCTATAGGACAGAGTAGAACTGCCCCATAGGGTTTCCAAGGCTGTAATCTTTATACAAAGCAGACTGCCGTCTTTCTCCCATAGAGTGGCTGGTGTGTTCAAACTGTCAATCTTTCAATTAGCAGCGGAGTGCTCATCGCTCATCCTCATCACCACCAGGGCTCTTTAAACCACAGGTATAGGAGTTAGGTTAGGACTTATAGCACATATTTTGGGGGGACACAGTTCTATCCATAACATGGGGAAAGATAGATGCCACGCCACATGACATCGCCAAGGAACCAAGAAACAAAAGCTAAAAAGAGACAAAGACTTTCCCCCAGAGCCGAAAGAGAGAGAAAACCTTCCCCTAGAGCTGGCACCCTGAATTCGGACTTCTAGTCACCTAGACTGTGAGAAAATAAATTTCTGTTTGTTAAAGCCACTCACTTGTGGTATTTCTGTTATAACAGTGCTAGATAACTAAAAATGAGCCCCAGTGGTACAGTGGTTAAGTGTTCCGCTGCTAACCAAATGGTTGGTGGTTCAAACCCACCAGCAGCTCTACAGGAGAAAGATGTGGCAGTCTACTTCCTTAAAGATTATAACCTTGGAGGTTTAGGGTCATGGTTTCGTGGGACATCCCAACAAATTGACCTAATGACGTGTAGCGCTTCTGTTCTACCTCCTAGGTCGTTATGTAATGCCTGGTGTCTTAAATGCTTGCGAGTGGCCATTGACGTCACAACAATTGGTCTCCCTTCAACAGAGGAAGAAGGAGAGTCAGGAACAGGAGGAGGGAATAGAATGGGTGGCTGATTGCCTCTGTGAACAACTGCCTACTTTGCCATGAGACCAGACCTGGGTGGTGCCCAGCTACTGTTACTGAACATTTTGGTCAAAAAATTCTATAGAAGAATCCTGATCAAAAGGGGGAAAATACAGAACAGAACTTCAAATCCTTATGGACTCCAGACTTCTTGGAGCCATGAAGGTTGAGTGAACCCCTGAAACTATTGCCCTGAGATAATCTTTAAACCTTAAGCCAAAAATATCCTCTGGAGTCTTCTTAAAACCAAATGCTAGTTTAGCTTAACTACTAAAGTCTGCTTTGAACATTATGCTCTTTTAAAAACTATCTGTATGGGATCAGAGTGACAGCAGCAACTGGAAAGATTAGACAAGAACCTTAAGGGGCAGTGAGTTTATGAGAATGGGGGAGGAACAATTCAGAAAAGGAAGGTGAGAATGGTTGCACAACTCAACGAATGTAATCAGTGTCACTGAATGATACGTGCAGAAACTATTGAATCGGTGTATGTTTTCCTGTGCAAATTCTCAACAACAACAAAATAAATAAAGTGATGAAAAAAGAAAAAAAGAAAGATTACAACCTTGGGAACCCTATGGGGCAGTTCTACTGTGTCCTACAGGGTCTCTGTGAGTCAGAATCAACTTGACGGCAATGGATAGACAACTAAGATGCCCTCTCCTCGTCCTCTGCAGGTCGGCTACCAGATCCGCTTTGAGAGCACGCGTTCAGCGGCCACCAAGATCGTGTTCCTGACGGTGGGGCTGCTCCTGAGGCAAATCCAGCGGGAGCCCAGCCTGCCCCAGTACCAGGTCCTGATCGTGGACGAAGTCCATGAGCGACACCTCCACAATGATTTCCTCCTGGGCGTCCTCCGGCGCCTGCTGCCCCAGCGGCCAGACCTCAAGGTCGTCCTCATGTCGGCCACCATCAACATCGCACTCTTTTCCAGCTACTTCGGTGGCGCCCCTGTGGTGCAGGTGCCTGGGAGGCTCTTCCCCATTACGGTCAGTGCTTCTCCCCACTCCCCTACCTCCCGCCTCCCACCTGGAGTCTGACCAGACCTGGATGTGTCCCTTCTCCTCTATGTTGCTCTGTTTTCATCTCTTCAATTAAGGACATTCTGCCTCTCTCTCGCTGTAGTTTTATTTTTTGTTTTAAATAATATATTCTGGTGAAGGTTTACATAGCCGTTTAGGTTCCCATTCAACAGTATCTACACAAGTTGTTCACTGACATTGGTTACAGTCTTCACAATGTGTGGACATTCTTCTTATTGCCATTCTGGTTGTTCTGTTTCCATTAATCTAGTTTCCCTGCCCCCTTACATTCTTATTTTTGTTTTAAAGCAATTGCTGACTGTTTGGTCTCATATAGGTGATTTTTGAAAACTTTATTTTATTGTGTTTTAGGTGAAAGTTTACACAGCAAATTAGATTCCTGTTTAACAATGTTTGTCCACATTTTTCTGTGACATCGGTGACCATTTTTGCCATGTGTTGGCATCCTCATGGTTTCCACTCTGTTTGTTCTGTTTCCATTAATCCAGCTACTCTGCCCCTCCTTGCCTTCTCATCTTTGCTTTTGCATAAATGTTGATCATTTGGTTTCGTACAGGTGATTTTTTTAGAGGATCACAGTGCTTACTGGTGATATTCATGGTTTTTTGAGCCAGTTTGTTATTTAGCTACCAGGGACCTCAGGGATTGGTTTTGGTTTGAGGTTTGGAAAGTATCTCAGGATGATACTCTCAGGGAGTCCTCCAGTTTCAGCCAGTCCAGGAGGTCTGGTGTTATTTATTTATTTTGGTCTTTTTTAAAAGCTACCGTTTTCTGAGTATTTACAATGTGCATGGTAGAGGGCTAATCTGCTGTAACAACAACAACAACAACAAAACCCAAACTGTTTGCCGTCAAATTGATTCTGACTCCTGACGACCTGTGTCTGTCAGCGCAGAGCTGTGCTCACAGGATTGTCCATAGCGGTAATCTTTCGGAAGGAGATTGCCAGGACTTTCTTCCAAGGCACCTCTGAGTGGACTCAGACCTCCAGTCTTTTGGTTAGCAGCCAAGCGCATTGACCCAGAGACTCCTGCTGTAATAGAGACCCGAGAATATGAAGGCTCAAATAAAATTTCTCTCCTGTGACAGTCTGGCCAGTTCAGGCTGGTGGGCAGCTCTTTGGCATGTGGCCATTCAGGGACCCAAGCTTGTCCTTTCTCATTGTTCCGCCATCTTATTGGGTAGGGTTTCTCAGACTCAGCGCTATTGATTGTTTTTGCTGGTGGGGGGCCGTCCTGCGCATTGTAGGATATTTAGCAGCGAGCGTCCCTGGCCTCTACCCAGTAGCTGCTAGTAGCACCCTCTTCCACCCAGTTGTGACAACCAAAAACATCTCCAGATGTTGCCACATGTATCCTGGGTTCCAAAACCACCTCTCAGTGAGAACCACTGTCCTAGGGAGCCAAGGAGTCCTGGTGGCATAGTGGTTACAATACTCAACTGTTAACCGAAAGGTCAGCGGTTCCAACCCACCCAGCAGCTCCGCAGGAGAAAGACTTGGCAATCTGCTCCTGTAAAGATTACAGCCTAGGAAACCCTATGGGGTCACCGTTGAGTTGGAATTGACTCGACGGTACCTAACAACAACAACCAACACCCAGATTAAAAAAATAAAATATTACCAATCAACAAGGACTTTAAAACAAAGATGAGAATGTAAGCGGGCAGGGAGACTAGATGAATGGAAATGGAACAACCAGAACAGAAATAATGAGAATGTTCATGCATTGCGACGAACATAACCAATTATCACTGAACAACTCGTGTAGAAATTGTTGAACGGGAACCTAAACTGTGTAAGCTTTCACCGAAAACACAGTAAAAAAATTAAATTAAATTAAAAAAAGGCAAACATTACCAGTACCCCAGAAGCCCCCTTGTACCCCCATCCAGTTGCCTTTATACACTTAGTTACCTAGTGCTGCTGTAACAGAAATACCCCAAGTGGATGGCTTTAACAAACAAATTTCTTCTCTCACAGTTTAGGAGGCTGGAAGTCCGAATTGAGGGTGCCAGCTCTAGGGGGAGGAGTTCTCTCTCTGTTGACTTGGAGGGGAGGTCCTTGTCTCTTCAGCTTCTGTTTCCTGATTTCTTGGCCTCTATCTTCCCCCATCTCTGCTTGCTTAATCTGCTCCTTTTGTATCTTATAAGAGATTGATTCAACACACACTCTACACTAATCCTACCTAAACAAATAATTTCCTTTATAAGGATCAGTTCAAAGTTGGTGTCTTAGTCATCTAGTGCTGCTATAACAGAAATACCACAAGTAGATGGCTTTAACAAAGAGAAGTTTATTCTCTCACAGTTCAGAAGGCTAGAAGTTCGACTCTGGGGCGTCAGCTCCAGGGGAAGGCTTTCTCTTTCTGTCAGCTCTGGAGGAAGGTCTTTCACGTCAATCTTCCCCTGGACTAGGAGCTTCTCTGTGCAGGAACCTCGGGTCCAAAGGACATGCTGTGCTCCTGGTGGTGCTTTCTTAGTGGTATGAGGTTCCCCTCTCTCTCTTCTTACTTCTGTCTTTTATATCTCAAAAGAGATTGGCTTAAGACAGTATCTAATCTTATATATCTCATCAGTATAACCACCACTAATCCATCTCATTTCATCATAGTGATAGAATTTACAACACATAGGGAAATCACGTAAAATGGTGGACAGTCACACAATACCGGGACTCATGGCCCAGCTAAGTTGACAGATTTTGGGGGGACACAATTCAATCCATGACAGCTGGTTTCTATGAGGCAGAGGTAAAAAGTACCCCAAATGGCCAACTTTTCCAAGCTGCTGTACCACTCCATGATCTCTAACATCAACTTCTCCCTCTCACCTCAGTACTCTCCCTCTCGTCTTTGGGTCCCCTAATTCTCATAGAACTCATGAACTGTATAAAGGGAATGGCTCAGGCATAGGCTTCTCTTGACCCACATGGCTGCAGGAGCTGACGGACTCAAACTGGCAGTTCAGACCACAGACTGCTGGCTCACAGGGCTGCAGAGGTTGGCGAATGAGGTCAAATGATAGGCCGCCAGCACAAGGGGCTGTGGAGGCCGGCAAATCCCAGGAATGGCAAATCAGACAGCAGGCCTCTGGGAAAGTCAACTGGTACGACCCTGATGCAGGACCCAGGCTCAGAGACAGAGAGCCTTGCCAGGACACACTCCAGGAAAGGGTGTAACTTTAGTAAGGGTGGGGCTTGAGTCACGCCCTTCTGCAAGGCTGTGACCTGTGTCACACCCTACACCAATCCTGCCTCATCAACATGTAGAGGTCAGGATTCCACAACACATAAAATGGAGGACAGCCACACAGTACTGGGAATCGTGGCCTAGCCAAGTTGACACATAGCCCCAACCATCACAGGTTTCATATACCCTATTTGGATAGTCCCACTCAATCACTGTGTGTGAGTCACAAAGACCATGGCTAGAAGGGCCACATTAAGTATATCATTGCACTGCATTGTCTTCATTAACATAACAAAGACAGTCCATTCTCAAATGGGCTTATAACCACAGGCATAGAGGTTAGGATTTACAACACATATCTTTTTGGGGGACACAGTAGAGTCAATAACACTGTCTTTTGGTCCTTCCTTCTGAAATGATTCTGTTTGAGTGTTCCATCTGTTGCCTGAGGGGCCTTTGTCTTCCCTGTCAGCCCACCATCTTCACCACATATAGGACCTATTGCTCAGAGTGCCCCAATGCACTGAGCTGGACATAACGGCGTGCCCCTGTGGGGGGTGGGGCCGTCTCGTCACAGATTGTGTACCAGCCGCCAGAGGTGGAGCCAGCAACGGCCAAGTCAGAGAAGCTGGACCCGCGGCCTTTCCTGAGGGTGCTGGAGGCCATCGACAATAAGTACCCCCCTGAGGAACGGGGTGACCTCCTGGTCTTCCTCAGCGGCATGGCGGAGATCAGCGCTGTGCTGGAGGCTGCCCAGACCTACGCCAGCCACACGCAGCGCTGGGTGGTGCTGCCGCTGCACAGCACGCTGTCTGTGGCTGACCAGGACAAGGTACCCCGTGCAGCCTGGGGGAGTAGGGCAGGCTGGCATCTCACTGGGTAGGTGAGAGAAGGAGAAGGAGGCTGGGTGGCCACGAGCAGGACTGACGGGACTTCACAAGGCAGGACTGTGGGGCTGTGGAGATGGGGTCTCTCACTTCCTTTGGGTAGGGCCGCATGTGCCAGGGAGAACTTTCTGGTGAGGTAGAAGGCATTGGAGCTGGGCTTTGAAGGACAAAGAGGATTTAGATTAATGGAAGAGGGAGGAAGGCATTCCAGGTGAGTGTATTGAGGGGGTACATCTTGAGCAAAGGTGGTGGTGTTTTTATCTGCCATCGAGTTGATTCTGACTCATAGCGACTCTGTGTGACAGAGTAGAACTGCCCCATAGGGTTTCCTAGGCTGTAATCTTTATGGGAGCGGATCACCAGGTCTTTCTCCTGCAGGGCTGCTGTGGCTTTGAATCGCCAACCTTTCAGTTAGCACCTGAGTACCTAACTGTTGCACCCGCAGGGCTTTTTGAGCAAAGGTGTAGGAGTGGAAATTTGTGTGTTGGGTGTGGGGGAAATTATGAAAAACCTTCCTGACTGGAATAGAAGGCTGGCAAAAGTGTAGGGAAAAAGGCCTTTGAGTCACTGTATTAGTTAATTATTGCTGTGTAACAAATCGCCCCAAAACTTAGCAATTTAGAACAACAATAAACATTCTCTTACATAGTTACTGTGAATCAGAGATCTTGGAACGGCTTAGCTGGGTGGTTCTGAATGGCTCAGGGTCTTTCATGGGGTAGCAGTCAAATGTCAGCTGGGGCTGCAGTTGTCTGAAGGCACGACTGGGGCTGGATAGTTCTTCTAAGATGGCTGGCAGGGTGGTGCCGGCTGTTGGCCGGGAGGCCTCAGTTCCTTTCACATGAGCCTCTTTGGGCTACTTGAGTGTCCTCACAACATGGCGACTGGCTGCCCCCAAGAGACCAAAGCAGAATCCAGAGCATCTTTTATGACCTAGCCTTGGAAGTCACAAATCATCATTTTTGCAGTATCTCATTACTCAGTCTGCCCTGGTTAGTGGGAAGTTACTAGATAATGACGTAAATTCTAGGAGATGAGAATCAGTGGGAACCATCTTGGAGGCTGACTCCCAAAGGTCACCTTGGGTAGGATCCCTTCAGGTCCCACTCAGTGGTTTATCTATGGAAGAAGCAATCTCTGAGCACCTCCTTAGTGCCTCCCCCGAACTGGGAGAATTGGTCCTTACCCCCCAGTTGCTGCTGACCTGTTGGTGTAGATGGATAAGTAATAAACAATGTTACGAACAGTTGGGGAAGGCACAGGGTCCTCTGGGAATCTAGAGTTTTGGTGGATTCAGGAGAGGCTTCTGGAGGAGGGGATTTTCAAAGCTGAGACCTGAGAAAGGCCGAGCCTGGGAAGGGCACAAGGAGAAGAGTGTTCCAGATTGTCTGTGTTGAGCACTTCCTGTGTGCCAGCCAGGGTTCTGCTCTCTGTGCACACCCCATCTCATTTAACCCTCTCAAAGGTCTTCTCTGGGAGGTTCTACTGTTATCCTATTTGATAGGTGGGGAGACAAGGCTTAGGGAAGTACAGGCACTTATGCAAACTCACACAGCCACATAGTGCCAGTCAGAGTTGTCTCTGACTCCTGGTGACCCCATGTGTGTCAGAGTAGAACTGTGCTCCATGGGGATTTCAGTGGCCAATTTTTTGGAAGTAGATCACCATGCCTTTCCTCCAAAGCGCCTCTGGGTAGACGGAACCACCAGCCAGGCTTTGAACCAGGTAGTTTGGCACCAGAACCCAGCTCTTAGCCAGAGGGCGGGCAGACTTTCTGTAAAGAGCCAAAGTAATATCAGCGTTGCAGGCCATAGCGCCTCTCTGTTAAGGAGCCCTTGTAGCACAATGGTTAAGTGTTCAGTTGCTAACTGAAAGGTTGGCAATTTGAACCCACCAGCCACTCTGCAGAAGGAAGATGTGGCAGTCTGCTTCCGTAAAGATTTCAGCCTAGGAAACCCTATAGGGCAGTTCTCCTCTGTCATGTGCAATCTCTGTGAGTTGGAATTGACTTGACGGCACACAACAACAGAGTCTCTGTTGTATCTATTCAGTTCTGCTATTGTAGCACAAAAGCAGGCATTGACTGCGGATGAGCATGGATGTGTTCCAATAAAACTTTATTTATGAAACAGGCAGGACTGGCCCAGGGACCATAGTTTGCCAACTTCCGCTCTTAACCACCATGCTGGACTGTCTCTTAGGGTTAAGACAGGAGCTTGTGCAAAACGCCTGAAGTGAGGGGGTGATGGGGCACCTGGTAAACTACATGCAGTGTGATTGGGGTTCAGAGTGCCCCAGGAGGGAATGCCAAGAGAGAGGGGACTGGAAAGGTAGGTGGGCCTGGACCACACAGGGCCTCGAGGGTACAGCAAGGAGCAGGGCTTTGTCCCACGGACACTGGGGAGCCATGGGAGGGTTCTGAGCAGTGGAGAGGCAGTGTCAGATTTGTGCTGAAGGGTGGAGGGATGAGAGTGGAGGCCAGAGACCAGGGAGGATGCTGGGGCAGGACCTATATGGGAAAGGAGGGAGCTGGGCCAGGGTGGGGCTGTGGGAATGGGGAGGAGGGGACGAATTCCAGAGATGATCACAATGTTCAGGTGGCTGTGGGGTGAGTGGAGGGAGGGTCCGGGACAGCCCAGGGCTCTGGCTCAGGTGATGGGGTAGATGGTGGGCCATGCGTGAGACGGGGCGGAACGGGTTCGGGGAAGATGTTGAGGCTGTTTTAGACAGTGGGTGTGAGGTGTCCGCGGGACATCCAGGATGTGCCCAGGAGGTCCGTGGACACACAGATCAGTGAGACCCTGATGCAGCCTCCTCACTCTCCTGCAGGTATTCGACGTGGCGCCCCCTGGAGTCCGGAAATGCATCCTTTCTACCAACATTGCAGAGACCTCAGTCACCATTGATGGAATCCGCTTCGTAGTGGATTCTGGTAAGGGCTCCCCCAGCCCCCACCCATGAGCCAGAAAGGAATGTGGGAGCTGGGGACAATCTGGGAAGTAGGTGGCATTTGTGGCTGTGGAGCAGTGGCAGCATTTAATCTTTCTCCAAACATTCCAAGCCTTTGCACTTAGTGTTCTCTCTGCTGAGAGCTGTCTGGATATCTGCGTGGCTCGTGGCCCCTCCTCGTTTCAGTGCCTGCTTAAATGCCTCCCCGCCAGAGAAATCCACCCTGTCTGCTGTCTCTAAACAAACCCTTCTGCTACTGCCACTCTCTCTTCCCTTGGGATGCTTTATTTCTCCTCATGGAGCTGACATTATATTTTATGTTTTTTGATCTATTTTTATTTTCTGTCTGCCCAACCAGAATGTAAGCCGGAAAGTCAGCACAACAGACTGGTTGGGAGACACAGGAGCCAGCCTGGCTGGGGGCATTGCTGGCTGTGGGTGGGGGTCACGGTACTGACACTCTCCAAGCATCAGTTTGTTCATCTGTAAAATGGGAATAATAACAATACTGCATTCAGGTTCTAAGGGTTAAATGGGCTAGTACACTTGGGTGCTGAGGACAGTGCCAGGCACAGAGTGAGCAAGCAATAAATGTTAAAACCAGCTGCTATCAGGCTGTCTCTGACCCGTGTCGACAGAGTAGAGCTGTGCTCCACAGGGTTTTCAACGACTGTTTTTTTGGAAGTAGGTCACCAGACCTTTCCTCCAAAACACCTCTGGGTGGACTGAACCAAAGACTTCAGTTAGCAGCTGGGTATATTAGCCGTTTGCACCACCCAGGACCCCTCAATAATGGTTACCTCATTGGATTGAATCTGAGATGGCATCGACTGTAAAACATTTCATCACTGTACATACTATTAAGAAATTTAAAAATGCTATCAGTTACACACTGATGTACCATTGGTTTTCAGGTACACTGTTCTGTTTTCAGAGAAGATAAAAACATGCACAAAGGTTGATCTTGGAGTTGATGACAGATGATGTCCTGTTCAGACCCCAGAGAGCAGTGACTTTGTTCTCTTCACTGCTGTATCCCCAGTGCCTAGAACGGTGCCTGGCACATAAAACCAGTTGCTGTCGAGTTGATTCCAACTCACAGCAACCCCTTATGTGTCAGAGTAGAATTCTGCTCCTTATGGTTTTCAGTGGCTGATTTTTCAGAAATAGATTGCCAGGCATTTCTTCTGAGGTACCTCTGGGTGGACTTGAACCTCCAACCTTTTGGTTAGCAGCTGCGTGTATTAACCATTTGCACCTCCCAGGGACTCCCTGGCCCGTAGTAGTTGCTTCATAAATATTTGTTGGCTGACTGAACCTATGAAAAAGCAGAGGCATGAAATGAAAGACCTGTAAACAAATAGCCATGTGGATGAGGAAATGAAAGGATCAACTGACAACATGTAAGAATTTAAGCTTCCTGAGCGCAGAGACTTGCCTGGCGTGGCCCTCACTGTGTCCCCAGCCCCTGGGAAAGGTTTGGCCCAGAACCAACTCTCGGTTGTTGTTATAGAATAAAGGTGTGAGTGAAGGTGCCAGTGAATGAACGTAGAGGTAGAATGCCAGGCACATGGAGGGCCCTCCGTGCCTGCTGCACTCAGATTCCCTTTCATGATGGCTCCCCTTCTCCTGCTCTCCCGCAGGGAAGGTGAAGGAGATGAGCTATGACCCGCAAGCCAAACTGCAGCGGCTGCAGGAATTCTGGATCAGCCAGGCCAGTGCCGAGCAGCGTAAGGGTCGTGCGGGCCGCACAGGCCCCGGCGTCTGCTTCCGCCTCTATGCCGAATCGGACTACGATGCCTTCGCTCCCTACCCTGTCCCGGAAATCCGGAGGGTAGCCCTGGATGCATTGGTGCTACAGGTGAGGAATGGTTGGAGGAGACTATCCTGACTGCCAGTTGCTAGAGAAGAACCGGGAGGCATTTAGACAGTGCCAGCCTGTCCCAGGGTTTCTGGGCCACCAAAGGTAGGGCTGACCAAGCCACTGATGGTAACTTACCCCTTCCAAATGTCAAACTCCAAGTTGAGGGGAGAATTGTTCCCAAGATCCACAGGGTCAGGAAGAACACCACAACCCAATAAGAATGCATTCAGCAAACCCAACAAGAAGTGGCCCCAAACCAGGGTTTCTCAACACATTTGATGTCCTGACTCCCTAGCATCTCATTAGTTAGTTTCACTTAGGTTAGGCCGCGGTGACAAACAGGCCCAATCACATAATAGCTGGCACAACAGGATTCTAGTTCTCAGGTTGGTGGGCAGTTTCCTTTACTCAAGGACCCAGGCTCCTTCTGTCTGGTGGCTCCATCATCTCCCTGGGGCCTTTCCATCATCTGTGTCTGGCCACCAGAGGAGGAAAAAGCATGGTAGATGGTATGGGAGGGGTTTGCATGATCTACTTCCCTTCCACTCACCGTTCCCTGGTTAGTGCTCAGCACCCGGCCACACCCAGCTACAAGGGAGGCTGGGCTGTGTCATCTCTGTGCTCAGGAGTAAGAGGAAAAGGAAGGTGGGAATGGCTTTGGTGTCTGTCCCAGGCTCGCTTCCCACCAGTAACGCACGGTGATGTTTCCTATTCCATTCAGTTGTATTTTTTAAAAATGATAGTTGTGACCCATGACATGGGTTTCCTGACCCACCAGGGAGTCATAAACTGCCGTTTAAAAAATAGGGCTTGACAGAATGTGGAAACACACAATGGAACATCATTCAGCCATAAAGAGAAATGGAATCCTGATACACGCTGCAACGTGGAGGAACCGTGAACACTTGGCACGGAGTGAAATAGGTCAGGCCCGAAAGGACACATACTGTCTGATTCCACTGATTGGAAATATGTAGAATAGGCAAATGCATAAAGACCAAAGATTACTCGTGGTTACCAGGGGTGGAAGAAGAGGGAAAAGTGGGGTTTGTTTAGGGGGCAGTGAGTTTATGTAAATGGCGGTGGAATGATTTGGAAAAAGCGAGAATGGTTGCACAACTTGAAGATATAATCCGTGCCACTGAGTTATATGTGTAGAAGTTGCTGGGAAGAAATACTGAGAGGAAAAGAAATACCGATTTGAATGCTACGGAAAATGTATGGTTTCACAGAACAAGAATGCCCAAGGTACAGAGGCTCAAGACTGGGTCTTTTAAGTGGATCAGTGATATCATAAAGGACCCGTGTTCTCCCATCTTTCCAACCTCCGTGTATCAGCAGCTGTCTTAATAACGGTGATAAATAATAACGTTGATGGTGATAAAATAAAAGAACAACCATTATCTAGCGCTGACCATATTTTTACACAAATAATGCTTCCGTTATACGTTTTTCCCAACCCACAATCCTGATACCACTTCATTCTCCCTACAACCCACTGCCTCTCTGAATGAATTGGGTTTCTTTGGGTTGCAAGTGAAAAAACCCAGGTCAAAACTATCTTAAACAGAAAAAAGGATTTTGTCAATTTGTGTAGGTACTGGGAGGGTAGGAGGCTCCATCTTAGGAACAAATCAGCTTATCTCACTGAGGATAGGCTAATTTCCATAGAAAAAATAACTCTGGGCTCCCCGCCTGGCCATGCACAAACAGAGAGGGTGCTGGAACTCCTCTCTCCCAGCTCCAGTTACAAAAGTCCCAGGGAAGAACTCTGATTGGCCCATCTCAGGTCACATGCTCATCCCTTAGTTGCTATGACCAAGGGGCGAGGAACCATGATTGGTCCAGCAATCATGTGCTTGCTCCTGCATGGCCAGGGGTCAGGGGCAGGAGTGCTGGGCAGACAGACAGACAGACAATGGCCCCTCTTCCACCCTGGGCACGATGGGCTAGTCCCTTCCAGCCTTGATATTTGGGTTTTAAGTATCACAGTTTTATGATCCCTGAGCCCCTTCACAACACCTCCTGGTGTCTCACATATACCCCATTTCGGTTGTCGTTTCAGATGAAGAGCATGAGCTTGGGGGATCCCCGAGCCTTCCCCTTTATTGAGCCCCCACCGCCAGCCAGCCTGGAAACTGCCATCCTTTACCTTCGAGACCAGGGGGCCCTGGACGGCACAGAGGCCCTCACCCCCATCGGGTCTCTGCTGGCCCAGCTGCCTGTGGACGTGGTGATTGGTGAGGAGCCCCTTGGGGCGTCACAGGGGCCTGGGGTTGGGTGTACCGCTCACTCTCTGAGTGGCTGCAGGCAAGTCTCTTCCTTCTCTGGGCCCTGTTCATTCTTTCACAGATAATCCATGAGCACCTCATCTGTGCCTTGAGCCCTGGTGGCGCGGTGGTTAAAGAGTTTGGCTGCTAACCAAAAGGTCGGCAGTTCAAGTCCACCAGCTGCTGCGTGGGAGGAAGATGTGGGAGTCTGCTTCCAGAAAGACTACAGCCTTGGAAATCCTATGGAGCAGTTCCATTCTGTCCTGTAGAGGTGTCCTTTGAGTCAGAATCGACTCGATGGCAGTGGGTTTTATAGTAGGTCAGATGGTGATAAGTGCCACAGAGAAAAAATAAAGCAAGGGAGGGGGACAGGAAGTACTAGGTGGTTGTAATTTATAACAGGGGTGTTGAGGTAGGCCTTGTTGAGAAGGTAGCATTTGTGCAGAGAAATGAGGGCAGTGAGGGTGGGAGCCGTGCAGATAGCTAGGACCACGATCGCCAATAGAAATGTAGAAATGTGATGTGAGCCCATGTGTAGTTTTCAATTTTCTAGTAGCCACATTACAAATGTAAAAAGGAAACAGGTGAAATTGATTTTGGCGATCGTATTAGTGGTCTAGGGCTGCCTTAGCAGCATAGCACAGAGTGGGTAACTTATAACAGAAGCGTCTTGTCTCACAGTGCTGGAGGCTGGAAGTCCAAATCAGGCCATCAGCCCTGTTGATTCCGTGCAGGGCTCTGAGGGATGATCCCTTCCAGGCCTCTCTCCCGGCCTCTGGTGATGGCTGGCAGTCCCTGGCCTGCAGCTGCGTCTGCCCTGTCCTCATGTGGCTGTCTTCCCTCTGTGTTGCTGTCTGTGTCTCTTCTTTCCTTTTATAAGGGTACCACTCAGGTTGAATTAGAACCTGCCCTTCTCCAGTGTGACCTCATGTTAGCGGATAACATCTTCAAAGACCCTGTTTCCACACAAGGTCACATTCGCGGGTACAGGGGTTAGAACTGCAGACTCCACCAATAGAAGTGACACGTGGCTTGAGACTTGTGGCTTGAAATGCTGTTTTCAGAGTAAACTGAAAAGAAGGCCAAGCTCTGCTATTTGGTTGTCGTTAGTTGCCTGAGAGTCGGCACCTGGCCCAGAGCAACCCCACATGGTGCAGAGTAGAACCGCCCCATCGGGTTTTCTTGGCTGTCGTCTTTACTAGAGCAGATCACGAGACCTTTCTTCAGCGGAGCTGTTGGGTGGATTAGCAGCCTATTGTAAACTGTTTGCACCACCCAGGCTCCTTTGTGCAACAGTAAGCCCTGTGAGAGCCGGAGCCTGTATAAGGCGGAAACCTGTCAGAGAAGGAAAACTCACTGGGTGTTTATGAGGTAGGATTCTTAGTAGAGAGTGATCAAAGGCAGAAAACTTGCAAAACCTGGAAAAACAAGAGGCAGTCCTATCAAGTTCTGGCTCTTACAGGTTTCACTGCATTTTGAATAAGTAACATTAAGACAGTTTCCCCTACTTGGATTCCTCAGCATTTGGCTTATTTACGGAGTGTTTGCTGGGAGAAACAGGCAGGTGGAGCACCTAAGACCCGCAAACTCAGGAGTCCTGGGTTTTCTGCAGCTCAATCCTTCCCCACTCTCTCCTCTGCACAGCAGCCCAGCCCCACCCAGTGCCCGCTCTTGCAGTGGTCATAATGTCAAAACTTGCAGCTTCTTCCTCTTGCTCAGCCCTGAGTCACGCTGCCCCACCTGAGGAGCTCGCTCACCCAGGCCTGCTTCTCCCGCCCAGTTCTCCCGACTCAAGCCAGCCTCTTTCTACCAGCGATCCACAACCCCCAGAACACTCCCCAGTGAGCATGACACCACCTTTAGCGCCATTTCCCAAGCATGTCGCTCAGTAGAACCTTCTGCCTGCATTAATTCTGAGAGAGTCCCCATCATCACAGTGCACTGGGGCTTCCTTGTGGGCAGGAGGTGGAGACCACGGACACTGAGGGCCTTGCAGAACTAAGAAGATGCTTTTTTTGGTTTGGTCTAGAATCCCTGGGTGGCACAAACTGTTAAGCCATTAGCGGAAGGTTGGTGGTTCCAACCCACCCAGAGGTGCCTCAGAAGAAAGGCCTGGCGACCTGCTTCTGAAAAGTCACAGGCTTAGAAACCCTATAGAGCAGTCCACTCTGTACACGTGGGGTCACCATGAGTCAGGAATGACTTGACAGCATCTGACAAGAAGGAAACAGGTAGAGCAAGGAGAATCAGCTCTGTGGAGAAAAGACAGCCTTGACTGAGCCCTTGCCACGTGCCGGTGAAAGGCTTCACAGACTTTAAATCACGTCACCCTCACCTGGTGAGGATAGGGACTCCGGTCGCCTCCATTGTACAGATGAGGAAACTGAGGCTTGGCCGGGTGAGGCGACCTAAGCCCAAGAGCCCAGAGCAAGCCTGGCTTTGACCCGGATGGGAAGCTAAGGGCTCTGCCCACCTTATGGAGTAGGAGTATGTGACACTTGCTTTCCAAATAAGGACGATAAGGCCCAGAGAAAGGCTCTCACTTGCCCGGGGTCACACAGTGGGCAGAGTCAGCTCTGTTAGTCACCAGGCCCTGGCACAAGCCCTGGATGACGCCACGCCAGGGCAGCTCTGGGGCCAGCTGCCTCAGTGACTGTCCTACCTCTGTGCCGGTTGTGGGTCCCAGTGTTTCACATGGGGAAACACATCTAATCCTTACAGCAACCCTCAGAGGACAAGTGGGTGCTCTCGGTGGTTCATTTTACAGACAGGGAGACCGAGGCACAGAGTGGTAGAGGGACAGAGCAAGGAAGCCTCAGGGCTGGACAGGAGCCTTGGGGGTCGGCCCTGGCCGCTCTCACTGCCCACCTTCACGCTGTGAGGCCCATGTGCAACCCTCACTGTCTGTCTAGTGTGAGGGCAGTCAGGCCCGGGCCACACGGCTGCTGGCTATGGGACAGGTGGGCAAGGGCCCAGTATTTAGGCACCCAGCCTTCTGTTCAGGCCCCACAGGACCAGGGAGTGTCCTGACTCCCGACTCCCACTGAATAGCGTTCACCAGTGAAGACAGCTTCTCGCTGGCTCCTTTCCCATGTCAGCACACTACTCCTACGCTGTCTTCCTCCTCACTGCCCTCCCCTCTCTCCCTCTTCTCTGCCTTCCCCTTTTACCCCGCCTGCTCCCCTTTCTCCCCCTCCTTCCCTTCCCTCCTGCTTTCACTTTCCCTCCCTCTTCCCACTCCTCCATCTTCCTCCTCCTCTGCCCCCTCCCCCCTCCTCCCCTCCTCCCCTCCTCCCTCTTCTCCCTCCTCTCCTTTCCTTACTCTACCCACCTCTTCCCCTCCCCCCGCCCGCTCCCCTTTCTCTCCCTCCTTCCCCCTCCCCCTTCTCCCCTTCTCCCCCAACCTCTCTTCTCTCCCCCTCTTCCCAATTCCTCTACCTCCTGTCCCTCCTCCTCCCCCTTTCTCTCCCTTCCCCTCCTCCCTTCTCTCCCCTCCTCTCCATCCTCTCCCTCCTTCTCCCCCCTCCCCTTTACTTCTCATTTATCCCTCCTCTTCCTCTTCCTCTCCCTCCTCACCCTTGAATTAAACAAAGATGGCAGGAAAAGATTTACCCTGAACTAGGCACAAACGGGAGCACCCCCCCATGCGCCAGAGCCCACCGGGCTTCCTCTCACGTGGAGGGCACATCTTTGTGGTAGGAGAGAGCCGGACATCCTGGCAGGTCACATGAGGAAGGAAAAGGAAAGCCTGGAAAGGGGTAGGGGGTACTGAGGGGTCAACCGTGATCAGAGGATCAGGGCAGGTGGTGCTGTTGGTAACAGCTGTGTTTGTTAGCTGCTGCCAAGTGGATTCCGACTCACGGTGACCTGAGTGCAGAGTAAGAACTGTGCTGCTGGGACCTTTCGGAAGCAGATCTCCAGGTCTTTCTTCTGAGGTGCCTCTGGGCAGGTTAGAGCTGCCAACCCTTCGGCTACTAGTCAAGAGCTTAACCATTTGCACCACCCAGGGACTCCTTGACAGCTGTAGCCAGTGGTTAAGCCGTGCCTGAGGAGGCAGGAGCTGTGCTATCCTCAGCTTACAGATGGGGAAACTGAGGCCCTTATCTGAGGTCACATGACCAGAAAGCACAGTGTGTGAGTTTGAGCCTGGCCATCTGGCTCCCTTCATGGGCGAGATGGAGGGAAACAGGGGCAGGGGACCCCGAGTGCCTGAGGGGTGAGGGATGTGGGACCTCCAGAGTCCTGAGGCTCAGCTCAGCCTCCACATGCCCCCCATCGCAGGGAAGATGCTGGTCCTGGGCTCTACGTTCCACCTGGCCGAGCCCGTGCTCACCATCGCCGCTGCCCTCAGCGTCCAGTCACCCTTCACCCGCAGTGCCCAGAGCAACCCCGAGTGCGCAGCAGCCCGGCGGCCCCTGGAGAGTGACCAGGGTGACCCCTTCACGCTCTTCAACATCTTCAACACCTGGGTGCAGGTGGGGCTGGCCGCAGGGCACCTGCCTGTCTGTCCATCATTCTGAATGGGGTCAGGGCTCCTCCTTGTGAGGTCCCTCCTTGCCATGGGGAGGGTCACAGATCCCTTCCCAGACTGGGCCTATCTGAGGATGGCTGAGTGTCCACCATTGATTCCCTTGGGCCCAAGGAACAGCACATGCAAAGGCCCAAGGCTGAGAGGAGCCTGGAGCGTGCCCTGAGCACTGACTAAAGCCAGTGCGGTCTGCAGAAACCATACTCCCTAGGTTGGCATCTCTTCATCCAACCCATGCTCCCTGAGCCTCTGCTCTGACCCTGGCTACGTGCTGGACGGTACTGGGGACCCAGTGGTGACCAAAACAACCCTTGACCTGTTCTCATGGGGTTCCCAGTCCAGTGGGGGAGAACAGACCTGTCCCCAGACAGTGGTGACCCAGAATGGACAGGGCTAGGAAAGCCCAGAGAGGGTGCCAAACTCAACCTGGGCAGTCAGGGAGGGTTTCCTGTAGGAGGGGGCATTGGGGCTGAGACCTGGAAGAAGGAGAACAGGAGTTCCCTGAGAGAGGGCCTGATGGGTCTCCTACCCAACTCACATCCTCCCAGTGGGTGATGTTCACCCTCCTGCCTTCAGGCCCAGGCTGGCTGGTCTGGGCCATGGGTCAGCACTCAGAGCTGGCCAGGCCCTGACACCCTGGTGTCTGCACCTCTACCCAGGTGAAATCCGAGCGGAGCAGAAACTCACGCAAGTGGTGTCGCCGCCGGGGCATTGAGGAGCATCGGCTGTATGAGATGGCCAACCTCCGGCGCCAGTTCAAGGTGAGGCCTAAGCTGGGCGGGGGGCGGGCAGGATGGCAGAGCCCGCCCACCCGCGGTGAGGAGAGGTCAGAGGTAATTGGGGCAGTAGTGGGGGAGTGGGAGCGAGGAAGTAGGGGCCAGGGGTGTGAGTGAGCACAGTCCAGAACACTCCCTCTGTCCTCTGACAGTGACGAGACCAGAGTCCCCCGCTACACCCAACTCCCATTCAGATGGCCAGAGATTGGGGGGGTGGCCTGGGCAAGGCAGAGGCATAGGACTCCAGGAGGGCTTCCTGAAGGAGGTGAACAAAGGGGATGTTGCTGCACCCTTGTGAAGAACCTCGTCCTCTGGACCAGGAGTGAGTGCTGGGAGACATTTAGGGTGATGGTTAGGGGCACCAGATCAGGGGCAGTTGCGGGGACCTGGCCTCAGGGTGCTGTGTGGAGAGGGTGCCTGACTGGAAACCCCCGGGAGGACACGGAGAAAGTCACCCTGACCTCCTCTCCTCCTCTGGGTCCCTGCCTGTGTGCTCCATCAGCCAACAGCGACAGCTCTTGTTTATGGAAAGTTAATATGTGCCTAAGGAGCTGTGGTGGCACAGCGCTTAAGCACTAGGCTGCTAACCAAAAGGTTAGTGGTTCGAATCCACCAGCTTCTTGACGGGAGAAAGATGTGGCTGTCTGTTTCCATAAATATTACAGCCTTGGAAACCCTATGGGGCAGTTCTATCCTGTCATATAGGGTCTCGAGTGAGCGGTAGCCCCAGCTATGTGCCTGCGTCTGTACGGAGCTCCCTGGCCCACCATCCCTCATGCAGCCCCACTGCCCCCAGGACCTGTTGGAGGACCACGGGCTGCTGGCTGGGACCGAGGCGCCGAGGCCAGGGGATAGCTACAGCCGGCTGCAGCAGCGCCGGGAGCGCCAGGCGCTCTACCAGCTGAAGCGCCAACATGAAGAGGGCGCGGGGCGCAGGCGCAAGGTGCTACGGCTGCAAGAGGAGCAGGATGGGGCCTCCAGCGATGAGGACCGCGGTGCCACAGCTGACCAGGACTCTTGCGACAGCGTGGACATCCAGGTGGGCTGGGGGCTGCCTGTGGATAGGGTGGCATGGTGAAATTTGCCAGAGAGGGGACACGGCCCCGCCTGGGAGCCCGAGGGGACATAGCCCTGCCCTGGGGTTCTGAGGGGACATAGACCTGCCCTGGGGGTCTGAGAGGACATAGCCTTGCCCTGGGGGTCTGAGGGGACATAGCCCTGTCCTGGGGTTCTGAGGGGACATAGCACTGCCTGGGGGTCTGAGTAGATGTGGACCTGCCCCGGGGGTCCAAGGGGTTACCTCCCTGCCCTGGGGGTCTAAGGGAACGCAGTCCTGCTCTGGGGGTCTGAGGGGACAAAGCCCTGACCTGGGGATCTGAGGGGACGTGCCCCTCGCCTGGAGGTCTCAGGGGGCACGGCCCTGCCCTGGGAGTCTGAGGGAAACACGGCCCCACCCTTGTCTCAGGACATAGGGATCAGTGGATGAGCCCTGGCCCCCAGCAGCCTACAGAATCCCTTAGACAATGGAGCAGGTCCTCAGGAACCCTGCTGCCCTCTGTGTCCCCTCAGGATGTGAAGTTCAAGCTCCGGCACAACCTGGAGCAGCTGCAGGCAGCCGCCAGCTCGGCTCAGGACCTGTCCCGTGACCAAATGGCCCTGCTCAAGCTGGTGCTGGGCCGTGGCCTCTACCCCCAGCTGGCTGTCCCCGACCCCTTCAACAGCGGCCGCAAGGACTCGGACCAGGTGACCCCTCCTTCCTGCCCCATCCCCATGTTTGTTTTGCCATTCAACACATGGTCCCCAAGTGTCTGCTCTATACCCGACCTGTGCTGGGGGCACAGTGGTGACCAACACAGCCCTGGCCCTGCCCTCCAGGACAGTGTGGGAGGCAGACCCATCCCCAGACTGATAAGGCACAGAGTGGCCAGGCCGGAGATGGAGGAGCCTCTGGGGCTGGGGCGGGGTCAGGGAGGGCTTTCTGGAGGTGGAGGAAAAGTGTCTGGCAGCAGGAGGAACAGGTCTGGGGCTGCTCCCACCCAGCACCCATCTTGGCCTCCCCAGATTTTCCACACACAGACCAAGCAGGGAACTGTGCTGCACCCGACCTGCGTCTTCGCCGGCAGCCCTGAGGTGCTGCACACACAGGAGCCAGAGAGCAGGGCCAGCGACGGGAGCCGAGGTACCGAGAGCCCAGGTGGCAGCCTAGTCCCCATCAGGGACAGACGGGTGGGACGTAGCGACCAGCGTCTTGGGGGACCCTCCCTGCTCCTCCACACCCCACCTTTGCTGGCCCGGAGACTACAGGGTGGGATCTCCTGCCCCCTCCATCCGCTCTCCCCACAGATGGTGCTGGCTGGCCCGAGCCCACTTGGCCCTTCCCAGGGGCTGTTTTTAGCAAGCTGTGAAGCTCCTGTCGGGCATCCTGGCCCATGAGCTCCATGATCTCCCAGCTGTGTCCCGCTGTGTCCCTGAAGGGCCTCACGAGGCAGACACGGTGGTGTTCCGCAGCTAGAGTCAGGCCGCAAAGCCCCCACAGCTGAGCAGCAGCACACAGGGCCCCGAAGACTGTGTGCTGGGGTGGGGGTGGGGGCGCCTGGATGGGCCTTCCAGCCAGTTGTCACACCACAGGGTCGTTTCTGACCCCTATGGTAGCACCGACAAAACCTCAGGTGACATTTGCAATAAAGATGGCTGAGGTGGTGAGACATGACTTCCAGGTGACAGTGACAATCCCAGGAGCATGTCCTCTGGACGAGGACTCAGCTCAGTGAATTTTCACAAAGTGACCACTCTCAGATTGAGACGCAGTCCCTGACCAGCCCCCGGACCCACACGGGGCTTCCTCACCCCTGTCCTTCCACAGGGGCCTGCAGCCTGACACCAGAGGGGAGCTTTGCCTGTTCGGGGCTTTGCAACAATGGCCCCTACAGTACGACCTCTTTGGTGTTCTGGGTGCTGGAGAATTTTAAAGTAATTACCCTGGTGTGTGTCCAGCTCTGTGCCAATGTCTGGAGAAAACAGAGGACAGAGAAACTAGTTCCTTGGCCTCATTCACGTACCACAAACTGAGTTATGTGTCCCATGTCAGTTCTAGGACACAACTCATCTTTCTGCTTCTTTGTTGAGAAAATAACCTACTTAATTAAAATGATACATATTAACCTGAAAAAACAAGGCTTGGAATTGCAAACACCCAAGGTAAAATCTAGAACTTTCCTCCCTGATCTTTAACTGCTGTGAATCCCTCCTCAGCTTTTCATCTGTTGCCACTGCAGTGTTTTTATTCTATTTATAGTTTTATTGTGGTAAAATATACGTAACATAAAATTTGCCATTTTATCCATTTTAACTGTCTATTTCAGTGGCATATAATATTCACAGTGTTGTACGACCATCAACACTTGTTTGTTCCCTGAACTTTTTCATCTCCCCAGACAGAAACTTTGTGCCCATGAAGCAATAACTCCCCATTCTCCCCTCCCTCCATCCCTGGTAACCTCTGCTCTACTTTCTGTCTCTATGGATTTGCCTGTTCTAGACCTTTCATTATAAAAGGAATCAGACAGCATGTGGCCTTTTGTGCCTGGCTGACTTCGCTCAGCATGATGTTTTCAGGCTTCGGCCATGTTGTAGCATGTGTCAGAACTTCATTTTTCTTTATGAGGTTACATAATATCCTGTCCTGTGTATGTACTACATTTTGTTTATCCATTCATCTGCTGGTGGACATCTGGGCTGGTTCCACCTTTTGGCTTTTAGGAAGAGCGTTACAACGAACATCAGTGAACAAGTTCTTTTTCTTCTTTCTGTCTTCCTAAAATTTCCAAACATCATACAAGCAGAGTGTGATGAGCCCTCATGAACCCATTGCCCAGCTTCTACGGTCATCAATATGTCGCCATCCTCGTTTCATCTGTCCCTGCCTCAGTCTCCTTTTTGCTGGAGCACTTTTATTTTTATTATTTTTTATGGCACTATATACAACCAAACCTACATCCATTCACAATTTCTACCTGTACAGTTCGACGACATTGGTTACATACTTCACATTGTGTCACTATTCTCACTATCTCCACCCATATTGTTTGGTCACCATTAACTTAGACTCTCTGCCCCTTAAAGTTCTCACCTGTGCTTTAGATAAACTGTTGCCAACTTGAACATATATAGATACTTTATAAGAGCACAATACTCAAGGCAAACATTATTGAGTGACAATGTTGTTTACTCTGAGGAAGGCTTCAAGGGATAGTTTCCGTTCAAGGTTTAAAGGTTATTCTCTGGCATTAGATTTTGGGGTTCTCCAGTCTCAATGGATCCAGTAAGTCTCATTTCCATATGCATTTAAAATTCTGTTCCACAGTTTCTCTCCTTTTGCTCAGGATCCATGTATTGAGTCCTTGACCAAAACATTCAGTAGTGGTAGCCGGGCACCAGCCATTTCTTCTGGTCCCGTGGCAAAGGAGGCGGTAGTTCAGGGAGGCAGCTGGGCCTGCAGCCCATTTCCTTCTCCCATCCTGGGTCTCCTCCTTCCTCTGCAGCTTTGCCGGAGCTTTTTATTGCAGATCCCAGACATCATGTCATTTAGGAATAATAATAACTAGGACAGTTTTGATGTTAGCGTAATGCTGTTATCATTCCTAACAAAACTAACGGTGATTCCTGAATACCATCTGATACCCAAGTGCGTATCCATCGTGGCAAAGTCTTTTAGAACAAATCACAGGCATTTTATCATGATGCCCACGAGCATTTTCTTCACCTGGATGCATAAATGGGGTCGGTGGGAGTGGAGGGGTGCGGCTGGGGGAGTCAGCGAAGAGGGTTGGCCTGAGCTGCCCTCTCCAACTTCCCAGATGACAAGGACAAGATGAGCAGCAAGCACCAGCTCCTCACCTTCGTCTCCCTGCTAGAGACCAACAAGCCGTACCTGGTGAACTGCGTCCGTGTCCCCGCCCTCCAGGTGGGTGCCTGCCCCGCCCTATCATCCCGGTTTGCAGGTGTGAGAGCACCAGGGTGGGCCTGGAGGAGCCACCTTCCGACCAGCTGCCTGCAGACCTAGCCATGGATTGTTGTAGGGCTCTCTAAGAAATAGGATGAGTAAGGTATATATAGGAGCCCTGGTGTTGCAACAGTTAAGTGCTCAGCTGCTAACCAAAAGGTTGGCAATTTGAGCCCACCCAGCAGCTCTGCTGAAGGAAGGCCTGGTGATCTGCTTCTGTAAAGATTGCAGCCTAGACAACCCTATGGAGTAGTTGTACATTGTCACATGGGGTCGCTATGAGTTGAAAATTGACTTGACAGCACTCAAACAATGTGTATGACAGAGATTTTGAGGAATTGGGTCATGTGATTGTGGGGCTGGATGGATACACTGGATAAATGGGTAAATGGTTAGGCAGCTGGATGGGTGGGTAGACAGATGGGTAGATGGGTGAACGGATGAGTGAATGGGCAGTTGGGTGGGTGGGTGGGAGGGTGGATGGGTGGGTGGGTGAATGGGTGGATGGGCAGGTGAATAGATGAGTGGGTGAATGGGCAGATGGATGGGCGGGTAGATGGGCAGGACCCCACATACGTAGAGGCCTCTCTAAGATGGTGTCCTGCCCCTCGCACCCACCCTATTTCCCTCCGCCTCCCCCAGTCCCTCCTGCTGTTCAGCCGCTCCCTGGACACCAATAGTGACTGCTCCCGCCTGGTGGCCGATGGCTGGCTGGAGCTCCAGTTGGCAGACACTGAGAGTGCTGTCCGGCTCCTAGCAGCTGCCCTGCGGCTCCGGGCCCAATGGGAAAGTGCCCTGGACCGGCAGCTAGCTCACTGCGCCCGACGGCGGCTGGAGGAGGAGGATGAGGCCCCAACAGTCGACCGCAAAGAGGTGGCAGCCCTGAGCAGGGACCTGCTGCAGTTCACAGCATCCAAGGTATCTGCCACTGTGACCAGACGAACTGCCCACCACAGGGATTAAGACTCAGAAGGCTGGCTCCCAGGCCACTCACTGTGGGCCCTTCCCCCTCCTCAGAGGGTAGCACATTGTGGGGGTTTTCAAGCCAGAGAGGCTAAGTGACTCCTGCCAGGTTACACAGCAGGTCTGTGGTGGAGCCAGCACCCCATTCCAGGAGCCTGGCTCCAGGGGCATGCTGTGAACCATGGTCCTGTGCTACCTGCATCATTTACTCAGCAGGTGTTTGTTAAGTGCCTTCTTCATGTGTGGTACCTGTTAACAGTTAAGGGCCACAGGATGTGAGAGGAGGCCGTGAGGTTAATGGAGGACAGAGGAGAGGAACTGGACAGAGCTGATGTGAAACCAGCTCCCTTAAGTAGGGAGTGGAAGATTGCTCCAGGGGTGGGGGAGAAGGGTGCAGTCCAGGATGACTTCCTGGAAGAATGGAGGGACTTGAGGACAAAGGGACGGGTACCCAGTGAGCCTAGGAAAGGGGAATGAGGCTGACCTGGAGAGGGCTGGAGGTGGAAGGGGCAGAGTGGCCAGATTCAAGGTCAGGATGTAGTCCAAACCAGCAACAGGGAGCAGGGGAGGGGTCTGGGGAAGGCAGTTGGGATGGGGCAGGGGGCATTAGACACTGGTCATTAGTGCCTGAAACCATATTGTGACTGGCTCCTATAACTGCAAAATCCAGAGGAGGACTTCAGGAACAGCTGGATCCGGGTGCCGATGGTGTCTCAGAATCCACATCCCACCATATCCTCTCTTTGTTTCCTCAGGTTCCCTATAGTCTCCGGCGGCTCACGGGGCTGGAAGTCCAAAACCTCTATGTGGGACCCCAGACCATCACAGCTGCCCCTAGTCTCCCTGGCCTCTTTGGCAGCTCTACCCTGTCCCCCCACCCCAGCAAGGGGGGCTACACAGTCACTGACTTCCTCACCTACAACTGCCTCACGGTGAGCACAGAGCCCACCTTGGCCACTCACCCTCCTGCCCCTGAAGGTGGGATTTCAGGGATGCAGTCTCAGAATGGTGCCCATCAGCCCCAAGGGCTTCTGGGAGGGTCCCAGGCTGGTGGTAGGGGGCGGGGAGGTGGGGCCCAGCCCTGACCCCCTGCCTGTTGCAGAGCGACACCGACCTGTACAGTGACTGCCTCCGTACCTTCTGGACCTGCCCCCACTGTGACCTGCACATGCCCTTCACGCCCCTGGAACGCATCACCCACGAGAACACCTGCCCCAACGCCCCGCAGGGTGGCTCCCCAGGTGAAGACGGATGTGGGGGGTGGGCCCTTGTGCTTCCTGTGGGTCTGGGCATTTGTTGGACACTCGGGGGACTGACGACCTCAGTCCTGTCCCACTGGCTGGGGCCACACAGCCTGGGCACAGAGACCCCCCCACCAGAGCGGCGAGGGCCTGGAGCCCGCTGGCTGTCACTTCTGTGGGTCTCTGTCTCCAGCTCCGTGTCTCTCTTCATTTGGTCTCTGTCTCTCTGGCCTGTCTCTTTTTCTGTCTATTGCTTTGTGTTTCCCATCATTTTTTTAAATTGTGCCTTAGGTGTAAGTTTACAGAGCAAATTCGTTTCCCATCAGTGTTTCATGGCCTTGGCTTCATTCCCCACAATGTGTCATCACTCGCCCCATTTCCGCCCTGGTTTCCCCTTTTCCATTTGTCCTGATTTTCTTCCCTTTCCTGCCTTCTCATCTTTGGTTTTGGGCAAATACTGCCCTTTTGATCCCATATAATTAATTATTTTAAGAAGCATGTTCCTCTCGGGTGCCGTTTATTTTATGGGCCTGTTGTTTGGCTGAGGAAACCCTGGTGGTGTAGTGGTTAAGTGCTACAGCTGCTAACAAAAGGGTCAGCAGTTCGAATCCGCCAGGTGCTCCTTGGAAACTCTATGGGGCAGTTCTACTCTGTCCTGTAGGGTCGCTGTGAGTCGGAATCACTCGACAGCACTGGGTTTGGTTTTTTGGTTTTTCATTGTTTGGCTGAAAGGTGATCTCCAGGAACGACTTCAGATCCAGACCAGAAGGGTGTCTTAGGGCCGTAGCCTTGGGGTTCTCTTACCCTTCTTTCTGTCCTGCAGCCTCTCTGCCTTGGCCACGCCCACCCTGGTTGTGCCATGGGGGACAGTAAGCAGGGTAGACCCTGACACAGCATCTGCCCTAGCGCCCTCTGCAGCTTACACCCGGTTCAGGGGCTGGTCCTTGGGCTCAAGGCTGGCTAGGGGCGAGGGTTTGTGTTTGCTCTCTTTCCGTCTCTGTGTCTCTCTCTGTCTTTCTTACCCGCTGAGCACAGAGTATAGATTGGCCTGTGTCTGTTAATCAAGGAAGGCTTCCCAGAGGAGGAGAAGCACCAGTCCAAAGGCTGGGCGAGATCTGAGCCACACAGGGCAGTGCCTGCTCACTGCCTCTCCCCTCCCCTCCCTTAGGGGCTGAGGAGGCTGACCCTGAACCCCTCCAGAAGGCGTCCGCCCTGCAGAGGCCCTACCACTGTGAGACTTGTCAGAAGGACTTTATGTTCACGCCCACCGAGGTCCTGCGGCACCGGAAGCAGCACGTGTGAGCCCGGCCTGGCCCCTGCCTGCCCCCCAACCCAGGACCAGGGCCCGGACCCCCACCGGTAACCCAGCCACGACTCAGAGCTGCAGTCCCAGAGGGGAGGGGTGTGAATGTGTTAATAAAGCTTTGTATTCTGACTCAGACCTTTAAATCCTCAAACCGCAGCCCCCACACCCCCGGAATCCCCTTTCGGATCTGCTCCTGCCCCATCAGAAAGCAGCAGCTGCCCATGTTGGTCCTCCCCAGGGTCTAGCTTTCATCCCGCCTGCGGCAGGGTGCCATCTCTGTGGGGCAGTTAAGGCTGCGGGGGGCAGGGGGTGCTTCTGGTGTCTCCTTTCCAGGTCAGATCGTAGTGCCCCTGGCGGCAGGTCTCTCCTGAGACTCCAAGCTCAGTCTTCTGTTCCAGTGAGCTAGGGAACCCCTACAACTAGGGAACATCCACGTGGGATGCTTTGAGAGCTGGGTGGGGCTAGTGTTCATGTTCCCACGGGACCACAGGCTACATCAAGACCACGAGACTCGCTCCGCACACGGCCACCAGGGGGCGTTCCTGCGTGGGCTTTGGGGCACCAGCTGCTCTGCTTCTCTCCCGCTTCCCTGGCTGCCGTTGCCGGTTCCTTGGCTCCCTCCTCCCCTCCCACCTGGAAATGTAGCAGGACCTGAAGTTTGTCCAAGGCAGTGCTTTCCCTCCTCCTGTGTTGTTGTTGTTAGGTATTGTCAGTCAGTTCTGACTCACAGCGACCCTATGTACAACAGATCGAAACACTGCCCGGTTCTGCGCCACCCACACAACCGTTGCTATGCTTGAGCCCGCTGTTGCAGCCACAGTGTCAGCCCATCTCGTTGGGGGTCTTCCTTTTTTTCACTGACTCTCTACTTTACCAAGCATGTCCTTCTCCAGGGACTGGTCCCTCCTGATAACATGTCCAAGGTATGTAAGACAAAGTCTCAGCATCCTTGCTTCTAAGGAGCATTCTGGTGGTGCTTCTTTCAAGATAGACTTGGTTCTTCTGGCAGTCCATGGTATATTCAGTATTCTTTGCCAACACCATAATTCAAAGGCATCAATTCTCCTTTGGTTTTCCTTACTCATTAGCTAAGTTTTGCATACTGTGAGGTGATTGAAAATACCAAGGCTTGGGTCAGGCACAGAGCCCTGGTGGCGCAGTGGTTAAGAGTTCAGCTGCTAACCAAAAAGTGGGCGGTTCAAATTCACCAGCTGCTCCTTGGAAACTCTATGGGGCAGTTCTACTTTGTCCTATAGGGTCACTATGAGTTGGCATCAGCTCAAAAACAACAGGTTTGGTTTTTTGGAATTGTTTGGTTTAAAGAAGACTTCTGGGGACAGTTTTGATTTAAGGTTTAAAAATTATCTTAGGGCAATAGTTTCAGGGATTCATCCAGCCTCCAAGGCTCCAGAAGGTCTCAAATTCACTGATTCGGACATCTGTCTTCATCTCAGCCGACTGCTCAGCAGTATTTGAGAGCTGATGACTGCCTCCTTTTCCCCAAGCCTAGCCTAGATATTCTGACCACAATGCCAAAGTAACCGCCTTGTCTGAGGAAGCAAGTTGTGATTCGCCATTTATCCACCTGCCACGGAGCTGTTAGGCTGACCAGACTGATTAAAAAACCAAACCGTTGCTGTCGAGTCGATTCAGACTCACAGCGACCCTATAGGACAGAGTAGAACTGCCCCGTAGTGTTTCCAAGGAGCAGCCAGTGGATTCGAACTGCCGCCCTTTTGGTTAGCAGCCATAGTACTTAGAGCACACTGTCTTTAGAAAATTAGAAATATTCGTTTCGATGTGGCCCTCGCCTCTGAATGTCTTGCCCTTTTCCTCCTATATTCTTTCCCAGTGTGCCTTCCTAAACCGTTCTTGAATCCACCCCCTTCTTCCCCTCCCTACAGCCTCTGCCCTGGTCTCTAGCCTCCTTCCTTATCTTCCTGCCTCCACTCTCACCACCTGTAATCTACCCTCTGCGCAGCAGCTCAAGGGACAAAGCACAAACCCCTCTGTCCTTTCTCTGCCCCAAACTGTCACAAGACCAATTTGTAGCCTACATAGTTTGCTGCCTGGGTAGACATTTCTTCCTCTTAGTTCCTGATGTGGCCATTCCTATCTTGTCCTAAACCTCTTGGTGGTGGTGGTCACTCCTTGCCCTCCTGGCCATGCCGCATACGGTTTCCTGTGATGAAATTTCTCCCTTTCCCGTACTAATGCACTAGAAACTTTTAAACTGACCGGCAAGGCTTCAGCATGCACTAACCCCAAGACCCCACTCTACATGCCATACACAAGCCATCTCCTACCATTCCAGCTTGTTGTCCCTGGGTACAGCCCCCATGTGACCCTGCATCCAGGTTTGTGGTGAGCACTAAATTCTGTGTGTTTTCTGTCATTTCTTTGTGAATCTCACTGTCTCAGGCTGCACCTGACAGACTAGCCAAGATATCCACTTAGGCTGGGTTCTCTAGAGAAGCAAAACCGGTAAAGTGTATAAATATGTATATATAGAGAGATTTATATCAAAGAAATGGCTCACAAGGTTGTAGAGGCTGGAAGGATCAGGATAGACGCTTCTCCTGATTCACGTAGTCACAGGGGTGAGTGAACCCCAGATTGGTAGGTTGGAGAGCAGGGCTTTTGCTCACAGGCTGTGAAGACTGATGAATCCCAAGATTGGCAGGCAAGACCGCGGGGTAAGCTGCTAGCTCAAGTCCCAAGAACTGGAGGGCAGATGAACAGGAGCCAGCTGCAGGATCCAGAGCAAGCAAAAGGCCTAGAGTCTTGCTAGAACATCTGCTTATATTTGGATGTAGGCCACACGCCCAAGGAAACTCCCTTTCAACTGATTGGCTACTCACAGCAGATCCCATCATGGGGTGATCACATATCGAATCTCAACAGGGAAGTGATCACAACATTATGCCAAAACACTGAGAATCATGGCCCGGCCAAGCTGACACACAATCTTAACCACCACACCCACAAACCAAAAAAAATCAAACCATTGCCATCAAGTTGATTCTAACTCCTAGCAACTCTATATGACGTAGTAGAACTACCCCATAGAGTTTCCAAGGCTGTAATCTTTATAGAAGCAGGCTGCCACATCTTTCTCCCACAGAGCGGCTAGTGGGCTTGAACCACTGACCTTTCGGTTCGAAGCTGAGCATTTAACCACTGTACCACCAGGGGTCCTTAAGACTCCCATCAAAAACCAAACCCTTTGCTGTCAAGATGATTCCAATTCATAGCAATCTTGTAAGACAGAGTAGAACTGCCCCATGAGGTTTCCAAGGAGTGGTTGGTGGATTTGAACTGCCAGCTTTTGATTAGCAGCTGTAGCTCTTAACCATTGCACCACCAGGGCTCCAAAATGCCCACCAAAAACCAAACCTGTTGCTGTTGAGTCAATTCTGACTCATAGTGACCCTATAGGACAGAGTAGAACTGCCCCATACAGTTTCCGAGGAGCACCTGGTGGATTTGAACTGCTGACCTTTTGGTTAGCAGCCATAGCACTTAACCACTACACCACCAGGGTTTCCAAGTCACCCACAGACCCCCTTAAAACTTAATACGAAAACCTTTCTATGACAACGGAATATTATGCAACTGTAGAAAGGATTGAAGTTCTGATACATGCTACAACATGAATGAACCTTGAAAACATGATGCTAAGTAAAAGAAGCCAGTCACAAAAGTCCACATATCTTATGATTCCATTGATATGAAATGTCCAAAATAGGCAAATCCAGAGAAACAGAAAGTAGATTAGTGGTTGCCTAGGGGACGGGGAGGGATGGGGAGTGACAGCTGAGAGCTGTGAGTTTCTTTTTGAGATGATGAAAATGTTCTAAAATTGATTGTGATGATGGATATGCAACTCTGTGAATATAACCACTGAGTTGTACACTTTAAATGGCTGAATTTTACGATATATGACTTATATCTCAAAGCTGTTAAAAAAATTCCATAGCTCCCTAGCGCCCCCCGGAGGAAGCCCTGGCTCATTTTGGCCCCTCAAGGCTGTGCAAGGCCAGACTCGTGCTCATGGCTCCCCCACTCCTCTCCTCAACCACAGTGGTGGCTTCATGCTCTGCACCTGTGCGCCTTCACTTTCCCCGCCCTGGTGGCATCACTAAGGGGGTGTGGGGGGTACAGACCACACTGGGTGACAGTGTCAGAGGGAGTGATGCAAAATGACTGTAAGATTTTTATGCAGTGTTTCAGCAAAAATTTATTATTTTGTATAAAAATATCTCTGTAGTTAGTTATACAACAAAAACGTTTTTCCATAAGTCCAGCTTACATGCATCAATATACCTACAGGGCTGTATGCTGATTTACTTTTTGAACCTTCTAATGTGATCTGGTCAGAGCTGTCATTACCCAATTACAGTGATGCTTCGAATCATGTGATTTCATCTCCGTGCGCTACAGCATGCGCTGTTTTCATTGCTGTGGGTGTTTTTACAGTCGCTGATTTTGTTGAATTTTCTCTTTTAGCTACAATATTATGGTAATTAGTATATTGACATAGTGAACATATATCAATAACTTTTTCAAGAATGAAGCAGTAATTAAGGGAAAAGAAAGTGATATACGAGAATTATGATTTACAACTATCTTAGACTGGGTTCCCCCAGTGTCTGTCAGTTTGTCATACTGTGGGGGCTTGCATGTTGCTGTGATGCTGGAAGCTATGCCACCGGTATTCAAATACCAGCAGGGTCACCCATGGCAGACAGGTTTCAGCTGAGCTTCCAGACTAAGACAGATTAGGAAGAAGGAGTCAATGGTCTACTTCTGAAGAGAATTAGCCAGTGAAAACCTAACGAATAAGGGGAACATTCTCTGATATAGTGCTGGAAGATGAGCCTCTCAGGTTGGAAGGCACTCAAAAGACAACTGGGGAGAGCTGCCTCCTCAAAGCAGAGTCGACCTTAATGACATAGATGGAGTCGAGCTTTTGGGACCTTCATCTGCTGATGTGGCACAACTCAAAATGAGAAGAAACAGCTGCAAACATCCATTAATAACCAAAACGTGGAATATATGAAGTACGAATCTAAGAAAATTGGAAATGATCAAAAGTGAAATGGAACACATAAACATCTATATGGTAGGCATTAGTGAGCTGAAATGGACTGGTATTGGCCATTTTGAATCAGACAATCATACAGTCTACTATGCTGGGAATGACAACTTGAAAAGGAATGGCATTGCATTAATCGTCAAAAAGAATATTTCAAGATCTATCCTGAAGTACAATGCTGTCAGTGATAGGATAATATCCATACACCTACAAGGAAGACCAGTTAATATGAGTATTATTCAAATTTATGCATCAACCACTAAGGCCAAAGAAGAAGAAATTGAAGATTTTTACCAACTTCTGCAGTCTGAAATTGATCAAACCTCCAATCAAGATGCATTGATAATTATCGGTGATTGGAATTCAGAAGTTGGGAGCAAAGAAGAAGGATCAGTGGTTGGAAAATATGGCCTTGGTGATAGAAACAATGCCAGAGATTGAACGATAGAATTTTGCAAGACCAATTCATTACAAATACCTTCTTTCACCAACATAAATGGCAACTATACACATGGACCTCCCCAGATGGAATACACAGGAATCAGATCGACTACATACGTGGAAAGAAGCGATGGAAAAGCTCAGTATCATCAGTCAGAAGAAGTCCAGGCAGGCTTAATGGTCTGAGTGAGACCGGAGGAACCCTGACTGTCATGGTCCCTGGACCCTTTGATAGCCCAAGATTGGAACCATTCCAGAAACCGACCCTACAGACAGGGATTGGCCTGGACTATAAGATAGACAATGATGCTGGTAGGGAGTGAACTTTGTGGCTCAAGTAGACACATGAGACTATGTAGGCGACTCCTGTCTGGTGGTGAGATGAGAAGGAAGAGGGGGACCAGAGCTGGTTGAATGGACATGGGGAATACAGGGTAGAGAGGAGGAATGTGCTGTCTCGTTAAGGGAAGAGCAGCTGGGAGTGCACAGAAAGGTGTGAATAACTTTTTGTATGAGAGACTGACTTGATTTGTAAACTTTCACCTAAAGCACAATAAATAAACAAAATTAAAAAAAAAAAAAAAAGGCCAGGGGCTGACTGCAGAACAGACCAACAATTGCTCATATGCAGGTTCAAGCTGAAACTGAAGAAAATTAGAACAAGCCCACAAAAGCCAAAGTATGACCTTGAGTATATCCTACCCGAATTTAGAGACCATCTCAAGAATACATTTGTGGTGTTGAACAGTAATGACTGAAGACCAGATGAGTTGTGGAATGGCATCAAGGACATCATACATGAAGAAAGCACGAGGTCATTGAAAAGACAGGAAAGAAAGAAAAGACCAAAATGAATGTCAGAAGAGACTGAAATTTGCTCTTGAATGTCAAATAGCTAAAGCAAATGGAAAAAATGATGAAGTAAAAGAGCTGAACAGAAGATTTCAAAGGGCAGCTAGAGAAGCAAAGGAAAGTATTATAATGACATGTGCAAAGACCTGGAGATAGAAAACCAAAAGAGAAGAACATGCTCAGCATTTCTCAAGATGAAAGAACTGAAGACAAAATTTAAGCCTCGAGTTGCAGTATTGAAGGATTCTATTTGCAGGAAGCATCAAAAGAAGATGGAAGGAATACACAGAGTCACTGTATCAAAAAGAGTTGGTTGATGTTCAACCATTTCAGGAGGTAGCATATGATCAGGAACCTTGGACTGAAGGAAGAAGTCCAAGCTGCACTGAAGGCAGTGGGGAAAAACAAGGCTCCGGGAATTGACAGAATACCAGTTGAAATGTTTCAACAGACGGATGCAGCGCTGAATGTGCTTACTCATCTATGCCAAGAAATTTGGAAGACAGCTACCTGGCCAGCTGATTGAAAGAGACCCATATTTATGCCTATTCCCAAGAAAGGTGATCCAACCGAATGAAGAAATTATTGAACAATTTCATTAGTATCACACAGAGGTAAAATTTTGCTGAAGATCATTCAAAAGCAGCTGCAGCAGTATATCAATGGGGAACTGCCAGAAATTAAGCTGGATTCAGAAGAGGACGTGGAACCAGGGATATCATTGCTGATGTCGGGTAGATCCTGGCTGAAAGCAGAGAATACCAGAAGGATGTTTACCTGTGTTTTATCGACTATGCAAAGGCATTCGACTGTGTGGATCATAACAAATTAAGACTAAGACATTAGTCTGAGTTATCTAGTGCTGCTGTAACAGAAATACCATAAGTGGATGGCCTTAACAAACAGAAGTTTATTCTCTCACAGTCAAGTAGGCTAGAAGTCCAAATTCAGGGCATCAGCTCCAGGGGAAGGCTTTCTTTGTCAGCTCTGGAGGAAGGTTCTTGTCATCAATCTTCCTCTGGACTAGGAGCTTCTTGGCGCAGGAACCCTGGGTCCAAAGGATGCACTCACTCTGCTCCCAGCACTGCTTTCTTGGTAATATGAGGTCCCCCACTCTTCGCTTGCTTCCTTTCCTTTTGTCTCTTGTAAGATAAAAGGCGGGGCAGGCCACACCCCAGGAAAACTCCCTTTACATTGGATCAGGGATGTGACCTAAGTAAGGGTGTTACAATCCCACCCTAATCCTCTTTAATATAAAATTACAATCACAAAATGGAGGACAGCTCCACAATACTGGGAATCATGGCCTAACCAACTGGACACATATTTTTGAGGGACCACAATTCAATCTATGACAGATAACATTGCAAAGAATGGGAATTCCAGAACACTTAATTGTGCTCACGAGGAATCTGTACATAGATCAAGAGGCAGTTGTTCAAACAGAAAAAAAGGATACTGTGTGGTTTAAGGTCAGGAAAGATGTGTGTCAGGGTTGTATCCTTTCACCATACCTATTCAATCTGTATGCTGAGCAAATAATCTGAGAAGCTGGACTACGTGAAGAAGAATGGGGCATCAGGATTGGAGGAAGACTCATTAACAACCTGTGTTATGCAAACGAAACAACCTTGCTTGCTGAAAGTGAAGAGGACTTGAAGCACTTACTGATGAAGATCAAAGACCTCAGCCTTCAGTATGAATTACACCTCAACATAAAGAAAACAAAAATCCTCACAACTGGATCAATAACCAACGTCATAATAAACGGAGAAAAGATTGAAGTTGTCAAGGATTTCATTTTACTTGTATCCACAATCAACACCCAAGAAAGCAGAGGTCAAGAAATTAGAAGACACATTGCATTGGGTAAATCTGCTGCAAAAAAATCCTCTTGAAAGTGTTGAAAAGCAAAGATGTTATCTTGAAGTCTAAGGTGCACCTGACCCAAGCCATGATGTTTCCAATTGCTGCATATGCATGCAAACCCAGGATGATGAATAAGGAAGACCAAAGAAGAATCGACGCCGTTGAATTGTGGTGTTGGTGAAGAACATTGAATATACCATGGACTGCCAAAAGAACAAACATATCTGTCTGCGAAGAAGTACAGCCAGAATGCTCCTTAGAGGCAAGGATAGAGAGACTACATCTCACATACTTTGGACATGTTGTCAGGAGGGATCAGTCCCTGGAGAAGGACATCATACTTGGTAAATAGAGGGGCAGCAAAAAAGAGGAAGACCCTCAATGAGATGGACTGACACTGTGGCTGCAACAATGGACTCAAGCATAACAGAGATTGTGAAGATGGCACTGGACCGGGTGATGTTTTGTTCTGTTGTATATATGAGTTGGAACTGACTTGACAGCACCTAACAATAATAACAACCATAAGCTGGGTTCTCTAGAGAAGCAAAACTAGTGAAGGGTATATGTATATATGTATGTATTTACATCAAGAGAGATTTTTCTCAAGAAAATGGCTCATGTGGATGCAGAAGTTGGCAGGTCCCAAGTCCATGGGTCAAGCATCAGGCTAGAGGCTTCTTCTGACTCATGTAGCTGCAGGGGCTGATGAACCCAAGATCAGCAGGTCAGAGGGCAGTCTGCTGGCTCACAGGCTGCAGAGGCTGACGAATCCCAAGATCAGCAGGCAATATGGCAGGCTGCTGGCTCAAGTCCCAAGAACCAGAGGTCAAATGATGGTGAGCCAGATGCAGGATTCAGAGCAAGCAAGCACGCTTTGCCAGAATGTCCATATATATATATTGGATGCAAGCCACACCCTTGAGGAAACTACTCTTACAACTGATTGGCTGATGGCATCATGGAAGATGAATACATCATACCATAACTGCCAAATTACATCATTACATAATTGCCAAAATACATCGTTACGTAACTGCCAAACCACTGAGAATCATGGCCCAGCCAAGTTGACACACAACCTTAAACACCACAACGAGTAATATTAGCACAAAAAACATTACTGAGGAATCTGTATAGTCTGGTATGGGAAGAGATCCATTGGAAGGAGGTGGCACCATGAGTTACCGCACTGGGTGACACCAACTCTAGTGACGCCACTACCCTCCCCCACCTGCTTCTCTTCTTCAGCCCACCACACACCTCATCATCCTTCCAGTCTCAGCTCTGCCATCCTTCCTCCACCCACCCTGACCCCCAGAGTGTCCACTCCAAACAGGGTCTTGGTTGACCATGGTGGGGGGTTGGATTGGTCTTAGAGGTAGGCTCCTGGAATTCTGAGGCACCTGAGCTGATGACTAAGAGTCATACATTTGTGGACACACAATGCACAAAAGGACACAAAGCCACACACACAGACACTGCCACAGACACATACAAGGTGGCCCCCAATTATAAAGATTCACTTTGCCACAGAATCTCAACCAGACACACTCTGACAGAGACACACACTCAGAGTCATACACACCTACACAAAGTCACAACATCACACATACACAGCTATGGACCATATAAGGTGGCCCCTAGTTATAAAGACTCAGTTTGCCGCACAATTCCAACTAGACACACACAGCCTCACAGTCACACACACAGAGACAATACACCTAGGCAAAGACACAACATCACACACACGAAGACACTGCCATGGACACATACACACAGCTATGGGCCATACTAGGTGGCAACCAATTATAAAGACTCACTTTTCCATACAACCTCAACCACATTCACCCACAAACTCACAGAAACACACATGCACAAAGACACACACTTAGGCGAAAACACATCACATACACAGACATAGCTATACATACCATACAAGTTGGCCCCCAAGGGTATCACCCTTTGCCCACCATCACAACCAGACACAGGCACACCCAATCTCACAGTCAGGGATTCATCCTCACACAGACACACCACACGTACACGGAGACACAACGTCACACACACGCACTACCATGGACACATAGAAAGTAGCCCCCAATGACTCAGGCAATTTTTGCTACACTGTCCCAGCCAGATGCATACAGCAACACCCAAAGTCTGGTAGTCACGGACACGCACACACACACACAACCCATGCCACAGCACAGTGTCACAGGCACAGACACAATCATTCCTCAGTAACACCCACACATACAGGCACATGCAGCCACATTCAATAATGGTTCTCTCTCTCAGGCCAGCCAGGACATAGGCACGGTGATGCCAATTACAGACACCCCTTGCATGCACACACACACAAACCCCAACATTCAAAATCCTTAGCTACAGTAGACACACAGCTGTCACAGACACACACACCATGTCCCAAAGCCATGCAGCCCCACACACATCACTCACAGACCCCTACTCCTGCCCGCCACTGCCCGGGAGCCCCTCCCACTCTTAGACACACGCCCACCCACCATGCTGCCCAGAATTCGGGGTCCAGCTGCAGGTTACTTACCCAGGAAGTGGGGGAGGTATTTTTAGTTACAATTAACCTCCTGCCCGATTTCCCTCCTCCCCGGTGGCGCATCCAATTGGTTTAATTAGAGGATTAAGTGAGAGGCATTTCCAGTTCCAGAGAGAAGGTGGGGAAGGGAGGAGGGGAGCGGCCCCACCCCCACCTCTCCCATGTCCTGTATTCCCCAACCTCCACCAGGAGCTGACCCCCTTCCCCTCCAACGCAGAGACTGTGTGATTAATGCAACTGTCTCTCCCTGAAGTAGACCTCAGAGCTGCCCCCTCCCTCCATGACCCTTCCACCACCTTCCTTCAAAGTGGGGAGGTGGGCTCTCTGGAAGCCCTTTCTGCTGTCTATCTGTCACCTATACCACTTCAGTCCTAAGGAGTTTAACCAGTTGCCCTCCAGTCAATTCCGGCTCATGGTGTCCCCATGTGTGTCAGAGTAGAACTGTGCTCCATATGGTTTTCAGTGGTTGATTTTTCAGAAGCAGATTGCCAGGCCTTTCTTCCAAGGTGCCTCTGGGTGGACTCAAACCACCAACCTTTCAGTTAGTGGCTGAGTGCAATAACCATTCACATCACCCAGGGACTCTCCAGAGGAGCTGAAGGGAGAAACAAGCACCAAAACGATATCTAACCCAGAAAATAGTTCATTTTTATTTTGGCCTTCAAAAATCATAGAATCTTAGAATTATACTAAAACTGACAGGCAACAAAGCAGAGTGGTTAACGCACAGGCTCTGGAGCTGAGCTGCTGGCTTCAAATCCAGCCCCACGCTCTACAGCTGTGTGAGTCCTGGGAAGGGATTTCACCTCTCTGGGCCTCAGTTTTCCCATGTGGAATATGGGAGCGGTGATTGTACCCATCTCCTGGGACTGTTGATCAGTATAAAGCCTCTAGGACAGTGCCTGGAACACTAAAGGGTTAAATGAAACCATGAAAGTGACAGCCCCACTCCCGTCTTGTACCCTTGTTCTATTTTTTCTGACATTTGTCATCCTCTAAGACTAAGACTAAAAGAGGAAGACCCTCAACGAGATGGGCTGACACAGTGGCTGCAACAATGGGCTCACACATAGCAACAATTGTGAGGATGGCGCAGCACCGGGCAGTGTTTGGTTCTGTTGTACATGGGGTTGCTGAGTCAGAAGCGACATGACAGCCCCTAATAACAAGACTAAATGATGTACCGTACTTATTTATTTGGTACATCGTCATCTCCCCCACTACAGCATCAGCCCCCTGATGGCTTTGTTGCGTTCACTGCTCTTTTTGGCCCAGGAACTGGCAGAAAGCAGGAGCTCCAGAAATACTGGTTGCAAGAATAAATGAATGAACAGATGAAGGCACCTGAGTCTCGTTAGCTGCTGTGGAGTCGGCCCTGGCTCATGGTGACCCCATGCACGACAGAAGAGAACGCTGCCCGGTCTGCGACATCCCCATGATCTGTTATGGACCAGATTGTTGTGACCCACAGGGTTTTCATTAGCTGATTTTCACAAGTAGACCACTAGGCCTTTCTTCCTAGGCCATCTTAGTCTAGAAGCTCTGCTGACACCTGTTCAGCATCCTAGCAGAGCGCAAGTCTCCACTGACAGGTGGCGGCTGTGCCTGAGGTGTATCAGCCAGGAGTCTAACCAAATCTGCTGTGTGGAAGGTGTGAGCATTCTACCACTGACCCACCACTGCTCTGCCCGGGGGACTGGCTCAAGCTCCAGGTCACCACGGTGATGGGAGGAGACACCAGAAACCAAACCAAACCCATTGCCTTTGAGTTGATTTTGATTCATAATGACCCTGCAGGACAGAATAGAACTGCCCCTTAGGGTTTCCAAGCCTGGAAATCTTTATGAAAGCAAACTGCCACATCTTTCTCCCACGAAGTGGCTGGTGGGTTCAAACCACTGACCTGTCTGTTAGCAGCTGAGCACTTAACCACTGTGCCGCCAGCGCTCAGGGCTAAGGCTCAAACCAATAATGAAATGGGTAAAGGAGTGTCCGAGAGAATTCCGTGGTGTGTGGGGGGGGGCAGTTAGGAGGACAAGAAATGGGGCAATGGGAGAGTGACGGGGGGTGGGGTGCTCTGGTGTAGCCCCTCCTCTGGAGCGGTGACCTCTGAGCTGGGAAAGGTGTCCTGGGCAAAGGGAACAGCCAAGACCCTGAAGGGGGACCGAGCTGGTCATTTTCCACCAAAAAGTGTCCAAATCAAAGCAACGCAGACCCTGCATTGAGCTTCTTTGTGTCTCGGGAGGAGAATAACGGAGTCATCAGACCTTGGCGTCTGCACTATCTGGGGTTCAGATGAGGGATGTTTGACCTGTGTCCACTTCGTGTAGGGCCATGGCCTCTGTGGGTCTGGGTGACTCACTCCAGATCCTGGCGCTGGACCGGGCACCTTGGAGGTGGGTGGAAGTATTGGCTGGATGAATGGTGCGTGGACAAAATCTCAGAGTTGAGTCTTAGAAATTGGGTCTCCTCGAGGGCAGGAATGTGCCTGTCTTAGTCTTCTAGTGCTGCTATAACAAAAATACCACGAGTGGGTGGCTTCAACAAATAGAAGTTTATTCTCTCACCGTCTAGTAGGCTAGAAGTCTGAATTCAGGATGCTAGCTCCAGGGGAAGGCTTTCTCTCTCTGTCGGCTCTGGGGGAAGGTCCTTGTCATCATACATCCCCTGGTCCAGGAGCTTCTCAGTGCAGGGACCCCGGGGCCAAAGGACAAGCTCTTCTTCTGGCACTGCTTTCTTGGTGGTATGAGGTCCCCCTGTCTTTCTGCTCCCTTCTCTCTTTTATATCTCAAAAAAGATTGGCTTAAGACACAACCTAATCTTGTAGATTGAGTCCTGCCTCATTAACATAACTGCCTCTAATCTTCCTCATTAGCACCATGGAGATAGGATTTACAACGCATAGGAAAATCACATCAGGTGACAAAATGGTGGACGATCACATAATGCTGGGAATCATGGCCTAGCCAAGGTGACACAGATTTTCGGGGGGGGACACAATTCAATCCAGGAACCATGACAGTGCCCCTTCATCTCCGTTATTGCAGGGTGTTATGGGTTGAATTGCATTCCCCCAAAAAGGTATGTTCAAGTCCTAACCCCTGTACCTGTGGACGTGACTTGTTTGGAAATAGGGACTCTGAAGATGTTATCAGTTAACATGAGGTCCACAGAGTTTTCAGTGGTTGATTTTTCAGAAGTAGAATGGCCCGGCCTTTCTTCCTAGTCCATCCGTGTCTGGAAGCTCTGCTGAAACCTGTTCAGCATCCTAGCAACACACAAGCCTCTACTGACAGATGGGCGGTGGCTGTGCATGAGGGGCATCGGGCAGGAATCGAACCCCGGTCTCCTGCATGGAAGGCGACAATTCTATGGAGTAGGGGTGGATCCTAATCCGATCTGAGTGGTGTCCTTATAAAAGAGGAAAAGAAACACAGATGCAGAGGGAAGACGGCTGTGTGGTGATGGATACAGATGAAGCTGCAAGTCAAGGACCTCCAAGTGTTGCTGGGAGCCATCAAGAGCTAGGAGAGAGGCATGGAATAGATTCTGCCACCAAACCAAAAAAACCAAACCCAGTGCCGTCAAGTTGATTCTGGCTCATAGCGACCCTATAGGACAGAGTAGAACTGCCCCATATAGTTTCCAAGGAGCACCTGGCGGATTTGAACTTTGGTTAGCAGCCATAGTACTTAACCACTACGCCACCAGGGTTTCGGAGCCCCCATAAAGAATTAGCATGGCTGACACCCTGATGTGGAATACAATACCAACCCACAGAACAATGAGCTAAAGAAACCATTGTGGTTTTGAGCCACTGAAAATTGGGGTGGTTCGTTACACCAAAAAAAAAAAAAAAAGCAAACCTGTTGCCACCGAGTCGATTCTGACTCACAGCAACCCTATAGGACAGAGTAGAACTGCCCCAAAGAGTTTCTAAGGAGCGCCTGGTGGATCCGAACTGCCAACCTTTGGGTTAGCAGCCGTAGCACTTAACCACTAGGCCACCAGGACTTGTCTATTACACAGCAGTAGCTAATTTATACACACAGAGTGCCTGAGGGGCGAGCGGGATAAGAAGGCTCCATTATTATTGTCGTTAATGATTCATCAGCTTCCAATTCAGTGATGAGAGTTTGAAATCTCAGAAGAGACACAAGGACTCAGATTGGTGGCTTTTGGTTTTTAAGACTTTATCGTTAGAAAAAAAAAAAAAAAGTAGCCGAAGTCGGAGAAGGGAGGTAGGGAGAGAGAAGGGGAGTGGTTGGGAGGGTGAAGGGAGCCTCCCTCAAAATGTCGGATCCTGGCCCGCCTTTCTTGACAGCCCAGCCCACCCCCAACCCCTTCTCTGTCCTGGAGGTGGGGTTTCCAGCCACCATCTTCTTAAGACCCAGGCCCAGGATCTCAGCACTGGCTGGCAGAGGTTAGGGCAGAAGCGGGGCTCACAGTCTGGAGGCCCTGTCTTTGTCCTTGAGAGACCCTCAAAGGAGCACTCAGGCCCCCGTGTCCCGGAGGGGCCTCAGGGAGGTAGGCGTTAAGTGGGAGGGGGGCCTTCGGAGGTGGGGTCCTGAAGTCAGAAGACCACGTGGGAACTGGGACCAGGTGTGAGCCTGGGAGTCACAGTCCAGAGGCTGGGGTCTGTGGAGAGGGCAGGAGAGGCTGAGTCAGAAGGTGGGAGGGGGTGTACTCCACAGCAGTCACTCAGAGAAGTCCCCCCCACCCCCGCCCCAAAGTGAGAGCAATGTGGACAGAGCAACTGAGGGGAGAGACAGGAACAAAGAAAGGGGCGGGGCTGTCAGAGAGCCACAGAGGAAGAGAGAGACAGAGACAAAGAAAGGTGATGGGATGAACTGAGAGACAAAGAGACAGACAGGGAGAGACAGCCACAGAGGGAGAGAGACAAGAGAGCCACAGAGAGAGAGAGAGAATGAGAGCAGGAGAGAAACAAACAGAAAAAGGGAGAGTCAGAGAGACACAGAGTAACAGAGAAAGGAGACAGAGAATCAGAATAGAAACGGGAAGGGAGTGAGACAGACAGCGATGAAGACAGAGAAAGACAAGGGGAAAGAAAGAGTGAGACAGAAGAAGAGAGATGCGGAGAGAGAGAGAGAGTCTGATCAGAGGTCCCCAGGAGCCGGGAGGGAAGGGGACATGGGGCGGCACTGCTTAATGGGTACAGGGTTTCTGTTTGGGGGGATGGAAGAGTTTTGGAAGTAGATGGTGGTCATGGTTGTGCAACATTGTGGATGTAATTAATGCCACTGAGCTGTACACTTCGAAATGGTTACAACGGCAAATTCAAAAAACTTTATTGTGAAAATATACATAACATCGCATACGCCATTGCGACAATTTCTATATGTACAATTCAGTGACACTGGTTACATTCTTCAAGTTGTACAACCACTTTCACTACCCTTTTTTAATGATTCCATCTCCACTGACATAACCTCGGTGCCCCCAAATGGCAAATTTTATGTTATATAGACTTTGTTGTTGCTGCTGTGTGCCATTGATTCTGGCTCACAGCGACCCTATATGACAGAGTCGAACTGCCCCGCAGTGTTTTCTAGGCTGTAGTTTTTATGGGACAAGATCACCAGGTCTTTTCTCCCACGGAGCCGCCCTGCTGGTGGGTTCGAACCACCAACCTTTTGGTTAGCAGCCAAGTTCTTAACCACTGTACCACCAGGGCTCCTTATATATACTTTACCACAATAAAATGTAAAGAGAAAGAGAGAGAAAATCAGAGATGAAGATGTACAAAGAGAAAAAATAAGGCATACAGATGCAGACAAAAACAGAGAGACACAAGAACAAAAAGAGAGCCAGGAAAGGGAGAGACAGGAAAGGGAAGAGAGAAATGGGGGTGAGGAAAGGCAGCCACTGGGGAGCTAGGGAGGTAAGCTGGGAAGCTCCCACAGCTTTGCATCTCCTGACCCCAGTGGTTAACTGGCACCCAGACCAGGCCATGCCATTCACAGCGATTGGTCACTGTGGAGAGTCCCGCACCTGCCCACCATGCCTGGATGAAGCCCTCTTTTTCCCAGGCCAGGCGTCCAGCACGCACCTCCATCAAATAAGCCCTGCCCCAGGTCTCCACTCCCCCATCTTCCTGGCCTTTTGCTCACCCACCTCACCCAGCCTGCCTCAGTCCCGCCTAAGTCCCCACCCCTTCATACGTGTGTGGTCAGGGTACTTCTCATATCCATGCGATTTCTAAGTGCTCTGGGCCTTTGCATAATGCTGTTCCCTCTGCTGGACGTTCCTCTCCTGCCTCGATCTTCCCACTCTCCTGGTCTCACCTACAAAGTCCTCTCCTCCAGCCTGGGTCAGATGCTCCCTCCTCCAGGACACACCCCTTGACTCTGTTGAGTTAGACACCCCCTCTGCAGTCCCCCAACCCCAGCCCTGCTCACTCTGGGTCATCACTATCTGGGGATGAGTCTGTCTTCTCCACTGCACTATGTGCCCCGTGAAGGCAGACCTGCTGGGTCTCCAGCACTGCCCAGCATAGGACAAAGCACTGAAGGGCTCAGAGAATGTGTGCCAAATGAATGAATGAAGAGATGCTAAACTGAGGAGTTTGCACTTTGTCCAGAGGGCACTAGGGGAGACACAAGTTTTTACTGTGGGAGTGTCAAGATCTGTGCTTTAGAAGTTCCAGGCTGCCTCTCAGCCCTGGGTCTTTGCACGTGCTGTGCCCTCTGACTTTCTGAGCTCTGTGAACCTGCGCAAATGCCCTCTTCTTTCTGAGCCTCAGTTTTCTCGTCTGCAAAATGAAAATAATAATAGCATCTCTCTCTTGGGTTGTCTTGAGGACCAAATGGGAAGATGGTCTAGAATGTGCAGACACAATGCCAGGCCAGAGGAAAGTCTCAAGACCTGGGAGAGTAGAAGAATGCACCCTACTACCTTGTCCTCCACTTCTGCCTAACAGACTCCTATTCATCCTTTAGTGTCCCTACTGAGAAGTCACTTCCCCCAGGAAGTCTTCCCTGGTGCCCCACAGATAGCCAATGACTCCCTACTCTGGGTAAGCTATGTTTTTTTTTTCCAGCTGTTGCACCAGTTTCTGATGGCTCTTTCTCCACAAGACTAGAAGCTTCTCAAGAGTAGGACCCTCCTTGATGCACATCAGGGCCTGGGATGGAGCAGGGGTTGATGCACACTTGAAGAATGGAAGGATGACGGTCTGAGTGGGTATGTAGGTGGGTGAATGCACAGGTAAATGTTTGGATGTGTGGGTGGGTAGGTGGATGGATAAATGGATGTGTGGTGGGTGGATGGATTAGCGTAGAGGTGGGAGCATGGGTGGGTAGATGTATGCTTGGATGGATGGTGGGCAGATGACTGATGGATGGATAAATATTTGGGTGGGTGAGTGAGTAGATGGATAGATGGATGGATGACTCATCTTTCCACCAAGTCTTGGTGGACCTTGCCCTGTCTTCCCCAAGGTGTGGAGACCTTAGGGAGGTTTGAGAGTTGCCATAACCCCTAGCCCTTTCCACCCAGACCTTGGACACTCACACATTTCCTGAATCCAGCCTCTATAGATAATGCCACTCTCCTTCTAAGTTCAGGCTCATCCGCATCGATCCTGGAAAACAAAATTATGTTCATCCATAAAGGAGCAGTGAGTCTTCACCAGACACTCCCATGTGCTTCTAAGTCCCTCCTGCCCCTTCTTTCACCATGTAACCCTCTTATCATGACACACTGAGGCATCTTTCAAAGATGTTGTTGTTGTTGGCTGCTGTTGAGTTGGCCCAACTCATGGTGATCCTGGCACAACGGAATAAAATGTTGCCTGCTCCTGTGCCATCCCCATGATCAGCTGTGGTTCAGGCTGTTGTGATCCACAAGGTTTTCATTGGCTTAGTCCGTCTTAATCTGGACGCTCCCCTAAAACCTGTTCAGCATCATACCAACATGCAAGCCTCCACTGACAGATGGATGGTAGAGGTACATGAGGTGCATTGGCCAGGAATCGAACCTGGGTCTCCCAGAAAGGTGAGACTTCTACCACTGAACCACCAATGCCTCACAGTGATCCTTTAAGGGATGGACCTTTGAATGTGGAAGGTGGCGCCTGAAGATGTGAACTAGGCAAGGAAAAGGTGGAGACCGGGGAATCTGCATTCGCATCTTCTGCTCTCCTGTTATGCAAATGAGGGTACTACATTATTCACGAACTTAACCCCAGAGGGTGGAACAGTTTGGTTTAGAGGAAGGGCCTGGCAGGACAGGTGTGTGTGGCTTATCCTAGGGGGCGGGGCCTTACCTGACAGCCTGCTGGTCACATGTGGCTGAGTCTCTGTGTAGCCCCCCACGGATTGGCCTTCTGGGCTGAAGGCTGCACCCTGCCCTGTAGAGGGGATTGAGGGGTGCAGACTGAGCCCCAAGATGTCTGGGTCCTGGCTTTGACACTTCCTGGCGAGCTCCGGGCCATCCCACCCCACCTTCTCCCTTTACCTGTGCGATTGGATTGATCGATCATTGGCTGTACGATCCGTCTCCGGGCGTTAATGAACCTGGGTGGGCGTCATGGAGATAGAGAGGGTTGTAAAGAGAGTGGGACGGGAGCAGAGAAGAGCACATGTAGAGACAGAGAGAGCTGGGAAGAGGGCATGGGAGCAGGGGAGGCCAAGAAGCCGCGAGGGGCTGCGGGGCCGCCTTCAGCACTGTGGACAGCGCCCGGCCTCCCAAGGCAGGTGGCTCCACCCTCCCAGGCCTCCTTTCTGGTCACTTACCAGTTGTTGACCTGCAGGATGGTGAGCCCTGTGTCTTGTGCCAACTGTTTCTTCTGCTCCTCCGAGGGGTAGGGGTGCTGAGGCCACCAGTAAGAGTCATCTTGTCTGCCTGCCCGCTGTCTGGTCCCCAAGGCCCACCAGGCCCCCAGGGACGGCAGCTCTGGGCTGTGGTGGGGCTGAGGAGCCAATACAGCGAGCTTCTCTGTTCCCCGGGGCCCAGCAAGTACTGCCAGCCAGCTCCGGGCAATTATACTCGCAGCGCCCCGCCTCTTCCAGCAATTAGAGGCTAATTGGCGGCCCTCATTAGGGAGCTTGCTGGGGCGGGGGTTCACCCCGCAGCGGGGAGGGAGGAAAGCCCGGGGCTGTCCCTCTCTGGGTCTCTGTGTGCGCCCCTCTCCCGGTTCCTGTTTCTCTCTCTCTCTGACTTAATCTCTCCCTGTATTTGTTTCTTCCTCCCTCTGTCCTTCCCCCTTTCTCTCTCTCTCTGTCTCTGGGTGTCTCTGTCTCTCTCTGTATCTCTGTCTTTCTCTTTCTCTGTGTTTCAGCCTCTCCCTGTACCTGTTTATTTCTTTCTCTGTGGCTGTCTCTGTGACTTAATTTCTCTGTCTCTTTCTTCCTCCCTCCCTCTCTGTGCCTCTATCTTTCTGTCTCTGTGTTTCAGCCTCTCCTTGTATCTCTGTCTCTCTCTGTGTCTCTGTCTGTTTCAGCCTCTCCTTGTATCTCTGTCTCTCTCTGTGTCTCTGTCTGTTTCAGCCTCTCCTTGTATCTGTCTCTGCGTGTACGTCTCTGTCTGTCTCTGTGTCTCTGCTTCCTCGTGTATCTGTATCTATTTCTCTCTCTCTCTCTCTGTGCTTCACCCTCTCCATGTATCTCTGTGTGTCTCTGTCTGTGCGTCTGTGTCTCTGTCTCTCTGTGTCTCTATCTCTGTTTCTTTCTCTGTCTGTTTCACCTTTTCCCTGTATCTGTCTGCCTCTGTGTTTCCGTCTCTCTGTGCCTCTCTCTGTTTCTCTCTGTTTCACCCTCTCCCTGTACCTCTCTGTGTTTCTGTCTTTCTCCATGATTCGGTCCCTCCCTGTCTGTGAATTTCTGTTTTTCTCTCAGTCTCTGCCCCTCAGTGACTCTGTCTCTCCCTGTCTGTCTTGCTCTGATTCAGTCTTCCCCATACCTCTCTGTATCTCTGTGTTGCAACCTCTCCCTTTCTCTCTCTCTGTTTCTATTTTCCAGTCTCTCTGAAGCAGTATTGTGCAGTGGTTAAGGCCATGCAGCTGTGTTTGAACCCACTTCTGGCTGTGTGATCTTAGACAAACCTCCTAATATCTCTGTGCCTTGGTCTTCTCAAAGTAAAAAGGAGATACTCGAAGCCCCACCCTCACAGGGTATGTTTGGATGGGTGGTGGGTGGGTGGATGATTGATGGATGGATGAATAGATACATGGATGGGTGGGTAGATTATTGAAAGAATTGAATGAGTTAAATACCCTAAGCAGCTGAGAGTGACCTTAGATGGTACAACAACTGGTCTCTATTCACCTGCAGCCGCAGAGGAAGAAGGAGGGTCAAGAATTGGAGGAGGAATTGGAATACGCGCCTAATTGCCTCTGTGAACAACTGCCTCCTTTGCCATAGACCAGAAGAAATGGATAGTGCTGGCTACCATTACTGAACATTTTGACCAAAGAGTCTATACCAAAATCCTAATCAAAAGGGGGAAAATGTAGAACAGAATTTCACAATCCCATGAAATTCAGACTTCCTGGAGTCACTAAGGCTAGATCAGCCTCTGAAACTATTGCCCTGAGATAATCTTTCAACTTTAAAACTTAAGCCAAAACCATCCCCTGAAGTCTTCTTTGTACCAAAAAAAAATTTTTTTTTAATTAGTAATGTTTGTGTCCTTCGAGCACTGTGTTTTTTTAAAGAATTACCTATGTGAGATCAAACTGACATCCGCAACATGAAAGGTTAGATGAGAAGCTTAGGGGGCAGTGCGTTTGTGTCAATGATAGTGAAACAATTTGGAAAAGGATATCAAGAAAGGTGGCACAACTTGAGGAATGTAACCAAAGTTAGTGAATTGTTCATGCAGAAATTGTCGAACTGGTGTATTATGTTTTGCTGTTTGTATCTTCATCAAAAATAAAAATGATAAACGCTCTAAGCAGCCCCTGGCATACAAGAAGCACTCACTGATGTTTGATCTTATCAGTCCTGAATTCTCCCTGAACGACAGCCTCCCACGTCAGTTTCCCATCTCTGCGTCTCTTAAGCCTCAGTCTCTGTGTGGCCATCTTTCTCCATCTCTCTATGCTTACCCCACATCCCAGGGCTCTCACCGAGAGATGCTGGAACAACCAGGCTCTCATGATGTTGGTGGCCACCTTGGGAAAGATGCCCCTCTTCTTGTTCCGCCGCCGCTCCTGGTCCAACTCCTCATCCTCTCCCCCAGAGCTGGGAGAGGCCACGCTTGTATCCAGCCCATCTCCTGAGGGGGACAGGTATGCTGTGTTTGTGGACAGTGAGGAGCAGTGGACCCTAGGGGCCCAGAACCCTTAACCAAGAGACCACTCCACATTCCAGCCTTCCTTGCCCCTCTGGACATCCTACTTCCAGTCTAACTTCAAACCTCAGACTGACTCCTACATTTCTCCTCTGTCTCTCAAGCATCTCACCTTGGTCGCTGGAGTTGTCCCCACTCTGGGAGGCCAGGCCCCCACTGGATGGACCCGGGGTACCCAAATGTACAGACCCACTGTCCTCGTGGTCTCGAATCCATGTATTATTCTAGAAAACAGGAGTTAGAAGTCAATACCAAATCTTGGGTCATAATACAGCACAGTGGTTAAGACCATGGGCTCTTGAGCTGGGACTCCTAGGTGTGAAGCCCAGTCTTGCCTCTTCCTGGCTGTGTGACCTTGGCCAAGTCATGTCACCTCTCTGTGCCTCGGTTTCCTCAACTGGAAAATGGAGGGTAACAACAACCCCCTCCTTAAAGAGTATGGTAAGGATTAAATAAGTTAATTTACATAAAGCTAAAACCAAACCAGTTGCCATCGAGTCGATTCTGACTCATAGCAATTCCATGTGTGTCAGGATAGAGCTGTGCTCCACAGGGTTTTCAACAGCTGATCTTTGGGAGGTAAATCACCACGTCTCTCTTCTGAGGCATCACTAGCCTTTTGGTTAGGAGCCAACCGCTTAACCGTTTGCACCACTCGGGGATTCCGATTTGCACAAAGGCACATAGTATCGCTCAATAAAGATGACTCTCTGCGGCCCCATGACACCTTATCTGAAATCCAAGGAGCTAGGCGTGTTTCAGCATTTTCCACATTTTTAGACAGTTAATCAGTGCACATACTGTACATTTCATAACACTCCCCAGCAGGGTCTGGGGCTATAAACTCACCGTCGAACTCATTAACGTTTATGCAGCCAAGTGAATGAATATTTAACTAAGTGGAATAAATAAAGGCTATTAATAGCCTCACATTAGTTCAGGTCAGGTTTTGCGGCCAAAGGAGTTTGCACTTAACTTATGAAAAAAAAAAAAAAGGGAAAAAAGCATTCTGTTTCCAGAAGCTGTGGAATCTCCAAAGTGTAGGTAAGAGAAGAGTCTGGGGCTGTTTCTCTTTATCCAAACTCCAACACGAATTTTGGAAGCCTGACAATGTGTTGGGTTCCCCCTCTGCCCTAGCTCTGTGTCCCAGGAGGTAAACCTACCCATTAAAAAAAACAAACCTGTTGCCAATGATTTGATCCCCACTTTTTTTTCATGGCAACACCCTGCGTTACAGAGTAGAGATGCTCCATGGGGTTTTTTCTTGGCTGTGATCTTTACGGAAGCAAACCACCAGGCCCTTCTGCAGTGGTACCAGTGGATGGGTTTGAACCACCAACCTTAGGTGAACAGTTGAGTGCAAACCATTTGCATCACCTAGGGACCTATGACCCACCCATACAGCTGCATTAAGACTCCCTTGTTGTTTGGCTTTCACGTTTGGGCCAGCCATTGGGACACACTGGCAGAATGGGGTGAGGGTGAGGTTGAGGTATTTGTCCTATGGTTGCTGTAAGCTGGCTGTGGGAAGGTCTCAGCTCTTGACAAGTAGCCTTCTCCTCTCAGCAACCTGATCTGGTTCTGGTAATGACTGTAGTCTGACTGTATGTTCATGTGGCTGTAACTGAGTCTTTGCGGCTCTGTCTGAGTCAGAGCGGCTATATCTACCTCTGTAGGGCTGTTGCCAATGTGTGGGGCTGTAACTAAGTTCACGCAGCTGTAGCTGTGGCTGTGTGGCTGTATCTTTGTGTCTATGTCTGAATCTGTGCAGCCGTATCTACCTCTGTAGGGTTGTATCCAGCCTGTGAGACGGTAACTAAGTTCATGCAGTGGTAGCTGTGGCTGTGTGGTTGTATTTTTGTCTTCCTGGTTGCATATTTTGGGGCCCTGGCGGCTCAGTGGTTAAGAGTTACGATGAGCTACAGCTGCTAACCAAAAGGTCAGCAGTTCAAATCCACTAGCTGCTCCTTGGAAACCCTATGGGGCAGTTCTACTCTGACCTATAGGGTTGCTATGAGTTGGAACAGACTTGAAGGCAATGGGTTTTTTTTGGTGGGGGGGTGTCTGGGACCATGTGTCTCTACATTTGTATGGATGTTACGTATTTGTAGTGTATGCATGTGTGTGTGCGCATGTATGTGTGTATGCGTGAGCATACACTCATGCAGCTGTGTCAAGTCTGGCTGTATGGTCTTTGTGACTGTTCTGTGACTGGCTGGGGTGTGTGTGTGTGTGTGTGTTGCATGCTATCATCCATCTGTATTAGAATATGACTGTACCCGAGTCTGTGTAGCCGTTCTTGTCTCTGGCTGTTTTTGGAACTCTGTGGGTTTAACCAAGTCTGTGTGACTGTATTTGCAATCGTATAGCTGTTTTGTGGTTGGGATATGAGTGTATGTGGCTTTTATCTGGCTGTGTCTGAGTGTGGCTGATATTGCATCTTAAGGCTGAGTTTGTGTGGCTGTATATAGGTTTTTGAGACTATTATGTGGTTAGAGTTTTGTGTGTGTGCATTGTAACCAGTCTTGGTTGAAGTATGGCTGTACCTGAGTTTGTGTGGTGGTATCTGGGACTGTTGGGCTCTGTCTTCAACTGTGTGGCTGTTGTGTACCTGGGGTGTGTATCTGTGTGCTGCACGTACACACATACTATATGTTATGGATTGAATTGTGTCCCCCCAAAAGATAAGTCCTAACACCTGGTACCTGTGAACGTGAACTTGTTTGGAAATAGGGTGTTTGAAGATGTTATCAGTTAACATGAGATTACGCTGGAATAGGGCAGGACCTAATCCTATTTGAGTGGTGTCTTTATAAAAGAAGAAGAGGCACAGAGACAGAAGGAAGACGGCCATGTAAAGATGGAGGCAGAAACTGACATGATGAATCTACAAGCCAAGGAATACCAAGGATTGCCAGGAACCACCTGAAGCTAGGAAGAGGCAAGCTAGAGCCTTCAGAGAGAGCAGAGCCCTGCCGCCACCTTAATTTTGGACTTGTGGCCTCCAGAACTCTGAGACAATAAGTTTCTGCTGTTTTAAGACACTAAGTTTGTGGCATTTTGTTACGGCAGCCATAGGAAACTGATGTACTGCGAATAACAACTATGTCTGAATCTGGCTGTGTGATCTATGCTGCTTTTATGTGGCCAGAATGTGTGTGTTGAAGTATGTGGTAGATTTTACAGTCTGGCTGTATGTAGCTGTATATGCACCTGTGTGGCTGTAGCTGGGACTGTACAGCTATAGCTGAGTCTATGGGTGATGTGGTACCTGCAGCTATCAGGGCGTGTGTGTGTGTGCACGTGCACACTGTACCCCAGCTACATCCACGTCTGTGTAGCTGTTGCACAGTTGGGGTGTGAATGATGTGTACGTATGCGTGCCCTGTGTCAGCTGGTGGCTCCGTCTGAGGCCGTGTGCTTTGGTGCATGTGTGTGCCTTAGCGCTATACCCAGCTGTGTCTGAGCATGGCTGTGATTGAAGGGAAACACCTTGTGTCCTATCTGGACCTACCTGGTCTGGGAGGCTGGGGCAGGAAGCCGGGTAGTCCTCGAGGTCCTCCCTGCAGCCTATATCCCGATCCTCAATGACCAGGTCAATGGGCATCTTTCCCTTGAGGCAGGTGATGTAGCGGTGACAGAAGTTGTCGCACAGGTCGTGGACCTGGGGGGGCACCGGGGTACTTGGGGGGGCCACCCAGGGCCGAGGGCTGGGGTGCACAGGGACAAGGGTGGTATTCTGCTCCAACTCCAGGGGAGAGAGAGCCTGAAGGAGGGGGCTTGAGAGAGGGACTGGGAGACAAGGTGAGGGTGTGGGGGGGAGTGTGAAGCACTCACCTTCTCTAACTCCAACAGGTGGAACCGAAGCACCTGAATGGCCTGTATCATCTGAAAATGGCGACAGAGACAGGTAGAGAGAGAGGGGAGAGATGGAGAAACAGAAAAACAGAAAGAATATGAGATAGAATGACAAAAGCAGAAGACATAAGACAGAGTGACAGAGTCAGAGCAAAGAGAGAGAAAAAGACAAAGAAATAGGGGCAGAGAGAGGAATACAGAACAGAGACAAAGGCCAGAATTAAGAAAACAGAGGGCATTAGATTGAGAAGCAGAGACAAAGAAAGAGAAGCAAGAGGAATAAGGATAGAAAAAGGGTCCATCACAAGAGAAGTGAGCTGAGGTGTGATACAATAATAAGTATGTCCCGTCACTTGCCTTTTGCCCTCAGTTCCATTTCCCACCCTTCCTCTGCAAACTACATTTCCCAGAGGCCTTTGCCAGTAGGCTTGGCCAATAGGAAACCTTGGAGGGAGCTTGGCGGGCAAAGATGGGAGAAGCCAGCCTGTTTCTTCCTTCCTTCCCTCCTCTCCTCTCTCTGGCTCTCTGGTGGGTAGCGGAGGCTTCCTGCTGTGTGGATGTCCAGGCTGCCCCACCTCCTTTTGGCTTCTTGGCTCTCACAACACCTTTGTAGCTAAGTCCTTGTGCTAAGTTTTTCATGGGCTCTGTTCTGACCGATAGATCATTGTTGTTGTTAGTTGCCAGGGAGTCGGCTTTGACTCCTGGCGACCCTTATGTATAACAGAACGAAACACAGCCTGGTCCCGCACCATCTCCATGATCTTTGGTATGTTTCTGCCCATTGGCTGGTAGAAGAGCTAACACTTATTGCCCCTATTCTGTGGTAGGCACTGTTCTGAGCACTCTACTTGCATTAACTCATTAAATCCTCACAACAGTCCTACAAGGTAGGAAATTACCATTAACTACATTTTACAGATTAGGAAACTGAAGCACAGGGAGGTGGAGCTATTTGCCCTGATTCACAGAAGTGGTTCAGTAGCAGAGCTGGATTTGAACTCAGGTCATCGAATCCATGTTCTCAAACTCTAGGCTACACTGCGTTGCAAATGGGCAATTATGATCACTGCCTAGAGTTTGAGAAGAAGCCCCTGGGTGGTACAAATGGTTAACACACTCAGCTGCTAACTGAAAAGTTGCTGGTTTGGAGTCCACCCTGAGGCACCTCAGAAGAAAGGCCTGGTGATCTATTTTTGAAAGGTCACAGCCACTGAAAACCCTGTGGAGCACAGTTCTACTCTGAGACACATGGGGTCACCAGGAGTCAGAGTTGACTTGATGGCAGCTGGTAAGCTGGAGAAGGTGGACCAGATGGCTTCCTCCCCTACCCAGCCCCAGGGCTATGGAGGGTGGGACAGGAGACCCATGGAGGAGGGGGCACTGGGGAGGGCCCAGCTCTCACCAGATTGTCCAGCTCTGGGTTGGAAGAGAAGAGGGGCCTCTCAGAGCGGACCTGGAAGGGAAGAGAGAGGCCAGGGAGGGTAAGTCCAGACTCCCGGCCCTCCTCCCTGACTCTCCTGGCATGTGGGGGTGGGGGGGCCCACCTGCTTGGCGAAGGCAGCAATATCCTCGTTGAAGGAATCGGATGAGCAGACGTCCCCACCGGGGGGTGTGCCCAGCCCAGCCCCGGCCCCATCACGGGGAGAGCATGTGGCCAGTTCACACTTCTCAAAGACCAGGGCCAGAAGGGGGAAGAGGGGGTGTCTGGGAAGGTAGGAAAGGAGAGAGTTAGTGAGGGGAGGGCCAGAAAACTGGGAGGGAAGAAGAGGCCCAGAGAAGAGATGGAGACAGAGACATGGAGAGACAAGGACATGGACAGACAGAGACACAGTGACAGAGACAAGGACAGACAGAGATACAGAGACAGGGAGAGACACGGAGAGGCAGAGACAGGGAGTGACAGAGACATGGGGAGGCAGAGACCTGGAGAGACAGAGACAGAGAGACAAAGAAACATAGAGGGGGAAGATAAAGGCAGACACAAAGAGAGAGAGGAAAAGCCAGAGAACCGCAGCCCAAGACCCTGTGGGACCCTCAACCTGGTCCCCACTCACCCGTAAATCTCATCCTTCTCCCTCTTCAGGCTGTCACTGTCCAAGCCCGGGGGTGGGGGCTGGGGAGCTCGGTGGGGGCCATAGGGTCCCGGGGCTCTCGTGGCCTCAGAGAAGCCAGCCAGGGCTGCGGGGCCGTCCACGATGCTGGGGTAGTGGGGCAGCTCATTGTACTGGGGAGGCAAGAGGGAGAGTGCCCAGGGAGGGGTCAGCACAGCCCCTGAGGCACCTCCTGATACTGGGGCCCTGGTCATGGGGCCCCTCCCCCGGGAACTCGTCCTTCTCTTGCCTGTGCAGTGTCCAAGTCCCCACCCCCTTATGCCCCCAGTGTCCCAAGGAACTGGCAGGGTGAGGGGGACTGAAGGTCTCATCCCACAACCTTCTCTTGTGCCCCTGGACTGTGAAAAAATGTTCCATCAGAGATCCCGCCTGTGTGGCCAGGAGGGCCCAGAGGAGAGGGATGGACAAGGTCTCAGGTCTGGGGGTGGGGGGGATCAAGGACTGTCTGGCTGTGGGCGTGTAGTCAGGGACCTCACAGAGGGAGGAAGGGAGGCATGGGTAGAGATTCAGAGAGAGGCAGAGGCATGAAGAGAGGGGAAGAGACAGCTGGAGAGAGGGGGAGAGACATGTGGAAAGAGATGCAGAGAGAGAAAGACACACAGGAGATAGAGAGATGCAAGGAGACAGAGGGAAGACGAGAGAGAGAGAGACAGAGAAGAGACTCAGGAGAATGAGGCAAAGAAAGATGGGGGAGGAGAGAGACAGAGACACAGGAGAGGAAGAGGGGGGAGACAGAGACAGACAGGAGGAGAGAAAGACAGGCAAAGACAGAGAGAGAAGTAGATTCTTACCCCAGGACTCCTCCTGTGGAAACAGAACACGGTTCTGTACACATACTTGTACACACAGGTACACATACACAATCTTTCCCCTTCGATTTTATTTCATTTTGCAAATATGCACATCTGAGTGTCTAAACGATCTCAGCCACACCACACACCATGTGAATCCACCACACATGCACGCACAGCCAGCCATACACACCAACCCATGTGCACACTCACATGCATCAGTTACTCCCAAACATCCCCCTACACACATACACACACCCCTCCTACCCACAATATGCAGACTTAAGAGTACCACCCCCCCCAAATCACCAGAGACACCCATGACACACACACAGAGCCCAATGCCAGGCACAGGAATGAATGAACAAATGAGACATTTTGCACATGAATGAATGAATGAGACATGTAGTGCACAAATGAATGAATGAATGAGCCATTTAGCACATAAATGAATGAATGAATGAGACATGTAGCACACGAATGAATGAATGAGACATTTAGCACATGAATGAATGAACAAATGAGAAATGTAGCAAACAAATGAATGAACGAATGAGACATTTTGCACATGAATGAATGAATGCGTGTCACATTTAACACAGTGCCTGGCATAATTCAATGAACACTTGTTGAAGGAGAGAATAACCCTACACAACTGCACAAACACATCACCCAGGACAAAACTCAGGCAAACAGTCAGCTCTCAGGGGAACACAAGCATCCAGAGATGATTTCTGGTCCCTGAGCATGTGGGAAGCTGGAAGGACCTTTACATTACCCAGGATAAAACACTTTCTTTGGAGATGAAGAGACAGACCAAGGCTCAAAGAGGCAAAGGGGCTTGCAAAGGAGAGGTGCAGAAATGCTCAGAGCCTCTCCCATCACCCAAAGGCTCTGTGTGTGTCTCTTTCTCCGTCTGCCACTTCCTCTTCTCCAAACTTCTCCTGAGCCCTAAAGTTGAAGCCACCCTCCCAGCCCTGAACTGCTACCTGCTGTTCACTGCACACCATTAAGGTGGGGTCCTCACATCGTGGGATGCTGTGCCTTCCCCAGGTGGGTACTCGCCCCTGCTCCTGTCTCCTTCTACCTCTCCCATCCCGTCCCCAGGACCAAGAAAGGAGGGTCCTTTGGCCCAGGCTGGCAAGACTTGCTATTCCCGGCTCTGTCTCCATCCCCAGCCCTGAGGTGGGCTCAGAACAAAAGTAGACCAGGGAGAAGGGTTGGGGAGGGCAGAGAAGGAAGAGGACTGGAGGTGTAGGGATAAAAGGCCTGAGATGGAGGAGAAAGAGGGACAGAGAAGGGAAGACCGTGGGTTAGAGAGAGGGGAGATCGAGGGGCAGAGAGAGGGGTGACCGCGGGGCAGAGCGGGGCAGAGAGAAGGAGGACCAAAGGGCAGAGAAAGGGGAGACCAAGGGGCGGAGAGAGGGGAGAACGACAGGCAGAGAGAGGCGGACCGAGGGCAGAGGGGAGACGGAGGGGCAGAGAGAGGGGGACTGAGACAGGGGGTGTCCGAGGGGCAGAGAGACGGGGACTGAGGGGCAGAGGCGAGACAGAGGGGCAGAGAGGGGTGCAGACAGAGAAAGAGAAGGTGGCGAGGGCGGGGTGGGCCAGAGATGGGAGAGAGCAGGGACCGGGGCTGTGCAGACAGGCCAGGGCACAGGGGTCTCGCCCTCGGACCTACCCTCCGGGCCATGGGCTGAGGCCGGCCGCAGCTCCCGGGTCCTCGCAGCTCCCGGCCGGCGGGGAGGGCGCCGCCAGTGGCCGCAGCCCCCACAGGCCCGCGGGCCCACCGCCAGGGGGTGGGCAGGAGGCGGGGGCCCGGGCCCCCCACCCCCGCCGTCAGCGGCCGGCACCAGGCAGGGAGGGGACGGCGAGCATGGACCCCCAGCGCTCTCCCCCGCGGGGGTCACGGCGAGGAGGCGGGGAGCGTCCCCCAAGGTCCCCCCCCGGCCCTAACCCTCCCCCCCCGCCCCGGTCCCGGGAGGATCAAAGCGGCCAGAGACAGACAGACGGACAGACAGATGAGTGACGGGGGCGAGCGGGGGACGGGGCGCGGCCCGGCAGGGGCCCGGGGAGAGGGGGCTCCCCAGCCCGGCTCAGGGTCCGGCGTCCGGGGGCCCGGGGGCTGCTGGCGGCAGGGCTCGCCGTTCCCCGTCTCGTCTCTCCTCTCTCTGTGGTCACATCCGGAAGTTCCACATCAGAGATGCTTAACCCGCTGTCCGCCGGCGGCGGGGCGGGGGCGGGGCGGGCCGGGGCGGGGCCAGAGCGAGCCCCTCCCAGAAGCCCCCGCCCGAAGCCCCGCCTCCAGCCCGCGGGCCCCCGAGGCTCCAGGGGTCGGCTCGGTGTCCGCGTCTCCGCGCCCAGCCTTCCTCGGTCCCCACCCCACCGGCCTCCCTCTGTCGGTGTCTCTCTCCCCGCCCCCGCCCCGCCCCGAGACCCCCTCTGGGCCGCCACAGGTCTCTGGCCTCCTCTCCCCTCGCCTTGTCTCTTTCCGCCCGTCCACTGTCTCCTTGGTTCTCTTTCTACATCTTGGCATGTTTCTCTTTCTGTCACTGTCCCTGTCTATTCCTGTCTGTCTGCCTGTCTCTCTTTCTCTCTGTCACTGTCCCTCACAGTCCCTGTCTATTCTTGTCTGTCTGTCTCTCTGTGACACTGCCCCTGTCTATTCTTATCCCTCTCTCTGTTCCTGTGTATCCCTGCCCCTCTCTCTCCCTTTGCTTCCACTGCATTCCCTGTCTCCGGCCTCACATGTCTCTGCCTCTCTCCGCCTCTCACTGCCTTCCTTTCTCTCTGTCTCACTCCGTCCTGGTCTTTCCCTGTCCCCCACGGGCCCTCCTCAGCCTTTCTCTCTTCCCTCTCTCTCTTTCAGGCAAGAGCAGGAGGCAGGAAGGCACCAAACTGCCATATTTTAGTTTCTCTACTTTCTCTGCTCCCCCTTTCTCCCTCCCCTGGAGACAAGGACACTCTTGTGCCTGTGTTTGCAGCCATCTGTGTGTGTTTGTCCCTTACTGTGTGTCTGGTTGTGGGACTGTGCCCCAGGGGTGCATGCACGTGTGTGTGTGTGTAGGAGTGACTGCATGTCGTTTCTGTCTCTGAATATGGTGAGTATTGGATGTGTGTGTGTGCCTGCCTGAGGCATGGAAATATTAGCACGCTGTGTGTGTGTGTGTGTGTGTGTATCACTGTCCCTCTGCCTGTCTTTGACCCCTGCCTTTTAGAAGGTTCTTCACTCCAGGTCCTCTTAACTGCTTTCAGAGTCTTTGGAGTCCTCCAACTTGTTGGCAAAATTATGTGCCTCACGTCCATATATGTTGGGAAGAAGCTCTACAGTTTTATCCGGTTCCTGGAGGGATCTGGGATCCAGACAAACTTTGCAACTGGCTTTCTAACGAGATCAAGGAAAAAGACTTTTGTACAACAGAAATTTACTGATCACTGACCATGTGCCAGGCAGTATACTGGAGATACGGCAGTAGGGAATGAAAGACAAACTTCTTCCTGAGCTCATGGCACTCAAATTCTACTGCGGGGAGGGGAGAATGAGAATGAGAGAAGAGTGAAGAAAAACAATAAATCCTGGAGGTGACAGGTGCTCTGAAGACAAAGCAGAAGAAGAGAAGGGGGAGGATGCATAGGACTTACATAGTCTGAACAGGCACAGCTCTCAGAGGAGATAACACCTGAGGAGAGACCTGAAGGATGCAGAGAGGGGGCACAGGGACATCTGGGGGAAGAGTGTTCTGACAGGGAACAGCAGATGCAAAGGCCCTGTGGCAGGAATGTGCCTGGTGTGGTCCAGTCCAGCAAGGGCAGGGGAGCCCGCGGGAGAAGAGAGAGACATCTGGAATCCATTCTCTCTCTGGCTTTTTCTACATTAGGGGTTTTAACCTCCTGAGGGGGGGTCAGGAGACCTGTGAACCTCCTAAAATTGCACGGAAAATTGTGGACTTGGTGCTTATGTGTGTGTGCTTTTTTTTTAGGGAGATGGCCCATCGGTTTTTGTCCTATTCTCACAAAGGAGTACTTGACCCCTGGAAAGTTACAAACCATTGCTTCAGAGGGAGAGCACCTGAGAGAAATGACAGGGACCCTGAGAGAGGGGGAAAGAGACCCAGAGAGAGGGAGACAGAGACCCAGAGAGAGGGGGAACAGATACCTAGAGAGAGAGGGACAGAGACCCAGAGAGAGAGAGAAAGGGACAGAGACCCAAAAGAGGGGGGGGACAGAGACCAGGGTGGAGGCATAGATCCAGACAGAGAGTGGAACCAAGACCCAGAGAGAGGGGGGAACAGAGCCCAGAGAGAGAGGGACACAGAGACAAGAGAGAAAGAGGCTGAGAGGAGTTGGAGGCTGTGTGTCCACCCCTGCAGAGCTCTGTAAGTATATTTTATGACCCTCATAAACAGCCCTATCCCTGCTGTGTCCTGTGTCTCCTCCCTCCTCCAAGTGGAAAAGAAACCAAACTACCCAGGCCGGAGAGGGCAGTGGATGAGAGGAACTGGAGCTCCAGCATCAGGGCTTGTGCTTAGAACTGCAGCAGTACTTCCTGCAGGATGGGCGTGGAGGCTGTGGAGGGAGGGCAAGGAGGGGACGACAGCCCCTTGAGCCCCAGGGGGCCCAGGGAAGGGCTTCTCCTCTTCCACCCAGGGCTCCCCTTCACTTCTAAGTTTCTTTAGCCTTCTATTTTGCTGTCTCTTTCTGTACCTCTCTCTGCCCTGTCTTTTTCTCCCTGTCCCTGTCTCTGTCTCCCCTTCCTATCTCTGTCTCTGTTTCTGTGTGTCTCTCTTGGTCTCTGCTCCTCTTCTCCATCTCTCTTTCACACACCCTCACTGTCTCTCTCTCACCCAAGATCTCTGTCCCTGTTTCTCTCTCTTTCTTTCTCCTGTCATTTCTCTCTCTGTGTCCCCAACCCTTTGTCTTTGACCCCCTGAAAACGTGCTGACCCTCTTCCTAGGCCATTCTCGGGCTCCCCTAGGGATCTAAGGTCTGGATCCCCCTCAGACAAGTCCTTCTCTCTCTGAGCCTCAGCTTTCCCATCTGCTCAATGGGTGGGGTGCGTGGGGGTGATGTAGAACCAGCCAAACTAGAGGGTGGCAGGGCTCTAGGGACCATGGCTGAGTCTGGGGTCCCACACCATGGCTCATCCAGGGTGGATGCTTCCTGAAGGTCCTCTGGGAGACACTGGCCCTTTAAGCAAGGCGGAGGAGAAGGAGGCTGGAGAGCACTAGTCACTGCCACACACCCTCTGCTCCCCAGATCAGGGTTTTGGAGCAGAAAATTAATTTAAATCACTTTTTAATTACAGATGCAGTGCTCTTCTGTCTACTCACCCCCCCAACCCCGTCCCCACCCCCATTGAGCTTCAGAGTGGGGGACCCAGGGTCTGGGCTCCCGGCCTCGCCTGGCCTCTGGTGTGGGGTATGCAAAGGGCCCCTTGCCCTTGTTCCAGCTGATTGTGAAAACACAGTGTGGCCTATTGGCGGGGGGTGGGGGGGGCGGGGAGTGGACAGAAGGATGGAGGGGACCATGCCTTAACTGGGGCATGACTTGGAGAAAGGCAAAACCAGAAAATGACAGAGACAGAGAAGAGAGCCAAGGGCCTTATGGAGTTACAGAGAGAAACAAACAGATGGGGGCAGGGAAGAGAGAGAGATGAATAGACAGAGAGAGAGGGACTGTGTGTGTGCGTGTGTGTGTGTGTGTGTGAGAGAGAGAGAGAGACAGAGAGAATGGAAGAGAGACAGGGAGAGAGAAAGAGAGGGAGGAAGAGAAGGAAAGAGGGGGAGAAGGAGAGAGACGGGCAGAGAGAGAGACACACAGAGAGACAGAGGAGAGAGAGACAGACAGACAGGGACAGAGAGTGAGCTAGAAAGACAGACAGACAGAGAGAGGACACAGACTTTAAACTTGTTTCTTCCATTACTCTGAGCTCAGAAGGACCCTCCAGTCTCCAAATCAAGGAGGAAGGGCTTGGACTCTTGGGGATAGGTCTTCTTAATTAAAGGAAGGAACAAGATGTTGAGAAAAGAAAAACAGGAATGTTTCAGAGAGAAACTGACAGGGAGTCAAGGGAGGGAGGAAAGAAGGAAGAGGTACCAGGCTCTCTCTGTCTCTCTGTCTGTCTCTCTATCACACATACACATGGGCACACACACACAGGCACGCACACACAATCTGTCCCTCTTTCTGAAGTCGGGTCCTCCTCTTCCAAGCTGTCTCACTTCAACAGACCTTAGACTTCTCTGCCCCCAGGGGAGAAAGCAGGCGGGGCGGGAGGTCCAGGCTCCGATCCTCAATCCTTGAGTGGTGGGTGCCCCATGCTTGCCCAGGTGTGGACGCATCTGGGATGTGAATGCGGGGTTTGGGTCTCTATGCGCACGTCAGTGTTTCTTTCTGGCTGTGTGTGTGTGTGTGTGTCTCAAAGTGAATGCAAACCTCCCCCACCCCCCTGCCCCGTGAGCGCCAGCCCTGCAAGGGATCTCAGTCCTCTAGTCTGCACCCTGCCCCATTCTACAGATGGGAGGATGCCCAGGCCTCGCCCAGCCCCTTGAGCCTTCTATAAGTCAAGCTGGGCATTCTCCAGGTCTCCCTGACACAGTCTCTCCCTTCCCCCGCCTTGGCTGCTGACCTCTCAGGGGCCTGGGCACTCACCTCTGTCCCTCACCTCAGCACTTGACTACAGAGGCTATGCCTGCCAGGGAGAGAGCAGGACCTTCTCAGGGCTCCCTCTGGTCTTCTCTCTGGTCTCACTAGCTTGCTGCCTTAGTTTCCCCCCTTTCTTACCATCTCTGTTTTGCTGTCTCTTTCCCTCCTCCCTCAATCCTAGAGGCTCTCTGAGGCTCTGGGTCTCTGCTGTAGGTGGGGGAAGAAGGGATCCGAAAGGAGAGGCCCTCTGAGTCTCTGTTTCTATCTTGGGGTGTGTGTGTAACCTGTGCCTCTCCTTCAGTTTTTTTTTTCTTTCTTTCTCTGTATGACCTGAGTTTCTGTCTCTCATTCTTGCTCTCTTGTTCTCAATCTCTCTCTGTCTTTCCCCTTTCTGTCTCTTCATGTCTCTGTCTCTCTTTTTGCCTCTCTGTCTCTCCTTATTCTCTTGTTCTCAGTCTCTCTCTGTTTGTCTTTCCCCTCTCTGTGTTTCCCTCTTCATGTCTCTGTCTCTCTTTCTCTCTCTGTCTCTCCCTCTGTCTTTCCTTACTCTCTTGCTGTCAATCTCTGTCTTTCCTCTCTGTCTCTCTCTCTCTTTCTGTCTCTCTCTGTCTCATTATGGCTCTCAGTCTCTCTTGGCTGACTTTTCCTCTCTGTCTCTAGCTGAGTCTCCCCCATGCCCCCAACACCCACCATCTCTTTCTCCCTCTGGGGGGCCTCTGTCTCTCCATCTTTGCGTCTCCCTCTCCCTGAGCCTCGGCCTGGTCCCTAGGTTTGTCTTCCTGTCTCTCCCCCACTCCAGGCCCTTCATAAACGCGTCACCCCGACATCCCCAAAGCCTCCCCCTCCCTGGCCGGGCTCCAGGAGAAAGAAACATTGATCTTGGTGGGTCCCCCAGCCGCGCCACCCCTCGGCCCGCCGAGCCCATCCATCACCGGCAGCGGCTTGGGCGCCTCATTTGTCACCGCGGCGCCGCCCCTCCCCCCGCAGTCACGCTGCCAGCCCCGGCTGGGCTGGGACCACCGGCGACCCCCGGCCCGCGGGGGAGGGGCCCAGGGCGCGCCGTCTCCCACCCCAGGGCCCCCTTCCCGTCTCTCCCTTGCCATCTCTAGTCCTGCCTTTCTCACCTTTTTCTCAGAATAGGCTTCCCCTGCCTCCTCCCTAGTGTCTCCCCTTCTCTACCTCCCTCTTCCTGTCTATTTCTCAGTGTCTTTCTCCCCGCCTCTGACTTTCTCCCTCTGTCTCTTTTTCAATCTGTCTCTCTCTCAGTCTCTGTCCCTCTCTTTGTCTCTCTGTCTCTTTCTATGTTTGCCTCTCTTTATCTTTGTCTGTATAACTCTATCTCTCTCTATACCTCTCTGTCTCTACCTTTCTTGTCTCTATGTCTCACTGTCTCTGCCTCTCTTTGTCTCTATGTCTCTGCTGCTCTTTGTCTCTCTATATCTGTCTCTCTCTGTCTCTATCTCCCTGTCTCTGTCTCTCTAGTGCTTTATGTCTCTGCTTCTCTTTGCCTCTCTGTATCTCTGTCTATATATGCCTCTGCCTCTTTTGGTCTCTCTGTCTCTGCCTCTCTTGAACTCTATCCCTGCTTCTCTATGTCTCTGTCTCTCTATATGTGTCTCTGCCTTTCTTTGTCTCTCATTGTCTCTCCACCTCTCTCTATGTCCTTCACCCCATCTCACCCTGCCTGTCTCTCTCTGTCCATCTCTGTGCCTCTTTGGTCTCTGCTTTCCTCTCTCTGCACCTTCGGGTGTCTGCCTCTCTCTGGTTGTGCGTTGGTTAAGCAGTGGGAGGATTGATTTAAATCCTCTCAGCCTCTCTCTCTTCCATCTCCTTCGGTGTTGTGTTTCTCAGTCTCTGGGTTTCCTTTCTCTGTATCTACTTCTCTGTCTCCTCTCTTCATCTCTGTCACCCACCCCCCATGTTTTGTTCTGCAGCCCTCCACTCCCTGCCTCTCCTCCTCTCTCCTTTTCACACTTCTGCCCCTCCAGCCCTGAGGTCCCTCCTCCACTGACCCCAGCTGCCCCTTTCAATCCATCATCCGTGACATTTCCCTCCCTCCACCTCTGGGGAGAAAATGGCAGCCAGAGAGCAGGGGAACAGGAAGGCAGACAGTGAGAGGAGAAAGAGAAAGAGGGTAGGTGCCTTGTGGGGCACTGGGGACTGAGCCCCCCTCTCAGCCCTTGGGAACCCATCCCTTCTCTCCCCTAGTCTTGTGTGCCTGGAAGTTCTCCCTTGAGTCTGACTTCAATCCTCAAAGAATGGCAGGAGGTGGAAGAGGTGCCAGGAACCAGCTCTTCCCCATTCCCTGGAGGAACCAGAGTCATATGCTAGGAGGCACTGAGAAGGTTGCTGGGGGCATTGAGCAGGACAGAGGCAGAGCCTGGTGCAGCCAGTGCCTTCTCTCACTGGTGCCCAAGCACTTTCTCCCTGGAGGTGTGAGACAATGAGCACCCCGTTCCGGGAGGTAACTGTAGACAGAGGCTGTTGATGCCCTACTCATATCCCTTGTCTTAGTTATCTAGTGCTGGTATAACAGAAATACCACAAATGGATGGCTTTAACAGACAGAAATTTATTCTCTCACAGTTTAGGAGGCTAGAAGTCTGAATTCAGGGGGCCGGCTTGGGGGGAAAGCTTTCTTTCTCTGTCGGCTTTGGAGGAAGGTTCTTGTCTCTTTTGAGCTCCTGCTCCTGGGCGATCTTCATGTGGCTTGGTGTCTCTCTTTCCCCATCTCTGCTTGCTCACTTCCTAGTTTAATCTCTCTTATATCTCAAAGGAGATGACTAAAAATACACCCTACACTGCCTCGTTACCATAACAAAGACAAGCCCTTCCCAAATGGGATTATAACCACAGGCAGAGAGGTAAGGATTTACAACACATACTTCAGGGGAACACAATTCAATCCCTACTATTCCTTAGGATCCAAACAGCAGATTCCCCCGCCAGCTCCTGCCACCCTCCGTCTGAATGAGCTCTCTGACCAGGGCATGACATGCTAGAGAGAGTGAAGACCCCTGGAAACCACCCTCAATCATCACCAGATGGCAGTTATGGATAGACTCCAATTTCCTCACCCTCAAGGTGGGCATCTCAAGGCAGGTTCTATACAGCCTCTGGGAGATCTCCAGTGGGGTTGCCCATAGGGACAGCCTACTTTTCAACACACCCTTGATGGTTTCCTTCTCATTATGGATTGAATTCTGTCTCCTAAAAAGATACGTGGAAGTCCTAACCCTTGTACCTGTAAATATGACCCTATTTGGAAAGAGATTTTATGTTAATGAGGTTATACCAGAGTACGATGGGTCCTAAACCTAATCCCTTTTGAGTGGTTGTTGTTGGGTGTCGTCGAGGCGATTCCAGCTCATAGCGACCGTACGTGACAGAGGATAAATGCCCTATAGAGTTTTCTAGGCTGTCTTTATGGTGGGAGAAAGACGTGGCAGTATGCTTCCATAAAGGTTTAAAGCCTTGGAAACCCTATGGGGCAGTTCTACTCTGTCCTATAGGGTCACTACGAGTCGTAGTCAACCCAGTGGCAGTAGGTTTGGGGAGTTTGGGAATCTTTAAGGGAGCAGATTGCCAAGTCTTTTCTCTTACGGAGCCGCTGGTAGGTTTGTACCGCAGACCTTTTGGTTAGCAGCCAAGTGCTTAATCACTGTGCCCCCAGGGCTGCTTCCTTTCTAGGTGGTGTCTTATATAATAGCACAATAGACACAGACACACACAGTGGGAAGAGAGATGCCATGTGAAGATATACCACCTATATGCAGCCAAAGAATGCCAAGGAACACCCAGGGCTACAGAAGTTGTATAAGACAAAGAAGGACCCTCCCCTAGAGCCAAAGTCTTGATTTGGACTTCTAGTCTCCAATACTGTGAGACAATAAATTCCTGTTCCTTAAAGTCACCCACTGGTGGTATTTCGTTCTTTTTGTTGTTACAGCAGCAGTATAAAACTAAGACATGTTCCTTCTCTGTCTCCCTTCAGTGTTTCCTGGGCTTACCTCCCAAATGAGACATGTCCTCACATCCTTGCCTCGGAGGCTGCTTTTGTGAAACCCAATTATCATGGATTGACTTGTGTCCCCCCAAAATATGTGTCAGTTTGGCTAGGCCATGCTTCCCAGCGTTGTGTGATTGTCCACCATTTTGTCATCTGATGTGATTTTCCTATGTGTTGTAAACCCTACCTCTATGAAGTTAACGAGGCAGGATTAGAGGAAATTAAGTCAATGAGGCAGAACTCAATCTACAAGATTAGGTTGTGTCTTAAGCCAATCTCTTCTGAGATATAAAGGAGAAGTGAGAACAGAGACGGGGAAACCTTGTACCACCAAGAAACTAGTGCCATGAACTGTGTGTCCTTTGGACCTAGGGTCCCTGTACTGAGAAGCTCTTAGACCAGGAGAAGATTTATGGTAAGGACCTTCCTCCAGAGCCAAAAGAAAAAGACTTCCCCTGGAACTACCACCCTGAATTCAGACTTCTAGCCTCCTAGACTATGAGAGAATAAATTTCTGTTTGTTAAAGCCATCCACTTGTGATATTTCTGTTATAGCAGCACTAGATGACTAAGACACCAACCCAGGATGCTAGCCCACTGGAGTTGAACTGTTGCCATTAGGGAAGTGGTTGATGGGCAAAGAGAGGGGGTAAGGGGAGATGAGATCCTTCCCAATCCTAAAATGGAGATGTAGTATCCCTCAATGGACGATAATGTAGTATAACCATATGTCTTAGTTACCTAGAGGAGCCCCTGGGTGGTACAAAGAGTTAAGACACTCGGCTGCTAACCAAAAGATTGGAGGTTTGTGTCTACCCAGAGGCACCTCGGAAGAAAGGCCTGGCAATCTACTTCTGAAAGCCCTGTGGAGCACAGTTCTCATTTGGTGCACACGGGGTCACCATGAGTTGAAAACCACTCATCGGCAATTGGATTTTTTATTTGTTTTGTTTTTTTAGTTACCTAGAGCTACTATAACAAAAATGCCATGAATGGATGGCTTTAAAGAACAGAAATTTATTTTCTCACAGATCCAGAGGCTAAAAGGCCAAACCGGAGTCTTGCACGTGTAGATTCCTTCTGTGAGCCTGTCTCCTAATTTTTCACGTCTGCCGGTAATTCTTGATGTTCCTTGGCTTGTAGATGGATCCTCACGAGACGTCTGTCTTCACCCTGTGTGCGTGCCTCTGTGTCTATTCTGCTCTTTTCATAAGACACCCAGGGCAGATTATCAAATAGACAAGGTAAGCATGGTGCTTACCTTGCTTACCAGATCATCTGTAGTGAAATTGCTCACTACAGATGATCGGGTAAGCACAAGTAAGCCTGTGCTTACCTTGCTTATTGGGTCATCCGCCCTGTCAGGGATTGTAAATTTGAAAAGAGGCTTTGATTCTGTAGGGAGGTGCTGAGGGGTTGGGAGAGAGATAAATGTTAGCCATACCTAGAAGTAGAATCTTTGATGTGGCAAAAAAAAAAAAAAATGTGAAATTGTTCACTACAGATGATCTGGTAAGCAAGGTAAGCATTGTGCTTACCTTGCCTATCACATAATTTGTCCCTGAAGACACCTCTCAGAAAGGATTAGGTTAAGGACCCACTCTACTCAGGTATGACCTCATTAACCTGACAAAGGAAAAACTCTATTTCTAAACAGAAGCACAGTCATAGGTACAAGGGTTAGGACTTCAACATCACTTTTTTGGAGGCACAATTCAATCCGTAACACCATACAATGGGGTATTATACAGCCATAAAAAGGAATGAAGTACTGACACACACTAGGACTGGATGAACCTAAGTGAAAGAAGTTAGTCACAAGCCACATAGTGTATGATTCCATTTATATGAAATGTCCAGAATCGGCAAATCTACAGAGACAGGAAGTAGACTGGTGATTGCCATGGTCTTAGGGGAGAAGGAAATGGAGAGCAACTGCTTAATGGGTTATTAGGTGCCATCAAGTCAATTCCAACTCAGAGAGACCCCATGTGATAGAGTAGAACTGCCCCAAAGGGTTTCCTAGGCTGTAATCTTTATGAAAGCAGATCGCCAGGCCTTTCTACTGAGGGGCCTCTGGGTGGGTTCGAACCTAGAACCTTTCCATTAGCAGTTGAGCACTTAACCCTGCACCACCAGGATTTCTATATGGGGTCATGAAAATGTTCTAGAACTCAGTAATGGTGATGATTGCACAACATCATAAATACGCTTAATGCCACTGAATTTTACACTTTAAAATGGTTAAAATGGTAAATTTGATGTTCCGTATATTTTACCACAACCACAACAAAAAGAACTCAAGCTGTAGAGATACATGGAAACTAAGAGACAAGAGGCAGTAGTGAATTATCGCCAAAGAGGGTTGTATTCGTTTCCTGCTGCTGCTGTTCTAACAAATTAACACAAACTCAGGGGCTTAAAGGAGCCCTGGTGGCACAGCGGTTAAGAGCTCAGCTGCTAAGCAGAAGGTCGGAAGTTCAAATCCACCGGCTGGTCCTTAGAAACCCTGTGGGGCAGTTCTACCTTGTCCTATGCTGCTATGAGTCGGAATTGATTCAATGGCAACAGGTTTGGTTTTTGGTTTTAGTGGCTTCCAAAAAAACCAAACCCAGGGCCATCAAATCGATTCTGACTCATAGTGACCCTACAGGACAGAGTAGAACTGCCCCACAGAGTTTCCAAGGAGCGCCTGGTGGATTCGAACTCCCGACCCTTTGGCTAGCAGCTGTAGCACTTAACCACTGTGCCACCAGGGTTTCCTTTAGTGGCTTAAAACAACACAAATTCATTCTCTCACAGTTTTGGAAGCCAGAAAGGAGTCTGAAATCAAGATGTCAGCAGGGCTCACCACCTCTAGAAACTCTAGGGGAGAATCCCTCTGTTATGGATTGAATTGTATCCCCCCTCCAAAAAAATATGTGTTGTAAATCCTAACTTCTATTAACCAAAACCAAACCCATTGCCATTGAGTTGATTCCAACAGAGTAAAACTGCACCAAAGGGTTTCCTAAAAGCGGCTGGTTGGTGGATTTGAACTGCTGACCTTTTGGTTAGCAGCTGTAGCACTTAACCACTACCTCACCAGGGCTCCACGGCTGCGGTTAAAATCCCATTTAGGAATGGTTGTTTTTCTGGGTCTTTGTTATGTTAAGGATTAGTGTAGGGTGTGTTTTGAGTCAATCTCTTACAAAATATAAAAGGAACTGATTAAGCAAGCAGAGATGGGAGGAGAAAGATGCCAAGTCACATAAAGATTACCAAGGAGCCAGGAAACAGCAGCTGAAAGGGAAAGGCCTTTCCCCAGAACCAACAGAGAAAGAAAGCCTTCTCCTAGAGCCGGCACCCTAAATTTACACTTCTAGCCTCCTAACTGTGAGAACATAAATTTCTGTTTGTGAAAGCCACCGACTTGTAGTATTTCTGTTATAGTGGCAACTAGATGACACTTTTCTTGCCTCTTCCAGCTTCTGGTGGCTCCTTGGCTGTGGTCACATCACTGCAGTCTCTGCCTCCATGGTCACATGACTTCCTCTTTGGTTTTTAGTCTGCTCTCTCAGCCTCACTGTTGTAAAGACCCTTGTGATTACATTTAAGGCTCACCCAGATGACCCACGATAATCTCCCCATCTCAAAATCCTTTACTTCATCACATCTGCAAAGCCCTTTTTTGTCATTGTATTAGTTTTCTTAGGTCTGCCAGCCTTAGGTTACAAACCAAACCCAACCCCACTGCCGTGGAATCGATTCTGACTCATAGTGAACCTATAGGAAGAACAGAATGGAGCTGCCCCATAGGATACCCAAGGTTATAATCTTTACGGAAGCAGACTGCCACATTTTTCTCCCTCGGAGTGACCAGTGAGTTCAAAACACTCACCTTTGGGCTAATAGGCAAGCACTTTAACCACTGCACCACCAGGGTTCCTCTTAGGTAACAAAGTGCCATAAACTAGGTGGCTTAGTCATCTAGAGCTGCTATAACAGAAATACCACAAGTGGATGGCTTTAACAAAGGGAAATTTATTCTCTCACAGTCTAATAGGTTACAAGTCCAAATTCAGGGTGTCAGCTCCAGGGCAAGGCTTTTTCTCTCTGTCGGCTATGGAGGAAGGTCCTTGTCCTCAAGCTACCCCTGGTTGAGGAGCTTCTCAGGCACAGGGACCCCGTGTCCAAAGGACGCGCACTGCTCTTGGTGCTGTTTTCTTGGTGGTATGAGGTCCCCAACTCTCTGCTTGCTTCCCTTTCCTTTTATCTCTTGAGAGATAAAAGGTGGTACAGGCCACACCCCAGGGAAACTCCCTTTACCTTGGATCAGGGAGGTGACCTGAGTAAGCATGCTGTTACAATCCCACCCTAATCCTCTCAATATAAAATTACAGTCACAAAATGGAGGACAACCACACAATACTGGGAATCATGGCCTAACCAAGTTGATACACACACTGGGGCGGGGGGGGGGACGTTATTCAATCCATGACACTAGGTGACTTAAAACGACAGGAATTTATTCTCTCACAGTTCTGGAGGCTTGTATTTCAAATTCAGGGTGTCGGCAGGGCCTTGCTCTCTTAAATGTCTCAAGGGGGAAAATCCTTTCTTGTCTCATCCTAGCTTCTGGTAGCCCCTGGCATTCCTTGGCTTGCAGCTGCAGCAAAACTCTAATCTCTGTCTCCCCGTCACATGGTCATCTTCCCTCTGCCTCCCTGTCTCTGTGTGTCTTCTCCTCTTTTATATGAACACCAGTTGTATAGGATTAGGATCCACCCTACTCTAGTATGACCTCGTGTTAACTGATAGCATCTTTAAAAGTCAAATTCACAGGTAGAGGGGTTAGGGCTTCAACCTACCTTTTTGGGGAACACAATTCAATCTGTAACCTCATACAAAGTAACGTATTTGCAAGTTCTGGGAACTGGACAGTGAATATCTTTTGGGAGCTATTACTAAGGAGCCTTGGTGATACATATGGTTGAGTGCTCAACTGCTAACCAAGTTTGGCTGTTCGAATCCACCAGCTACTTTGCGGGAGGAAGACCTGATGCTCTGTTTCCATAAAGATTACAGTCTAGAAAACCCTACAGGGCAGTTGTACTCTATCATATGGGGTCACCAAGAGTGTAAAATGACTTAATGGAATCTAACAACAACTCAGTCTCCCACGAATGGCCACCGAAAGTTCCTCCCCTCTCCCATGCCCATGCTCCACCCATAAAATGATGGAGTCTATTTCCCCTACCTTTGAATCTTGTGGCTTGCTTCCACCAATAGAATGCTGTGGAAGTGACCTAAGGCTTTGGAGCTTCCACTGTGGCCCTCTGGGAACCCAGCTGCCATGTTGTAAGGAGGCCAGTCTAGCCTACTGGAGGAAGAGCGGTGGAGGAGACCTGAAATGCCCCAGTCCACAGCCAGCACCCACTGCCGGCACCTGAGTGAGGTCATCTTGTACATTCTAGTTCCAGCCAAGCTCCAGAATGAAGACATTCACACGCGTGACCTCAGTCGGCACCACATGGAGCAGGAAAACCACCCACTCCTTTGACACAGAGAATCATTAGAAATTATAATCACCCTAAATTTGGTGGCTTAAAACAACACAAGTTTATTCTCTTACAGTTTTGGAGGTCAAAGATCAAAGTGTTGGCAGAGCTGTGCTCCTTTTGGAGGCTCCAGGGAAGAATCTGGTTCCTTGCCTTTTTTGGTTTCTAGAGGCCACCCACATTCCTTGGCTCATGGCCCCTTCCTTGCATCATTCCAAACTCTTGTTTCCATTGTCACATCTCCTACTGTAGTCAAGTCTCCCTCTGCTTCCTTTTTTTTTTTTTAATTTTAAATTACATTTTATTGTGTTTTTGGTGAAGGTTTACACAGCAGTTTAGGTTCCTATTTAACAATTTCTACACAAATTGCTCAGTGACACTGGTTACATTCTTCACAACGCGTGAACTTTCTCAATATTTCCATTCTGGTTGTTCCATTTCCCTCCCCCCTTATATTATCATCTTTGTTTTAAAGCAATTGTTGACCGTTTGGTCTCATATAGGTGATTTTTTAAAGGAGCACAGTATGACGGTTGATATTCTTTATATTTTGAGCCAATCTGTTATTTAACTGCAAGGTGACCTCAGGGGTTAGTTTCAGTTCAAGGTTTGAAAAGTATCTCAGGGCAATAGTCTTGGGGAGTACTCCAGTCTCAACCAGTCCAGTAGGTCTGGTTTTATTTTTTTTTTTTTGGAATTTGAGGTTCTGTTCCACATTTTTCTCCCATTCTATCAGGGTCCATCTATTGTGGTTCTGATTAGAACAGTTAGTAGCGTAGCCGGGCACCATCTAGTTCTTCTGGTCTGGTTTGGGTAGACTAGTTTTTTCTTTGAGTCTTTGGTTTCCTTCTTTCTCTTTTGCTCCAGACCAGGAGAAACCAATATCTGTATCTTAGATGGCCACTCGAAAGCTTTTCAGACCCCAGACACTACTCAGCAGACTAGGATGTAGTTCATAGCTTTATGAATCTGCCTCCCTGTTATAAGGACACTTGTTATTACACTTATTACCTTAGGGCCCACCTGGGTAATCAGGATCATCTCCCCACCCCAAGATCCTTACCTTCATCACATGTGCAAAGTCCTTTTTGCCATATAAGGTAATTCATTCACAAATTCCAGGGATTAGGAAGTCTCTCAAGCTCCTTCGCCCTCTGTTACCCTCTTGCTCTATACCTCTTCCCACCCTGGGAAAAAAATTCTTCCCTGCTACATATCTTTCTTCAGTGACTGTCTTAGTCATCTAGTGCTGCTATAACAGAAATACCACAAATGGCTGGCTTTAACAAAGAGAAATTTATTCTTTCACAGTCTAGTATGTTACAAGTCCAAATTCAGGGTGCCTGCTCCAGGGGAAGGCTTTCTTTCTCTGTCGGCTCTGGAGGAAGGTCCTTGTGATGCATCAGCCTTCCCTTGGTCTGGGAGCATCTCAGCTCAGGAACCTCAGGTCCAAAGGACACGCTCTGCTCCTTTTTATCTCTTGAGAGATAAAAGGTGGTGCAGGCCACAACCAAGGGAAACTCCCTTTATACTGGATCAGGGATGTGACCTGGTAAGGGTGTTACAAACCCACCCTAATCCTCTCTAACATAAAATTACAACCACAAAGTGGAGGATAACCACAGAATACTGGGAATCATGACCTACCCCAATTATTACATTTTTGGGGGGATATAATTCAATCCATGACAGTGATCTCTGTCACATCAAGTTTCTAAAAGAGCACTCTACATGTTCAACTCAATTCCTTACCTCCCGGTCCCTCCTTACTCCAGATCAACCTGAATTTTGTCCCCCTTACCCTTCACCAGACTGCTCTCATTAAGGTCATCTGCAAAGCCCTCATGCCTAAATCTGAGTGTGGCTTCTTGGTCCTCCTCCTCCTTGACCTCTCAGCAGCCTTTGGCATGGTTGATCGTGCCTTCATTCTGGAATCTCTCCTCTTCTCCTGGCTTCATGGTGCTCCAGTCTCCTGGTTTCCTTCCGTCTTCTCAGCCTTCTCCCATCTTCCATGTGCCCCTTAAATGTTGGATTTCCCAGGGTGTTGTTTGGGCCCTCTTCTCACACTACACACTTCCTGGGAGATCTCATCTGGTAGAGTAGGGGCATGGCTAGTGGAAGCTCCCATGGTTTGGTGACATCTCGTTGCTGACAAATCTCTCTCAAGTCCAGGGCCCTCTCCTGAGTCCCAGAACACGCCCTCTCCCCGCTGTCTCCTCAGGATGTCCCACAAGCCCCGTGTCAGTTGCCATCAAGCAGACTGACTCAGGAGTCCTAATGGCGTAGTGGTTAAACATTTCCGCTGCTAACCAAAAGGTCGCACTTCGAATTCACCAACTGCTCCTTGAAAACCCTATGGGGGAAGTTCTACTCTGTCCTATAGGGTCGCTATGAGTCAGAATCATCTTGATGGCATCGATGGGGTTTCATTTTTGGTTTTAGGCTGACTCATGGCATCTCCATATGCGTTAGAGTAGAATTGTGTTCTATACATTTTTTTGGAAGTAGATCACTAGGGCTTTCTTTCAAGGCACCTCTGGGTGGGCTCAAACTTCCAACCTTTCAGTTAGCAGCCGAGCTCTTTAGCTGTTTGCATCACCCAGGGACTCCATCCCATAAGCACCTCACCTGAATGCAGAATCTTCCCCAAAACTGTTCTTGCTACCTAGCTCCACCTTGGTCTCTCAGGCCCAGGGGTGACCTCACTCTCCGCTCTGGGGGAATGCCTCCCCACCCAGATCCACTGTCCATCCTTCTTCCTCCTGCTCTGTGCCCTGAGAGGCCGACCTGAATGGACTGTCTGAATCCCGTGCCTCCTGCCTTCTGGTTGAAGTTAGCCAATGGAAGGCTGGCAAGAGAGTAAGGCTGGGGTATTCTTTTTCCTGGTCCCCTTCTCTCTTGTGGGTCAGTGGTGGCCATTCTCCTCTCCAAAACTATACCTGTACTTATAAGCCTCTCTAACTTCCAACAGCTGTCTTTCCACTCATGCTTCAAGCCCAGGTGTGTAACTGCTTTCCTCTCTTGCTAGCCCCAGGGTACTGCACCTTCCATTGATTGTTTCCCTTAGCTCTGCTTACTTCTTGTTGTTGTTGTTCACTGCTGTCAAGATAGCCACTGACTCATGGTAAAAGCACGCACAGTGGAATGAAATGCTGCCCTGTCCTGCTCCATCCCCACCATCAGTTGCAGATTGGACCGTGGTGATCCATAGGGTTTTCACTGGCTGATTTTCAGAAGCAGACTGCCAGCCCTTTCTTCCTACTGTCTTAATCTGAAAGTTCTGCTGAGACCTGTTCCGCATCATAGCAACACACAAGCCTCCACTGAGGGACACATGGTGACTGTGCGTGAGGTGCACTGGCCAGGAATAGAACCCGGGTCTCCTGCACAGAAGGTGTGAATTCTACCTCTGAGCCACCAGTGCCTCCTTCCCATCCTTTAATAGCCCTTTCATTAAGCTCTCCCTGGTTACTTCACTTGAGTTCACCACCTCTGTCCTGCCAGGATCCTGCCTGGACCCTCTCCTTAATCTCCTCAGCCCATCCTATCCATTCTCTCCCTAAACTACCCCTTCTCAGCATCCCCTGCTTCCACCACCCTACTTCAGGACCACCTCCTCTGCTGCCTGGGTCCCTGTCCCAGCCTCTTCCCTGTTCTCCCAACCTTCAGTCTCCCAGGGAACCAGGAGGAACTTTTGAAAATGTAAAATCAGACCATATCAACCCCGTGTGCCCCCACCCCCGCATTTAAATTCCTTCCAAGTTTCTCCTTTGCTCTTAGGAAAAATACCAAGCTCCTTAGAGTGGCTAGCAAGGGGCCATGTAATTGGTTCCCCTAAGCTCTCTCCGCTCCCCACACCCAAGCACCTCGTACCCTATTTATTCTAACCAGTTGCAGAACCACCCAAAAGCCATTATTTCATAAGTCTCCACACTTTTGCTGCACCCTCTCTCCAGAGCAACACACACACACACACACCTCCTATTTCAGGATTCTGAGAAAGTTACTTGCTTTATTTAGGAACTCCTCATCATCTCCAGCTCTCTGACTCAATCAGAATTAGGATCCTGCGCTTACGTGTTCTCAGAATGTGCTATGAAGGGGAACAGCGCCCGGGGTGATGGAGTAGGGGTGTGGCTAACGAAAGGTCCTGGGTGACGTAGCGGAGGCGTGGCCAGTGGAAGCTCCTGGGTGATGAAGTGGTGGCGTGGCCAGTGGAAACTCCTGGGTGATGAAGTGGTGGCGTGACTGGTGGAAATACCCGTGGACCTTCAGCGTGGCTAGTGGATGTGGGTGTGTCCCGCAGAGGGCCGGGCGTGTAAAAACCCAGGTCACCTGGTCTGTTTCACAGTTTCCCAAATCTCACTGAGTCAGGGACCTCATTAGGCCCCTCCTTCTGAATCCCAACTTCCCACTGGAAGACTTTTTCAGGCAGAATTTCAAAATTTTATGGCAACTTTTCAGAAATCACAGAGAAGAGACAGCGACCGATATGGATGAGCTCAGGGCAGAGAAGGGTAAAGGGTCTGGGATGTCAGAGCAGATGCACAAACAGGACGAAAGAACGCTAAAAACCTGTAGGAAGCAGAATGCTATGGGGGTGTCAGGGTCATTCTCAAGATCTCAGGAAGTGGGCAGTAACCCCAACCCCCAAGTGTGTCCTTTGAGAAGGAAACATCAACAGTAAGGACATGGCAGACGGCCTACCAACACATGGGTGGCCTCCAAAGTTAAAAATGCCCACCCAGACCCCCTGGCCCCAGTCCCACCCTCCCACCCATCCCCAACCCTGCCCACCCCACGAGACAGAGATGTGGCAGCATTTGCTGGCTTGTAGCATTGGTCCTCTGGGACCCTCGGGCTCCTCTTCAAGGATTCTGCCCGGATTGGCTGGCACTGAGGGCAAAATGAACCTTCTAGATTGTCAGGGGAGATCGGCTGGACTCTCTTTGATTCCCCGCCCCCTGCCCAAAGCCTATTCTCATGGCTGTGAGGTCCGCTGCCCTCTCAAAAGAAAAGTTTATAGTTCCCCTTCCCCAACACATGCACCCTCCCGCGACCCCCCACCCCGAAACACAATATATACACACACAGGCCCCTCCCTCCAAGGCGTGGCTGGGCTCTCAGAGGTAGTGGAGCCGGAGCGGGAGTGGGGGGCGCTGGAATGTGAGAAGTTGCAGGTTCAAAATGTGCGTCTCCCTCCACGTCTTAGGACTCGGGTCCCAAACTTCTCCCCTCCCTTCACCAAGGCCCCAGAGCCCGAGTGGAGAGATCAGGGTGGGTGTAACCCCCTGTGCACGCGCCCACCTGCTGGCCCACCCACCCCGGGGCTGAATGGCGCTCCCTGAGGGCTGCGGGGAAGGGCAGAGATCTGAGCTGGCCGGGGATGCGTGGGAGGGGTAAATTCTAAGGCCCTGGGGCTTGGGCCTGGGGGTGGGGTCTCCAGAGAAAGTGGGGCTTATGGGCTGGAGCAAGCCTGGGTGTCCGGGAAGAGAGCGGAAGGTTCTCTAGATAGAGGATGTGTAATGGGCGGGGAGAGGGGGAGGGTGTTCTCTGGGGAGGGACTTGGAGATGGTAGTTTAGAGTTCGAAGTCACTGCAGAGGTGCTCACCTCTGAAAAGGAACTGGAGAGGCTCTTAAGGGGCAGGCGGGGAGCCTGGGGTCCTGGGGGAGAAGGATAAATAAAAAAAAACCCAAACCAGTTGCCCCTAGAGTTGATTCCGACTCATGGCGACCCCATGTGTGTCAGAGTAGAACTACAGTCCACGGGGTTTTCAATGGCTGTGATCTTCCAGAAGTAGGTTCCGAGGTGCCAATGGGTGAATTCAAAACACCAGCCTTTTGGTTGGCAGCGAATGCTGTCTGCACCACCCAGGCACTTTTGAGGGAGAAAGATTGTTGTTAGTTGCTGTTGAGTCAATTCCAACTAATGACGACCCCATGTGTTACAGAATAGAACTGCTCCATAGGGTTTTCTTGGCTGCAATCTTTACAGAAGCAGATCGCCAGGCCTTTCTTCTGTGGTGCTACTAGCTGCATTTGTACTGCCAACCGTTCGGTTAGTACCAGCGTACTTTAACTGTTTGCCCCACCAGGGCTCCTGGAGAAGGATAAAACAAAAACCAAACCCGTTGCCATCGAATAGATTCCAACCTATAGCGTGGAATTGCCGACCTTTTGGTTAGCAGCCATAGCGCGTAACCACTGCGCCACCAGGGCTCCCACTCGGAGAAGGATAAGGGAGATTAAACCTCACGTGAAAGAGACTGAATCTTTGGGAGAGGAGAGTGACTCTCAGGAGAAGGGGGCTGAGTGTCCGTGCAGAAGAGGCCGAGTCTTTGGGGAGGAAGGCGGCCGCGTCCCAGGAGAGGAGGCCGAGTCTCCGGAGGAACGAGAGGCTGGTCCAGAGCAGGTGCAGCCAAGTCCGCTTGGGGAAAGTCTCCGGGGAGGGGCCGAGCCCGGGGGTCCTAGAAGCCCCTGATGTGGCAGTAGGCCTCGAGGCTAGCGAAGAGGATATAGAGCAACCAGAGGCCTAGGAAGAGCGCGGTGGTGGCGAGCTTGGGGCCGCGGGGGCCACCCAGCTCGCCGCCGATGTGCGGCCGGCGGCGGTACAGCAGTACGGCGATGCCCACGAAGGCGAAGACTGTGAAAAGAGTGACGGAGAAGGCCAGCGTGCCCGTGCGCACCTCGAAGGAGCGGCCCTGCGCCGCCCAGTACACGGCGGCCACCGACCAGGCCACGCCCAGGCCCAGGAACACGTTCACCGCGTTGGAGCCGGTCACATTGCCGATTGACGCGTCCGCGCACTGGTCCTGCAGCGCCGCCACCTTGCTGGCGAATGTGTCTGCGGGGGCAAGGACACAGGAGGTCAGGGGGGCTCCGCGGGGACCGCCCCGCAGGTGTGACATCTGCTCCGCCCCGTCGCCTGCTTTCCATCAGACCCAACACCCGGTCCCCATCCCTGGATGGCCCAGTGCCTGCGTAACTACCATCAAGGCCTCCTTCTCAAGGCCTCGCCCCATTCCTGCAGCTCCGGACAGAGCGTAATGGTCTAAGACCTTGATCCCGTCCCAGGCAAAGTCCGTCACCATCCCTCCGACTGCTCGCTGCAGGACCAGCTGCCTGCTTTCTATGGGACTTGTGTGCGTTCTATTGGGCCTGCTGCCTGCTTTCTCTGGAATTTGCTTCCTGCTTTCTATGGGATTTTTCTGCATTCTATGGGATCCACTGCCTGCTTTCCATGGGACTTGCTGCCTGCTTTCTATGCTATTCATTGCCTGATTTTTATGAGACCCACTGTCTGCATTCTAGGGGCCCCACTGCCTGCTATCTTGCACTCACTGCCTAGTTTCTCTGGGATTCACTTCCTGATTTTTATAGGACTCACTGCCTGCTTTCTATTAGAGGCGCTGCCCGATTTCTATGGGCCCTGCTGCCTGCTTTCTCTGGGACTCACTGTCTACTTTTCTGGGATTCACTGCCTGATTTTTTTTTTTTTATAATTTTTATTGTGGTTTAAGTGAAAGTTTACAAGTCAGTCTCTCACATAAAAACTTATATACACCTTGCTACACACTCCCAATTACTCTCCCCCTATTGAGACAGCCCGCTCTCTCCCTCCACTCTGTCTTTTCGTGTCCATTTTGCCAGCTTCTAACCCCCTCCACCCTCTCATCTCCCCTCCAGGCAGGAGATGCCAACATAGTCTCAAGTGTCCACCTGATCCAAGAAGCTCACTCCTCACCAGCATCCCTCTCCAACCCATTGTCCAGTCCAATCCATGTCTGAAGAGTTGGCTTCGGGAACGGTTCCTGTCCTGGGCCAACAGAAGGTCTGGGGGCCATGACCACCGGGGTCCTTCCAGTCCCAGTCAGACCATTAAGTCTGGTCGTTTTATGAGAATTTGGGGTGTGCATCCCACTGGTCTCCTGCTCCCTCAGGGGTTCCCTGTTGTGTTCCCTGTCAGGGCAGTCATCGGTTGTAGCCGGGCACCATCTAGTTCTCCTGGTCTCAGGATGATGTAGTCTCTGGTTTATGTGGCCCTTTCTGTCTCTTGGGCTCGTAATTACCTTGTGTCCTTGGTGTTCTTCATTCTCCTCTGATCCAGGTGGGTTGAGAACAATCGATGCATCTTAGATGGCTACACTGCCTGATTTTTAAAGGACTCACTGCCTGCTTTCTATGGGACCCGCTGCTTGATTTCTCTGGGACCTGCTGCTTGCTTTCTCTGGGACTCACTGACTGCTTTCCGTGGGACTCACCACCTGCTTTCTATGGGATTCATTGTCTGATTTTTATGAGGCCACTGTCTGCATTCTAGGGGACCCAATGCCTGCTTTCTACATAATCCACTGCCTGGTTTCCATGAGACTCACTGCCTGTTTCCTACGGAACTTGTATGCATTCTACAGGATCCACTGTCTGCCTTCTGTGGGACTCACTACCTCTTTTCTATGGAACTCACTACCTTCTTCCCATGGACCCACAGCCTGTTTTCCTAGTGGCCCAATCATCCCAATGGCACTTGGCTGAACAAGTTGAGTGTCAGGCCCCATCCACATGCAACCCCTTTCCTGCCCCTCCCCACTCCATTTCTCTCTGGCATCCGGCCTGGTCTCTATGGTCTGCTTCCACCCAGTCCTGAATCATCTTGCCAACTGAAGTCTCTGGTGTGGAGGGTGGGCATCAGAAAACCATGGGCAAGACACCTCATCCCCACTGCCTGCTTTCTCATCCTATCTCTGTAGTGTTTCCATCTGCTTAGCACATTGTTATGGAAAGCAGAGGTGTCAGTCTCTACCACCCCATCTTCCCACCCCTGTGAGAAAATCAGTTTCTGCAACCTTATTTCTAAGGGACCCTCCTTCACGTTCATTTGGGGAGGGAGATCATGGCCAGTGTGTTTCTATGGACATATTCTATGATTTCTGAGGCCCTGCTGCCTTATTTCTATGGCACCCCTCCTTCAATGTCTAATTTCAACTCTGCCTCATCATTTTAGTTCGAGATTCATTGGCTTGGCTGCTGTCATGCCCCACCAACATGTTTATATGGAATCTTCCATCTGGTTTCTTGGGGGTAGGTATTAGCATCTTGTTTCTTGGGAACCCACTGAATGAATGGTTTCTATGAAATTTCCAACTTATTTCTAGGGGACCCCTCTCCCAATGCCTATCTCTTCAATGCCCAATTCTATTGAATCTGTTGTCTGGCTTCTAACATTCCCCACCACCTTAGTTCTATGGAACACTCCACCTGGTTTCTTTCAGGAAAGAGGTTCACATATGGAATCTATGAGACATCCCACTGCCTCGTTTTTGTTATGTCTCGCCACCTTATTTCTGTGGAACCCACTATATGGCTTCCCTATGGTGCCACCAACAATCTTTCTCTTACGCTCCATTACCTTGCGTCCAAGGTGCCCCCTGCCTGGCGCCTCTGAGACCCTGCCCCAACAAGCAGTCCCTGCCCCCAGGTGTTACCAGGAATGGAGGTGCCCAGGGCCACGAAGACAACAGCGTTGACAGAGTCCTTGAGGCCAACAGTGCAGCCAAAGTGGGAGGCGAGGTCCCCAATGAGGGCAGTGAGCAGGCCAATGACCAGGATGCAGACACCAAAGCAGGCCCAGCCATGGCAGTACTCGGTCGGAGGCACGCAGGCAAACAGCACCTTCCAGAACACCGTCAGGAAGTGCATCACGTAGTCAAAGCAGGACGGCAGCCGCTCCTCTCGGGACCCGTCTTCCTCCTCCTCCTCGTCCCCTGTGGGCACACGACTCAGCTGGGGCACACACTCAGGTCTCCTTCTTCCTCACCTACAGAGCCCCCATTTGGTTTTGCTTCCAGACAGTGAGTCCCACAAAAATAATTACCGTATCAGCAGCTAAAAATATTTACTTTCTCTGAATCCCTTGCAGCTAGGAGTGTATATGCCCAGATAAAAATATTTACTTTCCCAGAATGCTTTGAAGCTAAAGGAGGCCATGCCCTGAGATAAAAATATCCAGCTTCCCAGGATCCCTTGCAGCTAAGGGTAGCTATCTATATCTCTAGCTAAAAATATTTTTTCCCAGAAGCGCTTGCAACTAGCAATTGCCATGTACTTAGCTAAAAATATTCACTTTCTCAGATTCATTGCAGCTAGTAGTAACTATATACCCAGCTAAAGATACTCACTTTCCCAGAATCTTTCGCAGCTGGAAACAGCCATGTCCTCAAATAAAAATATTCACTTTCCCAGAACTTGAAGCTAGTGGAGCAACCATGTCCTCAGATGAAAATATTCACTATTCCAGAATTCTTTGGAGCTAACAACAACCATGTCCCTAGCTAAAAATATTCACTTTCCCAGAATCCGTTGCAGCCAGAGGTGCCCATATCCCTAACTAAAAATATTACTTTTCCCAAAGGCCCTTGCAGCTGCAATAACCGTATACTTAGCTAAAATATTCACTTTCTCAGATTCATTGCAGCTAACTGTATCCATGTGCCCAGCTAGAGATACTCACTTTTCCAGAATCCCTTGCAGCTAGAGACAGCCATGTCCCCAGATAAAAACACTCGCTTTCCCAGAATTCCTTGCAGCTAGGGGTGGCTATATCCTCAGCTAAACACTTGCTTTCCCAGGATCCCTTGCAGCAGTGGCCATGTGACTCAATCTGGCAATGAGACATACACAGAGGGTTTCTGGAAGGTTTCTGCTTTCCCGATATGGGCCCTGTGTTATGGATGTGTGTATTAAGCTTTGTAAAGGACACCTCAAACTCAGAGTTGTTCATGTAATCTACTGTGACCCGACATAATCTGTTTTTACCTGCTGTGACTTATGTCATATTAAAGGGTGTGTGTGAATTAAATACCTTGTCTATCTTGTCCTAAAATGATAAGCATAAGGCAAGTGGGAAGCAGTGAACACACTTGTATGTGCCAAGCAGTGAATCTAGAAGGACACTGATAAGAAATATTGTGACCCCCGACCACTCAGAGCAACACTGTATACTATCCAGCCACTTTCCACGGAGCAACCCAAGGGCTTCTCCTCTCCTCTGCTCTCTAACAAACAACAGAATATCACCCAGCAGAGGATACCTGGGGGCGGAGAGACAGACTGACCAATTCAGGGACTCAGGTCAGATGCCTGTTTCCCCCTTTTCTAGCTCTCAGAGCCACTTAGCTTGTTAAAGAGATAAATGCTTGAATTTGTAAAGGCTTAACTAAATGGTTTGTGTGGTTTCCAGGCTGTGCTCCTGTGTGCTACATCTGAAAGACAGGTTTTTGCTTTGACCCAAGGAAAGTGGAATTTGAAACTAAAATTGGGGCATACTGTCCCTTCTGCCTTCCCTACTTCCTCTTTCTTCCTGCCTGGAATATGGACTTGATACCTGGAGATGAAGCAGCCATGTTGCAACCATGAGAGCAAAAGCTGAGAATGGGAAGAAGAAATAAAGGAACCTCGGCTTTTGATGACATTACTGAGCTGCTACACCAACTCTTTATTGCCTCCTACGGATTTTTTTTTTTTTTTTTGGTTCCATGAGAAAAATAAACTGTTGTGAGCTTAAGCCACTTGTGGTTGAGTTTTCTGTTGCTTGCTGCTGAATGCATTTCTAACTGAACCAGAGTGAGACATGGCCCAGGTCAGAGCAGGGGAGGCCACGCTCTTGGGATGGAGGGGCTGCTATCACTACATCTCCTGGAGCTTCTCCCTGCCTTGCTTCAAATCCTGCTATGGCTCCCTACTTCCCTCAGACCCAAGCTGCATTCCTGGGCTGGGCATTCAAGGACCTGCAGGGCTTTGCTTACTTCTCCAGCTTATTCCATCTAGACGGAGCATGTGGTTAGCATGCCTGTGGTTCTGGTGCAACCTCTCTGGTGTCAAACCCTGGATCTGCCACCTGTCAGCTGTGTGCTCTTAAATTAGCATCTTGACCTCTCTGAGCCTCAGAGTGCTTATCTGAGAAATGAGGGGAATAATTGAAGCTGCCTCCTGAGACAGTTGTAACGATTAAATGATTCAATCCGTGGAAAGTGTTCTCGACAGTGCCAGGCACATCTCAAGTGCTATTGTTGTTGCGGTCGATATTACTGGCAGTCTTTTTGGTGTCTGGGAGGATTCAAAGATGCTTGAATCCAAGTCCAGCCTGCAAGGGGATTACAGTCTAGGAAGGGAGGTAAAGGAAATACAAAAGCACCTCTAAGTACAAGATGGGACATGATTTATCCCCTAAAGGAGCCAGAACACGTTAATACCATCATCTTCTTTATCATCACCATCGTTGTTCTCGTCACCACCATTATTATCACTATTATTGTCCTTATTGTTATCTTCCTTCCACTCCTATACTTCCTCTGAGCCAATCACCTGGTTTCTATAAACCCACAGCTGGACATAGGTTGTGCCTCCATGACCATCTCACACCTACACTTTCAGTTTTGCTCCACCCTCTAGCTCAGCTAAACCCCCAGAGGAAATGTTCTAACACTCAAAGAGCTCCTTCTCCGGCTCCCCACTGTTCTCAGAATAAAGCTGAAGTAGGAGGCAATAAGGAGTTGGTGCAGCAGCTCAGTAATGACATTCAGGAGCCCAGGCGCCTTCTTGATTTCTCCTTTCCATTCTCAGCTTTTGCCCTCATGGTTGCAAAGTGGCTGCTGCACCTCCAGGCATCAAGACTATGTTCCAGCCAGGAAGAAAGACGAAGCAGGGAAGCCAAAAGGGACAGGGTGGCCCAATTCTTGTTTGACCATCTCATGCTTACATTTTTGGTTTTGCTCCACCCTCTAGCTCAGCTGAACCCCGAGAGGAAACTTGTAATGCTCAAAGAGCCCCTTCCCGGGCTCCTCACTGTTCTCAGAATAAAGCTGAAGTTCCCCACCACATCCTAAGAGATTCTGTGTGGTTAATCCCCTGCCGGCTGTAACAGCCTCAACTCAAACCACGGCCCATCCTCTGGCTCTTCCTTCCAGAAGCTCTCCCTTGCCCCATGAGTCTATTCCACTCAAAAGCCCTCCATAGCTCCCTAGTACACTCAAGTTGACACCCAAGCTGCCTTCTGTGGCTAGTTAGGACCTGTGGTCTGGAACCTGCTGACCTCCAGTCTTGACCCCTGCCTCTTCCCCATGCACGAGACTAGTCCCCATACCATTTAACTACCCTTCCCCAAATGTGCCATGTTGCTGTTGTTTGCCATTGAGTTCTTTCTGACTCATAGCAACCCTATAGGACAGAGTAGAACTGCCCACATAGGGTTTCCGCAGCTGGAATCTTTACAGGAGCAGATCTCCAGGTCTTTCTCCCACAGAGGCACTGGGTGGGTTTGAACCACCAACCTTTCAGTTAGCAGCCAAGCGCTTAGCCATTGTGCCACCAGGGCTTCTTAATTTGCCAGAAGCTTTCACATTTCCAGATTTTTGTACTTGGATTCCCCTCTGCCTAGAACACCCTGCCTGTTATCTCCCTCCTCCTGGCTAACTTCTATTCCTATTTGAAGATTCAGCTTGGATGCTTCCTCCTCCTCCAGAAAGCCCTCCCTGACTTCCAAGTGGGGTCAGGCACCCCTCTGGGCTCCCATGGCTCCCTGAGATCCCTCGTTCTGGGTCCTCACTGTCTGGGGATGGGTCTGTCTCACCTATTGGACTGTGAACCCCAGGAGAGAAGGACACGGCCAGGGATGTCTTGGACTCCACCATGTCCGCATCAATGTCCTGCACAGGGCCAGGCACAGATGATCTCCCAGAAATACATGCTGAAAGAATGTGGCTTCAGAGGCAGATGTAATCTCATCTTATTAGGCCTGCCACCTGGTGTCTCCAGGTCTACTATCTAGCATCTCTCCTTCCCCAAAGCCTGGTTTCTCTAGAGCCCACCGACCAACTTCTTTCCAACCACAGTTCCTCCTGTGCTTTCAGTCCCCACCAGCTGGTCTCCACAGGGCCTCCCTACAGGAAACTTGATGCTGTGTAAAGATCAAAATCCCTGAGTTCCAACTCCAGCCCTTCCTGGACTCCTTGTGGGACCTCAGGCCAGCACCTCTCTTATCTCTGAGTCTGTTTCCCCAAACTGTCCCACAAAAGGCCAGTGTTGGGCTCCAAGATTCAGTGAATCCAAGTGTCATAGTGTCTCTGGCCACAGGGGGGCATTGTGGGCCCGTCTGAGGCCAAAGGAGGGTGAGAACCACACAGGTGGGAGAGAGCTGGGTGCCATGGTGACTGTCTCCGTGGCAACAGAGGAGGCCAGACCCTGTCTGGGGAGGCCATGCCATTTCACCTGTCCCCTATCCCCCAACATCTGACACAGGGAGGAAGCCCAGGCCAGCCCAGCTCCCTCAGCCCAGCTCCCAGAAAGCCATCCTCCTCCCCTCGGCTCTCTCTGTCTCTGCTCCTGTTTCATCTGCCTCTCTCTGTGTGTTCTGATGTCTCTCTGCCTGCTCTTGGGTCCTCTCTGTTCACTGCCTGTTCATTGCTATGTCCCTCATTTTTTCCCTGGGTCTCGGTCTTTCTGTGTCTCTGTCTCTCTCTGTTTGGACCTGTTCCCCATCTTTTCCTTTGTCTTTCTGTCTCTCTCTGCCTCTTTCTCTGTATTTATCTTTGTGTCTGTCTCTGTGCGTCTTCTGTCCCTCTTTTCTAACTCTCTTTGTCCTTCACTTCCTGTTTCTCTTCCCCCTTTTTCTCTGTCACTGTCTCTCCTTTTCTGTCTTGCCATTCGACTTTCTCCCTCTCTGTGTTTTTGTCTGTCTGTCCACCTCCTGCTCACTCTATGCCTCCTATGCCTTTCTCTCTTTCTTCTCTTCCTTCCTTTTCCTTCCCTCCCCCCTCTAGTTTTTTCTTTCTCTCTCCATCTTTCTCATTCCTTCTCTCTCCTCCCTCCCCACTTACCTGCGCTCACCGTAATTGCCTCTAAAAACTGCTCCCTCCACGAGTGAGTTCCAATCACCAAAGCCAAGTTCGTCTTCTTGATGAGTTTATCCACCGTGTTCTGGGGACGAAAGGGTGGGAGGGGGAGAGATCATTGCTCATGACCACTCCAGGGCAGCTCCAAGAGAGGTGCTGGGTTGGGGGCTCATCTCATTCTCAGAGGTCTTCAATCTTCCACACCCCAGTTCTACTAAAACCAAACCAAACCTGTCACCATCAAGTCAGTTCAAATGCATGGTGACCCCATGTGTGACAGAGTAGAAGTGCTCTATGGGGTTTTCTTGGATGTAATCTTTATGGAAACAGATGGCCAGGCCTTTCTTCCACAGTGCTGCTGGGTGGGTTCGAACTGCCAACCTTTAGGTTAGCAGTGGGTTGCAAACCATTTGTACCACTCAAGGACCCTAGCAAGAAGAAACAAGGGAGGTGTGTGCTGTCCGTGGTGCTGATAGTGGGACCTGGAGATTGTCCTCTGCCCCATGGTCACCCTGTCCTTATGACCCTCATGGCTGCTCCGCTCCAGGCCCTTCCCTCAGGAAATGACTCTAGGAAGGTGATGCCCCAGAAAAATCACCTTAAAATCATACGACTCCTCGATTATGACCTCTAGCCGACAATTTTCCCCAAGAACCGGCTTGCCCATCTCTGCTATCCTCCGCGCCTCCTCCTCCTCAGCCGTCAGCTTCCTGTCTCCATCCCCTGCAGCATGAGGCACAGCAGTTAGACTCCAGAGACTCCTCCCCGGGCTTGCGAGTCCCTCACTTCCTGTTGCCATAGAGGAAACCCTGTCCTCCTTGGGAAGCCTCCTTGGTGTCCTCTCCCAGCTTCCCCACCCTCTCTCCCAAGTCTGGAGATCCAGCCCTCAGGAGCTGGTCCACGAAGCTGAGAAGATAGACTCTGGGGTTCAGATGTTGCGACTGTGTGATCTTGGGCAATGCGTTATCTTCTCTGTGCCTCGGTTCCCATATCTGTAAAATGGGCACAATAACAGTACCTACCTCATAGAGTGGCTGTGAGTTAAACTAAAAAAAACCCATTGTGGTCCAGTCGATCTTGACTCACAGCGAGCCTGTAGGACAGAGTAGAACTGCCCTACAGGGTTTCCAAGGCTGCAATCTTTACAGAAGCAGACTGCCACATCTTTCTCCTGCAGAGTGGCTAGTGGGTTCTGACTGCTGACCTTTCGGTTAGCATCTGAGAGCTTAACCACTGTGCCATCAGGGCTCTTTTTGTGAGAGTTAAATGAGTTAATTCATGTGAAGTGTTTAGAACAGCATCTAGGACATAACAAATATTCAATAGATGTCGTTTTATTTGTTATCATCACCAATATAACCACCACCAACATCCTTGAGGGTAGAGGCCTGGTCCCTACGCCCAAGCTCTGGAAACATTCTAAAGCGTGTGGTGAGGAAAGAGAAGGACACTTGACTTCTTGGGTCCAGATCCACCTACAACCTGGCCCTGAGTTCATTATCTCCCCAAAGTCAACTGACCTTTTTTCCAAGCCCAACATTAACCCAGCTCTAACTCAGGTCCCCAACCTGAGCGAGTCTCCATCTGTGACTCCAAATGTAATTCTATCACCAACCCAAATCCCAACCCTCAACCCTGGATGGGTCCTCAGTCCAACGCTGGCCCCAAATCCCAATCCAAATCTCACCCTAACCTGACCCATCAATAACGTCAAGGTCCCAAACTTCAACTCCAGATCTGACTCCAGTCCCAGCCCCATGTCTAACCCCAACCCTGGTGCCATCACTAACAACGGACTTCACCATGTGGCAGACATGCTGTGTGTTCACATGCACATGTTCCATTTGCTTTTGGGCACATGACTGGACTACATTCTCCAGTCTTCCTTGTAGTTGAGTGTGGCTATGTGACCAAGGATGGCCAATAGAAAGAGGGCAGCAGTGAAGGACAGTATTTCCAGTCTTGGCCCATGAAAGCCTCCCATGTGAGCCTCCACACTCTCGTGCCCTGTTTGCCAGAAGGATGCAGAGGCTCCAGTAAGAATGCCAATGCTCCAGGAACGGCACAGCCAAAGACAGAGTAATCACATGGAAGGAACTACCTAGCAACCAGGAACATTCTCATAAAACTTTGCCTGAGCAAGAAATAGCACTTATTCTGTTAAGCAACTGGGATTTGGCGGGGGGGGGGGCCTCTTCGTTACAGTAGCTGATATTAATTACCCTAACTAATACAGTCTTTATTCCAGCCCCAATCCTGACCCCAAACCTGAGTTCTGATCCTGACCCCAAAACTATACTGTCAGTATCTCCAAGCCTGATCTTAACTTAACTCCTACCCCAATCTCTGACCCTGACCCTAATTCTAACCACAACCCCCTCAAACTCTATCACTCACCTCAAATTCCAACTTCAGTTGGACCTAAATGATTCCAGGTTCTAATCTGATCCCACCACAAACCCATCTAAACTCTAACCTTGACCCAGTCTTAACCCTAATCCTAAACCCACCCCCCAGTCCTAATCAGTCCTAAGCCTGATTCCCTCTGAATCCACCATAGGCCCTGATATGACTCTATGACTTACTTTTCCCCCAACCTTGACTTCGAATTTAACCCTGGTCTCCAAACCCCAAATCTGACCCTACCCCTAACTGTGACCCCAACTTGACACTGGTCCCACCCCCAACTCCAAGTCTCTCTCCAGCCCTCACCCAGCCCCAAATCTACCCTTATCTCATCTCCAACCTGCATCAAACCCAACCTGGAAGGGTAGCTTGAGGCTCTGACCCCCCCCCACCCAGTTTCCCCCTCCAGTGGCTCCTCCCCAGCCAAACCCCAGAGAAAGTGACTTCACTCACCTTGATTGAGTAGCAGAGCTGGGGAGAGACAGAGACAGGGAGAAAGTGAGATCACTTCCCCGGGCTGCTCCAATTCATGAGCTTGAAGGAGCCCCCATAGCCAAGTCCCCGAGGGACCCCCAACCCTGGACCTCTTACCTCTCCCACAGCTCACCCATGCCCCCTCACCTGAAATGCCTCGCTTTAGCCACTGGGGCTGGCCCAGCTCAATGAAGAAATTATCCTTTTTCTCATATTCCTCGTCATCCACTATCTTCACCTGAAGAGTTTTCCTGGGATGAGGCGAGGGGAGAATACCCAGGATAAGGCCCCCTCCCCGACTTGCCAGATTAACTCTCCTATTAGACACTCAGTGGCTTGAGCGCTGGAGTCCCTGGGTGGCACAAACAGTTAAGCATTCAGCTACTAATCAAAAGATTGGTGGTTCGAATCCACCAAGAGGTGCCTTGGAAGAAAGGCCTGGCAATCTCCTTCTGGAAAGTCGGTCATTGAAAACCCTATGGAACACAGTTCTACTCTGACACACATGGAGTCGCCATGAGTTGGAGTTGACTCGACAGCAACAGGTTTGATTTGGTGTTTTGATTTTCTTGAGTGCCTACTCTGTCCCAGGTTCTGTGTGGTACTTGAGACCCATGATGTCATTTAATCCTCACAGGGATCCTAGGAGGGAGGTTCTATTATTATCCTCGTCTGACAGAAACAGACCCAGGAACAGGTGAGGGCACCGAGGTTTGTTAAAGTGAGACAACTTGAGCTCACAGATGAGAGAGGATTTGAATTTCTATGGAACAGAATCCGGTGCCTGAACCTCTCCCCCAGATTCATCACCATCCCTCCATCTCCACTCTGCCCAGCCAGCATCATCCCCCACCTGGGCTGCTGCCAGCCAACCAACCAGTAGCTGTCAAGTCAATCCCAACTTATGGCAACCCCACGTTTTACAGAGCAGAACTGTGCTCCACAGGGTTTTAATAGCTGTCACTTTTCAGAAGTGGGCCTTTCTTCTGAGGCACCTCTGGGTGGGTTTGAAACGCCAACCTTTTGGTTAGTATCCCAGAGTTTAACCATTTGCACCACCCAGGGGCTCCCTGATCGCCTCCTAAACAATCTCCATGCTCCAGCCCTCACTGTCCACAGTTTGTTCTCCAAACAGCAGCCAGAGGGATCCCAATAAAACCTAAGTCAGATTGGGTCCCTCCTCTGCTCAAAATTTTTGTATGTTTCCCATCTCACTCAGAGTAAAAGCCAAAGTGCAAGGCCCCCTGCAATCTGGCCCTTGTTCCCTCCCTGTCTTCCAACTCCCTGCCCCCTGGCTCCCTTCACTACAGTCACATTGGCCCAATCGTGCCTCAAGGCCTTTGCACTGGCTGTTCCCTCTGCTTAGAACACTCTTCCCCCCAGTTCCTTTAGTTTTTTGCTGAAATTTCACCTTCTCACTGAGGCCCACACCAACCACCTTATTTAATACTAAAGTCTGTCCCTGCCCCCACCCCAGCACTCCTGGTCCCCTTACCCTGCTGCGTCCTTTCTTCCCATATCATCTTCAAACACACTGTCTAACATAGTTATTTATTTTCTTTATTGTTTGCCATTTGCCTGTCTGCATTAAAATATAAGTTCCACCAGGACAATGATCTTTATGTGTGTACTTTGCTGTATCCCCAGCACTTAGCACCAGGCCTGGCATATCGTATGCCCTCAATGAGTATCTGTTTATTTGAATCCTTCTGCCCAGGAGACCCTCAGCTTCCTGCCCTCTGTCCTAATCCCACTGGGAGGGTTAACCGAGTACTAATTGATTTTGTCAGCATCCCTGCTGCCATGGAAACCAGGGGCTGGCAGGGGAAAAACAGCCAGAAGTTACCCATCTCCTTCAGACACGTAATTCGACGCTGGGACCCCGCCCCTCGGCAGTCACAAAGACCCCCAACCCCAGCATGTCGACAGCTCTGCCACCAGCAGTTGTCCCGGTTGTAGAAACCATGCGGTCCCATAAGGCTTGGCCCCAGAACCCAGAAACACAAACACCCAGCCCACACAGTCACCCGATAGAGAAAGCACAGCTGACCGCAGAACCCACGCACCACCACACCCCACAGCCATTCCGCATGCAGTGGCGAAATCACACGGCCCAGATGCCCATTGTTAGCACAACACATTCACCCCAGACTCGGTGACACCCCAACCCCGAGAGCGCCTCTGTGGTATCAAGACCTCATCTTCCTTGTACCTTGCTCTTTAGGACTCTTGGCATCTCTGTTTATCCACTTCCACTATCTCTCTAAGGAGCCCTGGTGGTGCAATGGTTAAGCAAAAGGTTGGAGGTTCAATCCCCCAGCAGCTCCGTGGGAGAAAGACCTGGAGATCTGCTTCCGTAAAGATTACAGCCTTAGAAACCCTATGGGGCAGTTCTACTCTGTCACATGGGGTCGCTATGAGTTGGAATCCACTCGACAACAACCAACAACATGTCTTTCTCTGTGTCTCGACCTCTTTTTCAGTCTTCTGTTCTCTCTCTGCCTATCTCTCAGCCTCTCTCTGTCTCTCCCATCTCTCTATCTCTCTCATTCTCCAGTGGTCTCTCTGTGTCTTTGACTCTGTCTCAGTCCCTCCCTGTTTCTCTGCCTAATATGTTTTTCTTTCTTTGCCTCTGTCTCTCAATGCCCGTACCCATGAAAATGCAATAACCAAACTCAGCACAATCTCACAGTTGTTCAGTAGACATGTCTCAACACATGAACATGCACAGGACACAGTGACACTTGTGTGAACACAGGATGGTCATGTGAGGCCAAACACTTGCCTCCACCCTCACCACCTCCTGGTTCTAAGATATTTTAAATTTTCTGTGGGTGTAAAGAATGGGCCGTCCCCCACCCTCGGGAGTGGGTTAGGAGCTGTCCTCGGTGCTGAAATACCGCGGAGAGGGGTAGGGTCTCCAGAGACAGGCAGCTCACACACCCTGACATACCCTGGCAGCTGCCAACACGATGACACACTGACAGGGTGAAACACACATCTCCAACACACATGCATGCACACACACGCCGGGACCTACTGACAGGCAGTGAGTGACACTTGCATCAACAGGCGCTCTGATACACTTGTCCTAGGGGGATCCAGGAGGAGAAGAAACCCAACTAGCAGGGGTCAAACAGCAAGAAGGACTCAAGCTAGACAAGGGCAGTACTTCCTGAGATCAAAGGAAGTTGACCTCCTCTCCAGCCCTGACATTCTGTCACCCTCATGCCCTGCCCTCTTTATTTTACCTGGAAACCCCGCTCTGCCACCAGTCACAGCCTCTGGATGTCAGCTCAGATCCAGTCTCTCTCTCATCCTCCAGGCCCCTGCTGTCTCTCCACGTCTTTTGCTGACCCACATTCTTTTCTCTCTGTAGCACCATGGGGATCTCCTCCCTGTATCTCACTGAGTTTCTCTCTGTCCACGTTTCTTTCTATCTCTCCACATCTCTGTCCCTTTCAGTCTTTCTCATTGTCAGCGTCTCTTTCTCTGTTTCTCCTTCTCTCTGTGTATCTCTGCCTCTCAGCTTCCTTCTCCCTTTGCCTTTGCCTCTATCAAGGAGCCCTGGTGGAACAGTGGTTAAAGAGCTCACCTGCTAACTCAAAGGTCAGCAGTTTGAATCCACCCAGCAGCTCCGATAAAGACCTGGCGATATGCTCCCATCAAGATTGGAAAAAAAAAAAAAACACTTACCACCTAGAAAACCCTATGGGGCAGTTCTACTCTGTCACATGGGGTCACTATGCGTCGGAATCGATGGCAAAGGGGTTTTTGCCCTTGTCTCTAAAGTTCTATCCCTCCGCCTTGTCCCTCTCTCCATCTCAGACTCCCCTTGTCTCTATCTCTTTCTCTGTCCTCTGTGGGTCTCTTTGTCTTGTTCTCTCTCTCTCTTGAATTCTCTCCCTGTCACCCATCTCTCCCTGCATCTCTGTGTTGATCCTGCCTGGGCCACCCCTTCAGCCTGGCTGCTCTGCAGTGCCTCTAATTATCGCCTGCCTGTCAGAGGAAGGATGTGTTACCCTAAACGCTAATTAGCCTCCTGTTCTCTGCCTCCTGAAGCCACAGCTGGAAGCTCGGGCAGGGGCGGGGGACAGAGAGGGTGTCCCAGCCTGGGGAAGCCACATAGGGAAGGAGAGGGTCTGTGGGGCGGCAGCAGTGGGAGGGAACCAAGTTAGACTACAGAAAGGACCAGAACAAGCAGAAAGACAACTCCCCCCCATTCTCCAGGAGTCAGGTATGAGACATGGAGCCTGGGCTGGTGCCCCCAGCCCCCAACCCACGTTCTAAACAAATCCAAGACAGAGAAATCAAGCCAGACACAGAGAAAAACAAGGAAAGGTGTGGAGAGCCGTGATTAAACCTAACTGGAGCCAGAGAACTAGATACTGGGGACAGAGACACAGGGGGAGATGTCCCCGGAGTGAGAGACAGAGACGAAGGGAGAGATGGGGAAACAGGGTGAGCAGTGAGAAGCTGAAGCCCCGAGCTGGGAGGAAGAGAGAGGAGGGCGCGTGGTGGAGGCTCCGCTGCGTGGGAGGCGCGTGGGCGGAGGGGAAGAGGGAGACAGAAGGGCCTGCGGAGGCGGATGGAGCAGGCATGGGGCGGGCGCCGTCTGCATTCTGGGCAGTCGGGCAGGCGGGGGAGGTGAGGCTGCGGACATCTGGGTAAGGGGGTGGCTGATGTCTGGGCGGAAGAACACCCGTGATTCTGTTTTAGTGTGTGTGCGTGCGGCTTTATGTGTGTCTGTACGTTCCTGTGTGTCTGTGTCTGTGTGTGTGAGTGGCTTTGTGTTAATCTGTGTAGTCTGTGTGTCTACATGTGTGTATCTGTGAGTCCAACCCATCTCCCCAGACCCCGTTCCACCTCCCCAGATCTCAGCTCTCTATTCCCCACTGTCTCCCAGGTCCTACCCTCACCTTCCCAGGTCCCCTTATTCCTACCTCATCTTTTCCCAAAGCCTCCCCTACACACCGCTTACCCACCACCACCCACTGCCATGGAGTTGATTCCAACTCATAGTGACCCTGTAGGACAGAGTAGAGCCCCCTAGGGTTTTCAAAGCTGTAATCTTTGCAATAGACTGCCACATCTTTCTGCCCCAGAGGGGCTGGTGGGTTCGAACTGCTGACCTGTTGGTTAGCAGTTGAGCTCTTAACCACTGCACCACCAGGTCTATTTCCTCAGGTTCTTCCCCAGAACCACAAACTCCACCCCTTACCCCATTTCCACCTCCCAGGTCCCCCCCACCATCTCCTTAGCCTTGCCTTCTTCCTAGGCTTCCTTAGTTCCGCAACTGCTGCCCCTTCTCCACACCCCCATTTCCACACTGTCCCATGTCAACAGGACCCACCCCTCGTCTCCATGAGGCTGCCCCCTTCTCAGCCCACACGCCATCTCCACCAGCTACCAATCAAGCTCCCCAGGACTCCCTTTCCTCAGGCTCCTATTGCTTCTCTCATCCCATCACTCCTCACCTCGCCCTCCCTCCACTCTCCATCCTCCTTCCTCCTCAGGCCCCACCCTCTTCCCATCAAAACCAGCCTCCCTCTCCCAGTCCCTGCCCTCTCCCAGGCCCGCCCCCCTTCCCAGACCCCACCTTCACCCAGCCCTGGCCCTGCCCTATTTCCCTAGCCCCTCCCTTGCCCCGCCCCCTCTCCCCTCCTCCCTGTCCCACCCCTCGCCTGAACCTGCCCTGCCTCACCAACCCCATCCATTTCAGGGCACTGGGCAGACCCTCACGCCTCAGAGCCTTTGGAGGCCCCGCCCTGATCATGCCCTGCCCTCAGTCTCCGGCCCTGCCCCCCCAGCCCCACCCATTTCAAGGCGCTGCTTTGCCCTATTTCCACCCATCAAGCCGCAGGACTTCTTTGGCCCCGCCCACTTCTACAGCCCGGCCCGCCCGCCACATCTATTTCACTGGCACTGCCCTACCCTGGTCCCACCCCTTCTCCCTACCCCGCCTCCATAGCCCCACCCATTTCAGGGCACCGTCTACTCTGGCTCAGCCTCTTTTGCCTCCGAACCTCTCTGGCCTTCCCCTCCTTCTACAGCCCTGACGCCTCCTCGATCCCACCCCTAGCTCAGTCCATCTCAGGGGCATTGCCCTACCCTGGGCCCGCCCCGTTTTCCCCCAGCCCCGCCCCGTCTCCCGGCCCCGCCCCGTCTCCCAGCCCGCGCGCTCACATGGTTTCATCGTCGCCGAACTCGAGCTCCCCGCACGCGTCCTCGTAGTGCACGCCGCCACCTCGCGCCGTGCCGTCCACTGTGCGGTAGGGCAGGCGCACTGTGCCGCGCGCGCCTGAGCTGCGCACCACGCGCACGTCCACGGTGCCCATGCACTCGCTCACGTGCAACAGGCGGTCCTGGAAGGAGAAGATGCCCGCGTGGTCGTCGTCCAGGATGGTGACGGTGGCCAGCAGCGGCGCCACCAGCCGCCCCTTGGGCCGCCCGCCGCCGTCGGGCTCGAACATGCCTTGCGCGTCGCCCACACGCAGGTTCAGCAGCCGCACGAAGAAGTGCTCGTCCTCCTCAAAAATGTCGTCGTCGATGATGCCGATGCGCAGCTCCTTCAGGGTCTCCCCCGGCTTGAACACCAGCGTACCCTCGCTGCAGTGGGGAGGGAGGGGAGAACAGGGTGAGGGTCGGGCAGCGTGTGTGTGTGTCTGTGTGTCTGTGTGTGTGTGTCTGTGTGTCTGTGTGTGTGTGTGTGGTGGGGGTAGCCCGGGCAGGCTTCCCATAGGGAGGGGCATCGCAGGAGAGCTCACAAGTGTGAGGGTGAACAGGCATTAAACAAGTAATACTGGGCGAATCAAGGTAGGCTTCCTGGAAGAGGAGATGCAGCATGTTAAGGTGACAGAGTTGGTCCCTCCCTCCAAGGAAGCATAGGTATTAGGAGGGCAGTCATGAAACAGATGATGAGGGTGAGATCAGGACAGGCTGCTGGAAGAGGAAACAAAGCAGAAGGAGGCTCCAGGCAGAGGGAACAGCACATGCAAAATCCCAGAGAGGACGAGGTCCGGAGTGTTCTTCACTTCCGCCATGTGCACACAAATCCCGTGGGGGATCTTGTTTAAAACGCAGATTCTGATTCCGTAGCTCAACACTGCGCTTCCCATGTGGGATGCAGACTCTCCTGGTCTGTGGACCACATTTGGAGTAGCAGGGGACAGAACCGACTTTGTCACTCCTCCAACAAAACCCTCCTGTGCTCCCAGGTGCTCTCAAGAGAAAGTCCACACTCCTTAACTTGCCATCATTCATTCATTCAACAAACACTCCCTGAATGCCTGCTCAGTGCCCAACTCTGTGCTCAGTAGTGGCTGGGACATGGCAGTGACCAGGCCTTGTCCTTACAAGGCTCACAGCCCCATGGGAGAGCCATGTCACAGTCACAATCACACATTGAATGATTTAATTACAGTTTATTCATCCAACAGATAAAGATGGAGCTCCTGTTGTGTGCCAGGCACTGTCCTAAGTGCTGAGGAAGCAGCCCAAAACCAGAGCAGACAGAAGTCCTTGCCCTGGTGGGGCGTCCACTCAAGTGCAGGGGTTAGATAAGAAGCAATTATATAATATGATGTCAGGCGGAGATGGTGCTATGGAGAAAAATGGAGGAAGAGAGAGAGTAGAAAGTGAGGGGAGGGGGCTGTGCAGAGATCTGGGGGAAGAGTGTTCCTGGTAGAGGGAACAGCCAGTGCAAATGTCCTGAGGCAAGAGAAGGCCTGGAGTGTCTGAGAAACAGAGGGAGACCAGTGTAGCTGGAGCAGAGGGAGTGAGAGGAGAAGGTGGGAGAAGATGTCAGAGAGGGAAAGGGCAGCTCTTCTAGGGTCTTGGTTGCCCCTCGTGAGCACTTTGGTGTTTACTCCAAAGGAGGGGTTCTGAGCAGGTGAAGGACATAACCTGATTTAGGTTTAAAAGAGGGACAGTTGTGTAAGGCTCTGAAGCAGGTGCTTTTAATGGGGGAGGGGAATGAGGCAGTGGCATTAGATTGGTCAGGATGAAACTTTGGGAGGGGACAGGGGATGACTGGGCTCCTCCTGGCAGGGCTGAGGGCAGCAAATGACTCTGGGGTGTTAGTGAATCCGGAAAATATGTTATTTCCTCCCAGTCCCTTCCCACCATGCATATCAGAGGCTCAGTGCTGTTTCTGAAATGTGTCTTGTGATTGGTAAATGTTCACTACGGTTACTATTATTGTCCCTGTTGTTAGCGGCCGGCGAGTCAGCCCCCAACTCATGGCAACCCCATGCACAATGGGATCAGACCGTTGTGATCCGTAGGGTTTTCACTGGCTGATTTCTGGCAGTATATTGCCAGGCCTTTCTTCCTAGTCTGTTTTAGCCTGGAAACTCAGTTGAAACCTTTTCAGAATTAAGAAAAATACAAAGCCTCCAAGGACAGATGAGTGGTGGCTGGGCATGAGGTGCACTGGCCGGAAACTGAACCCGGGTCTTCCACATGGAAGGTGAAAATTCTACCACTGAAGCATCACTGCCCATAGCACCATCTTTACCAAACTGGACACCACCAGTAGTGGGACCCACGGGCACTGTGTGCCTCCTGAGATGATGCCACGAGGACACAGCACCACTTCCTGGGATTCCTGCCGAAAGTGTACCACCTGAATCTAATCGTGAGGAAACAAGACAAACCCAAATTGAGGATCGTTCTACAAGGTAACTGGCCTGTCATCTTGAAAGGGTCAGGAACATGAAAGTCATGGAAAGGCTGAGGAAATGATCCAGACTGAAGAATACTAAAGAGACCTGACAACCAAATACAACCAGTGGATTGGATGGGGAGGGAGGGAGAGCGAGAGAGAGGGAAAGAAGAAACAGCCATAAAGGAATAACTGGGACAACTGGGGACATGTGAACATAGACTGTAGATTGGATAATAATATTGATTCCATGTTAAATTTTCTGAGTGTAATAATGTAGGAGAATGTCATTATTCTTAGGGAATGAGGCTCAAGTATTTAGGGGCATCACAAGGGGGTAAGGGTGGGCTCCAGGAGCAGCCAGGAGGTGGGCGAGCAGGATCCAGCTGCTGGATGGTGAACCCATGACCTGTGAATAGCCAACCCTCCCCACTCAGCGCCCAAGGAGGCCTAGGGGCTCGGGCACCCACCTGTACTCATAGTCGGAGCCGGCCTTGGCCGAGCCATCCTCGGTACGGTAGTCCACGTAGAAGGTGCTGTTGCCTTCACCGCCCTGGCAGGTGACGGAGAGCAGCACCGAGCCGCAGTTCTCCAGGCAGTGGTAGAGGCTGGGCTCGAAGAAGATGCGGCTGGCACCGTCGTCCTCGTCCTCTCCAGGGCCCTCGGCCGGGATGGCCCTGCGCGACGCATCCGCCGCATGTCTGCGCAGTACGTTGCCTGCGCCGGTCATCAGCCGGGTGGCCTGGATGCGGTAGAAGGCGCGGCTCTTCTGCTGGTGCAACAGCGCGTAGTAGTTGGCGATGCCCACCAGCTGCTCCAGGTCCTTCTCCGGGTGCTTCTGCTTGAGGTCCTTAAGGATCTGGATGACCTCGCGGCGGCTGGCGTCCAGCTCGCGCGCCTCAGCCGGGCCCGGGCCCGGGCCCAGGCCCAGGCCACCCAGCTCGGCCCCCGGCCCCTCGGCTGCGCCCACGAACGTGCCATCCAGCTCGATGCTCTTCGGGGGGTCTCCCTCGGCGCCAATAATGATGCCACTGCGCGGGTCGGTGCGGTAGCGCTTGTACACGTACTTGTAGAAGAGCAGCCGCTTGTCAGCCATCCAGGCGAACACCACGCACACCGGGAAGAAGACCAGGGTCAGCAGCGCCTCCCACACCTGCGGGTGAACGCGGCGTCAGGACACGCCGCCAGGGGGCGCCCGCTCCACCCCGCCCCCGCCGCCAGGGGGCGCCCACCAGCCACCTGCCCTGCCCCCCTCGCCAGGGGGCTCCCACCTGCTCCTCCCTGCCTGGGCTCCCGCTACCTTTGGTGTCTCTCAACGTCTCTCCTCCATCACTGCCTCTCTAGTGCCACCATTCCACTCCCTCTCCCCACCTCTCACCATCTCTTCCTTTCTGTCTCTCCTGTCCCGCTCTATTTCGCTTGTCTCATTCCATCTCTGTCTCTCCCCATTTCTGTTTGTCTGCCTCTCTCTCTCACACACACACATACACATTACCCCCATTTCTCTCTCTCCACCTCTGTCTCTTTGTCTGTCCCTCTATCTCTTTCTGTTTTGCTCTTGTCTCTGTTCATCTCTGCCTCTTTCCATTTCTCTCTCTCTCTCTCATTATGTTATTTCTCTCCATCTCTCTCTCTTTTTGTTTCTATTTTGCACTTGTCTCTATTCATCTCTTCCTCTCTCCATTCCTCTCTGTCTGTTTCTCTGTCTGGCGCTCTCTCATTATTCCCATTTCTCTCTACCTCAGTCTCTTTCTGTCTCTATTTTGCTCTCGTCTCTGTTCATTTCTGCCTCTCCCTATTTCTGTTTCTGTTTTTCTCTTTATCAGTACCCCCTTTTTGTCTCTCTCCCTCTCCCCTCTCTTCATCTCTTCCTTTCTGACTCTGCCCCTCTTTTTCTCTCTCTATTTTGCTCTTAAACGAGCCCTGGTGGTGCAGTGGTTAAAGAAATCAACTGCTAACCAGAAGGACAGCGGTTTGAAACCACCAGAGGCTCTGAAGGAGAAAGATGTGGCAGTCTGCTTCCATAAAGATTTACAGCCTTGGAAACCCTATGGGGTCACTATGAGCTGGAGTCAACTTGACATCAGTGGGTCTTTTTTTTTTTTCATTTTGCTCGTCTCTGCCTCTCCCCATCTCTCTCTGCCTGCTGTCCTCTGTCTCACACACACATTACCCCATTTCTCTCCCTCCTTTCTCTATACCTTTCTGACTCTTTGTTTCTGTGTCTGTTTGGCTCTTGTCTCTTTTCATCTCTGCCTCTCCCATCTCTCTCTGTCTGTGTCTGGCCTTTTTCCCTGTCTCATTCTCTGCATCTCAGTTTTCTTTCTTTCCTCCTATTCCGTCTTTCTTCCTTTTTTCTCTCTCATTCTTTCTGGTCTCCTGTCTCCACGTTCTTCTGTGATAGCTTCTTGGAGATACCTGTCTCTCCCTGGTGATGTGCTCCACGGTCCACTCCATCTCTTTCAATATCTGTGTCTCTCCAGAGCTACTTCTCCCTCTCTCGGTCTCTTCTCTGGGTCTTTCTCTCTCCCTCTGTCTGCCTGTCTGTCTCCTGATCTCCTCATTCATTCATCCATCCACCATTTATCACACTGAGAACCAGCCGTCCCAGGTATTGGGGACCCAGACATCCTCAGCCACCACCAAGCAACAGACATATCCCTGCGCTGCAGTCCTAGCCCCTGTCAAGAGGCAGAGCCTAGTTCCCTTCCTGCCTCTCTCTCCCTCCATCTCCTTTCTCCTTGCTCCATTGCTCCCTCCCTCCTGGGATGATTCCCACTTCCCCACACCCACCCGTCATCCACGGTCTCCTCTCTGCTCACTTCTCCCAAAGCCCCTCCTCTGTTGCCCCCTAGTAATGACAGCCCTTGCCAGATTCTCCCTTTGGGGACAGGACTACAACTCTAAAAGACGCACAAGCTTAGTTCGTCAAGTTTCAGCTTCATAAAACGAGTCCCCATGTTGGCAAGCTGCCTCCCAGAGAGGCCAGGCGGCTCCAAGTTCAGATTCCGCTTCCAGAAGAAGGATGCCTATCTTAGTCTCTTCATCTGTACAGTGGGAACATCCCCAAGATGGAAGGAACTCATGCAGCCCTAGTGCTTAACATTGTCAGTTCCTGGCATGTGGAAAATAATACGCAAGATATGGAATTCCTACCGTTATTAACATCACCATTATCATCGCTGGTATCATTAATGGCTGCTAACCTTAAAAGGTTGGGGGCTTGAGTCTACCCAGAGGCACCTCGAAAGAAAGGCCTGGTGATCGACTTCTGAAAAATCAGCCCTTGAAAATCCTATGGGGCACAGTTCTACTCTGACACGCATGGGGTCACCATGAACTGGGATCAACTCCACGGCAGCTGTTTTTTGTTTGTTTGTTTGTTTTAGGTTCATTCAGGGTCAGGACTCAGTCTTCTCATTGCCCACGACATGCACATGCCTGAGCATACCAGGGAAATCCGCCACCAAGACTTGGTAGTTTGCCTTGAAAACAATCATGTAAAAAACCCAGATGTTACCTTTCTCAGTAGAGGTAAGAAAAGATTAAAGATTATTTCCATTTACCCGTTGCAATCGATTCTGACTCATAACGACCCTACAGGACACAGGAGAACTGCCCCATAGGGTTTCCAGGGAGTGGCTGGTAGATTCAAACTGCTGACTTTTTGGTGATAGAAGTACCTTAAAAAATGAGCCTGGTAGAGAAAATAACTTTTAAGATCCAATCTCTGCATTCTATTGTCCCTGTGTTAGCTGATGGTTCAGAGAAAAGGCAAGATTTGGAGACAGTAAAATCATATAAAGCTACCAGGCAGGCTTGTGGAAAGAAACGCAATTTTCAGTACAAGCTGTGAAGTGACCTCTCTCATCTTAGACTAACTGAACTGACCCTCTGTATATACCATGGGGGAAATTCTCTGTTAATCAGAAGACAATCTCAAACCCCTAAGATCTGCTTTCCTCCATGCAGGTCAATAAAAAATGATTCTAGAAGCTTCAAACCCTCATCCTCCTTCTATGGCCCCCGGGCACCGTGAACATGACCCCAGGGAGGGGCTCATTCCCACTGAGACAGGGGGTATTGGAAATCTGGGAATGTTTACTGGTTGCCACCATCATTTCCAGTTGCCGGGAGTCGACTCCAACTCATGGCGACCCCATGTGTGTCAGAGTAGAACTGTGCTCCATAGGGTTTTCAATGACAGGTTTTTTGGAAGTAGGTCACCAGGCGTTTCTTCCTAGGTGCCTGTGGGTGACTCAGACTTTTTCAGCTAGCAGCTGAGCACTAAACCATTTGCACTACCCTGGGACTCTCATGGGGAGCCCTGGTGGCACCATGGTTAAGACCTTGGCTGCTAACCAAAAGGTCAGCAGTTCAAATCTACCAGCTGCTCCTTGGAAACCCTATGGGGCAGTTCTACTCTGTCCTATAGGGCCGCTATGAGTCAGAATCTACTTGACGGCAAAGAGTCTGATTTGGGGGACTCCCATGTGTATTGACGTTGTTGTTAGATGCTGTCAAGTCGATTCCGACTCCTGGTGACCCCATGTGACAGAGCAGAACTGCCCCCATATCGTTTTCTAGGCTGTGATCTTCACAGGAGCAGGTTACCAGGTCTTTCTCCCATGGAGCTGCTGGATGGCTTCGAACAGTCAACCTTTCAGTTAGCAGCCAAGAGCTTAACAGTCGTGCCACCAGGGCTCCTTCCCATGTGTACACCAAAAAAAAAAAAAAAAAAACCCAAACCAAACCCATTGCCATCGAGTCTATTCCGACTCATAGCGACCCTATAGGACACAGTAGAACTGTTCCATGGGGTTTTCTAGGCTGTAATCTTTACAGAAGCAGACTGCCACATCTTTCTCACTCAGAGTGGCTGGTGGGTTCAAACCGCTGACCTTTTGGTTAGCAGCCGAGCACTTAACCACTGCATCACCAGAGCTCCTCCCCACAGGTGTACAGACAAATTAATTAATGGTAAGAATAGCTAACATTTGCTCTGTTCCAGGAACACTGTTCAAAGCCCTTTCACACATAGCAATTCAGTTGTTCCTCATAGCAGCCTTAATGAGGGAGGTACTATGATGACCCCCATTTTATAGGTGGGGAAACTGAGGCACAGAGAAGGTAAGTAACTAGGTCACATAGCTAGTAAGCAACAGAAGTGGGATCCGAATCCAGGTCATCTGGCTCCAGGGTCCATCCACCAACCCCTGAGTCTACAAGATCTCTCTTCTACTATCTACGAATTTCAGAGTAAGAATATGTTGGTAGTATCTAAGAGCAAAGGGGATGTAACAAAATATTTGGTATAAAAAGGAGGGCATTAGGTATAAATAGTCAAGTACCAATGGTCTAGTTCAACCCTGTCTATGGTTCAGGTGTGAAAACTGAGGCCCAGAAAAGGTAAGGCTTTGCCTAAAGTCACACAGCAATTCTGGAGAAAATCCAGAGCTGGGACCTGTCCTCTCACTTGTCCAGAGCACTGCATCTGGGGAGAATTAGGGTCATCTTTGTCTAACCCCAGTTCGTCCAGGTCTTTAGTGAAAATGTCCCCAAATGCTGGTCTCCATTATTACTCCCAGAGGGATCGCCCGTGGTTGCTCCTCCACTGAGAGCTGGGGCATTTTATTCTCTTTCTCTCTTCCCTACAGCTCAGCCAGTTCCTTCTCAGGGAAACATCTCCTCCATCTCCACCCCTACCCCACCTCTTGCCCATGGTGTCTATAATTCTTTTTCACAGCACATGAGAACTCTGATGCATTGGTCAGCACTTTTCGCCATGGCAGCCAGGAAGCTCAGCGCTATAGCCACGGGTCTGCTGCAGTAACTTTCTCTCTCCTTCTCTCATCCTGTCTTCTGGGGCTACTTTCTCCCCCTTTCCTCACTGTGATTTCTGATCCCTCAGTTCTGCCTTTATTGTGTCATGTGCAAAGCATTTTTATACTTATAGCTTCAGATTCTTCCTGGAAAGAAACTACAACTGGCAAAAACATGACAGAAAGGCGTGAATAGATCATACACATATGAACAAATCCTGGGCTTCCTTACATAAATTATGCATGCATGAGAATGAATTAGGCCAAGCCCACAATGAATTATGCAAATGTGGATGGCTGCAGTGGGATTGTGGGAAATAAATTAGGCAAATATTTAAAGAAAGATTATGCAGTATGCAGGTTAGAACCTGGGCCAAAGAGAGGTAAATAATTATGCAAATATTGGTGTAAATTATACAAGCTCAGTGCCAATTATGCAGCTGGGGGTCAAAATTTTGTCTCACTGTTGGGATAAATTATGCAAAGTGGTCACTGTGTTTATAGCTACATCGGATGACATGTGCGTATAGATTACACTGAAGTGGCATAAATATCCCAACATCAGAAATCAGGGATGAATAATGAATGAGTTATGCAAACCATGGCTGCATCTCTGGCAAAGACAGCTAGATTATGCAGATGTGGGCATGTCTCCATATAAATTCATGGATAAATTATGCAAATCACACCAAGTTACCCAAACTAATTATCTCTGTCAGAAAACACCAGGCTGGATTATGCAAGCGGAGCATGAATTATGCAGAAAGGGAATGCCTTATTGCAACAGCAGGAATAAATTATGCAAAAGCCGGGGGTGTAGGAAAACATGCGAACACACTTGGCCAATACCTGGCTAGGCTGTGAACTGCAGCATGCATTATACAGATCTCAGGGGCTCTGCTAGTATGTACAGCGCCTCTGCTGGAGTTAGAAGGTGCCCCTTCTGGGTGAGTACACTGCAAAATCTGAGTGGATACATTGCAAAACAGTGCCCCCTCTGGGCAGATGAGCCCCTGCCAGGGCCTGCAATGCTATCCAGAGATGAGGCTTGGGAGCTTGGGCTGGACTCCAGCTCTGGCTTGCCCTCTTCAGCCCAATACCGTTGTGCAGTGCACGACCTGCACAACCATACCTGGTGGCCCTCAGATATGAGCATGCATTTACGCAAATACAGAAGCTCTCCAAGCCCAGGGAGTCACCTCTCTGGATTCTGCAGGCACACATGCACCAAAGAGGAGGTTTGCGGGTCCTTGCTCACCTGCACCACGCCTGGGGAAAAGACAGCAAGGATGAGATAAAGCCAGACATAGGCGAAGATGCTCCAGGAGGCAGTGACGAAGAAGACTCTCAGGTGCTTGATCTTGCGGCTCTCCCCAGCCGGGATAACATAGATACACACGGCAATGACTACAAACATGTTGAAGGCAGCACTGCCCACGATGGTGCCTGGGCCCAGTTCGCCCGCCTGGAAGTTGTGACCGCAGACCTCGATGACAGACAGCAAGATCTCGGGGGCCGAGGAACCCAGAGCCATGAGCGTGAGGTTGGACACAGTCTCGTTCCAGATGCGGACGGTGCCCACACTTGTCTCACCATTGGCCTTGGTGATAGTGATCTCCTTCTCCTTGGACGTGATGACCTCGATGGAGGCCATGAAGCGGTCAGCGATGATGGACACGCCCAGGAACATGTAGACCATGGCCACAAAGTAGACCACAGCCCGCGCCACCTTGTCACCCAGAGATGGGTCGTCGGGCTCCCACACAGGCAGCAGGACCCCCGGCTGACAGCGGTTGGAGCCCTGGCAGCTCCCCATGCTAGCATCACTGTCATTGGCCAGGGGAGGCGGTGGGGAGGGGGTCGGGGTGGCCGCCCCCAAGCCAGGGGGCACCCCCAGGAGGAGTGCGACCCCCACCAAGGCCAGGGGAGCCATGGGGGGTGGCGGGGTCCTGTGGAGGGGAAGGGGGGTTCTGGGTGAGTTGAGCAAATCCCTCCCCATCACGCAGAGTCAAGGCTTGTTGGGGGTGGAGCATGGGAGGGAAACTGAGAACCAATGCAGGGAGGATGGAAACGGAGGGAGACACACAGAAACAGAGACAAACAGACACAGAGAAAGCCGGCAAGAGAGAAGGGTGCAGAAAGATCAAGAAAGACAGGAGAACCTTCCCGCACTGCAGGTGTGTACAGGAATTGGGAAACAATTTGGCTGTCCCTATGGCAGCTGAAAATCAAGCACTCTACAACCCAGCAATTCTGCTCTGTGGTGTGCACTCCAGAGAACCATGTCCATAAGACACATTCAAGAATGTTCATAACAGCTTTATTTTTAATCGCTCCAATCTGGAAACACACCCCAATACCTATCAGCAGTAAAATGGATCAACACAGCATGGAGCCCACGTGGAATACTACACAGCAGTGAAAAGGGAATGGATTCTTGATACATCCAACAACACAGACGGATCCCACAGACCTGACAATGGATGCATGAAGCCAAGCACAAAAGAATAAGAACTGTATCATTCAGTGTATGGGGCTGGGAGTTGGGGGCCTTAAATGCACAGGTGATTCCACCTGGTCCTCGAAGGGCTCCTGCTTGAAGCTTTGGGCTGTGCCAGGTGTTCTGGCATCTTTCTCAAGTGGAGCTGGGAGGGGCTGCTGGAGGATCTCTCACTCACACAGAGGGAGGGACAGAGAGCAGCTCTCCCCGTAATGGTGGCAGTAGTCTCTCTCTCCAGTCTCCTGGGTCTCTGATCTGGGCTTTTTCTGGATTTCTGTAAATTGCACAATTCCTTAGCAGCTGTGACGTATAAGGTCCTGTGTTGGGCTTTTTGTCCCATTTTAATGCTACTTTCCCTGCCTCTGGTCTTGGCTTTGAGCAGCTATTTCTGTGTTTCATCTAACCTTGCCTAGGTTTCCTTTAAAAATGCAAATTGGCTCACATCATTTTCAACATGGCCCAGAAGACCCCACAAAATCTGATCCCCTCTCCTTCTCTGACCCCATTTCCCACCCTCTCCCCCTCACTCTGATCCAGCCACACTTTCAGGTCTGTGGGTCCTTGCTCAGCCCCAACTTGCCCTCTTCAGCCCAATACCATTGTGCAATGCACAACCTGCACAACCATACCTGGTGGCCCTCAGATGTGAGCATGCATTTATGCAAATACACAAGCCCTCCAGACCCAGGGAGCCCCAACTCTAGATTCTGCAGCACATATACACCAAGTAGGAGGAAACCTAAATGAGACACATTCCTGCCTCAGGGGCTTTGCACATGTTGTTCCCCTTTCTGAAACACTCTTTCCCACATATCCACAAGCCTTGTTCCCCCTCCTCTTCCAGGTCTCCAGATGTCACCTCCTCAGTGCAGCCTTCTCTGACCACCCTCTCCAAAATGACGCCATCCCCCTTGGGGAGTCCCCACTCATTTCACAGAGGAGAGGGTCAAGGCTCAGAGAGGTGAAATAACTTGCCCAACCTCACAGGGTACCAACTCCATGGCTCCCAGTTTCTCTTTCCAGGTGAAAGAGGGGGCCCCACTCCTAGCTCCTCTCTCCCACCCTCACGTTGCCATGGTAACCCACCCAGTAGCCTATTAAAAAAAGGAAGGATGAAGGGGGTGTCCTTTGAGCCTCCATGACCTCTCTCTTGGCCACCAGCCTCACTTCTCCAAGTGGCTCCCATTTCTGTCTGAAAAGTTCTTCTCTGAGTCTAACCCATAACCTTCCCCCAACACACCCCCACATACCCACAGGTTGGGAACTAGCTCCTGTGGGGGAGGGAGGCAGATTGTTGGCAGAATGTCCCGGGAGAGGGACGGAGTGAATGTGTGTGTGGTTGGGGGGGTGGGTGGGTGTGTGTAAGAGAGAGAGAGACTGTGGGCGGGGGAGAGGGGTGATTCTTAAAGGGCCGCCACGCAATTAGCCCCCTTGGCAAGGCCCCTAATGATACATCTAATTAGCAGCCCCCTAATTAGTAACAACTTAGGCATAATTACAAACCCGCCAGGATCCAAAGCAAAGACTCCCGTTTTCCTCTCCTTTCCTCCTCCCAGGCTTTTAGGAGATAGGGGGGCCACCTAGGAGTCAAGAATTCCTCTAAAGCATTTAACTGCCTCTCTCTGGGAGGGGCAATGGCCTGGGAAGTCCTTCCTCTAGTCTAGCCACCTATCCCTCCTGCTGCAGCCCTCAAGGGAGACCAGGGACAGCCTATGAGTGTTCTCATACCTGCAGGTCAGCTTGATCCTTTTTCCTGCAACCTAGTTTGCTCTCACTGGGGCCTTGGCAGGAGAGGCTTCAAGGGAAAAAAGCACGAAGATAAATATTTGTGAAATGAGTGACCAAGAGGTCCGAGCCCTGTCTCTGAGAGCTGGGACAGCCAGGCCCCTTCTGCTGAGGCTCCTGCCCACCAGCAGTCCTGAAATCTAATCCAGGTTTAGAATCCAGGGGCAAAAGGATCAGGTTGAGCCCACAGTGGGAGGTGGGATAGCAGATGGCGGGCATCAGCTCCGGGTCCCAGGGAGGTGGCAACATCTCCCTGGGCCATCTCTCTCTCTAGCTTTGTGGGCCCACCACCAGCTGGGTCAGTGGCAAGCACCCCAGTTCTGCCTCACATGCCTCTTGGATTCTTGGTGTTCTCATCTGTGGAGCAGGACTCCTGGCTTAGGTATGTGGCCAGTCTGGCATGTCAGGTGAGACCCTGTCCCTGAAGCTGCTGCCACCAATTGGGGTGAGGGTGCGTGGTGACTGTGTTCATGGCGGGGGCTGGGGGTTCCCACTGCCCCTGGGAGAAACGTGTGAGGCGGGGGCACCCACTCACGACTCCCCCACAATCACATGATGTCCCAGCCTGAAGACCATACAAACACCCCCAGAGTTCCAGTGTTCAGAGCTGGGAGTGACACCTCTGACTATCAGTGGGTAAACTGAGGCCCAGGGCTAGGAAGACTCAGCCAAATCACACAGCTTCAACTCAGAGATGGAAACTCCAGGTGTTGGACTCATAACCCAGCAACCATTTAAACCCATTTGAGTGCCCCACGGGCATCGTCACACAGGGCTGTGCTCTTGTCTGCAGCCACAGAAATGATGGACACACTCCAGTGCACAAGGCACCCCCGCCCACCACAGCATCAGCTGGCCACAGGCACAGGCTCACACACCCTCCTTATCACTGAATCTCACCCGCCTTCTCTAGAGCCCCCAACCCTCGAGGAAGGAAGAGGATGCAGTGGCCAGGCACCTCTGGACTCAGGGGTCCTCCTGGAATCCCAAAGGGGTGAAAAGCTTTGGAGAGCCATCCCCACCGGGAGACAGGTCTGAGGCTGGAATGCCATGACAGGCGTGGAGGTGAGACTGCAGGAAGGGACTGGCCTGGAATAGGAAAGGCACTTGATATTTGTCGAAAAAACAAATGAATCAAGAAATGGACAAACAGCAACAGGTACAGAAGTTAGACTACAGGAAGGACCAGCCCAGTCTATATGAAGGAGGAGGACATTAGAGTGCAGAGAGGACTGGTCCAATCTCTACAGCAAAGGATACAGGTTAGATTGCAGGAAGGACTTGCCTCAGAATCCCAGAAAAAAGGCAGGGAAGAGGAGAGGCTCTACTCGCTGGGGAGCAAGAGAGCACTAAGCTGAAGAAGGGAGAGGAGTTTGATGGGCTCCAGGTCTTCTAGGGGAGCCCACTCTAGAGGGGGATCTTCCTCCTCCAAGTCTCCCGCTACCAGGGGTGGTGATAAAGGTGTGTAGGAGGAGCGTCCACAGGCTCCCAGGGAGAGCAAAAGGAGAGAAACAGAGACGGAATACCCAGACAGAGATGGAGACCAGGGAGAGAGACATGCAGGGGAGAGGAAGACACCAGCAGAGATGTGAGCAGACAGAGACACTGAGACAGAGGAGAAAAGAGACACAGAGGCACAGACAGAAACACACAGACAGTGAAAGAGGGAGACTGAGAGAAACCGAAGACTTGGACAAGGAGCGCCAGAGACACAGAAAAGAACAAGGCATAACGAGAAACAGGGAGATGAGACGAGAGAGAGACAGGGAGACAGGGAAAGGCACTCTGACTTTGCAAGAGACCCCTGAGAGGTGTGGAGACAGAAAAGATGAGACCCAGACACAGGAAGGCGGGGGCGGAGGTGGAGAACGCAGGATGGGGCTGCCCCAGACGGGGGTGGGGTGTTCTCGCCCCCTCAGCACCCAGGAGGCACCCCCTCCCCAGCCCCCAATTCCCCTGGAGCGCAGGAGGGACTGAGGGTGTTGGGGCGGCGACTGGCGCCCCCACCCCATTAAGGGGTCCTGGCACTCGCGCCCAGAATATGCAGCCCCCCGCCAAACGAGATCAGGGAAAAGCGACTCCCGGATTCTCAAATCCCCCACCCGGCCGCCTGGGGTAACACCGTTCTCCCACGATCCCCCCCAAAACTGGGGGTCTCTTACCTGTGGCTACAGCCTGGAGTAGGTCCCCCCAGGACTGGGCTGGCAGTGGTGGGCGACTCCACCCGAGAAAGAGAGAGAGAGAGGGAAAGAGAGAGAAGCCAGAGACTGAGAGGGAGAGCTGGGGAGGAGGGGAGAGAGAGGGGATGGAGGGAGGAGAAGGGGGGAGGGACACGGGGGAGGGGGAGTCAGCGAGGGAGGGAGGGAGGAGGGGCGAAGGAGAGAGCTGGGAGGGAGGAGGAGGAGCAGAAAAGGGAGGGGAGGAGGCAGAGGCGGGGAGAGGGGAGGTGGAGAGGAGGAGGGAGCGGGAGGCGGGGGAGGCCTGGGGAGGGGCCTGGAGAGGGGAGGGGCGGGAAAAGCGAGGAGGGGAGGGCGCGGAGCCCTCCTACCCACCCGCCAGGCCGGTTCAGCACCAGAGGGAGGGACAGCGGTGGAAGGCGAGAGAGGGTGTTTGTGTGTGTCATGCATGCACACACACACTGAGTCTCAGACCCATTCGAGGGCCAAAAGATGCAAAAGCAGCCACAAATAGTTACAGGCTCCCCGAACTGGCGGGGTGGGGGACGTTCAGGAAGAATCAGACCCAAATTCACACACTGTGCCTGCTGACAGAACCTCACCCAGAAAGTCAGAAACAACCACAAAGGCACCCATTAATAACAACAATGGCTGCCACCCATACAGCCTTTACCATGTGGTGCCAGTTGTTACAAAATTTTTGTGCTTGGTGTACACTGACACAACCCTCATAACCACTCTGGGAGGTAGATGCCATCATTAGCCCCACCATACAGATGAGGAAACTGAGGCACAGAGAGGTGAATTGTCCAAGGTGGTAGGAGCAGGATTTGAACCCAGGCACCATGGCTTTGGGCTCTACATCCCACAGCTATTTCACTCAGGCTACACCCAGGTTCCTGAAGATGCAAATTCATGAGTCCTGAAGTGGACACACAGCAACTCTCTCACCTCTCTAGGGTGCGCACACACCACAGACCCACACATACCACAGTCACTGAAATCACCCCAACCCACCCCCTGGATCCACTCCCAGCCTCGCCTAAGGAGATGGAAGTGTTTCTTTCCTGTAGAACCTAATTGAGAGCTTCCAAGCGTCCATCTCTGCAGGTCGGTGGGCCACAGGCAGGAGACGGCCCGCTCGTGCCAGAGGCCAGTGCCCACTGCCAGCCTTGGCTGCACACTCCTGGGCCCGCTGCCAGCTCTCGGAGACTTCCCACGCCTGGGCCTGGTTCTGGGCGAGGATGGGGACAGGCATGAAGACAGGCATGCTCCAGGAGGGGTAGGCTCCCCTCCTAAAAACCTGCTGTAGACAACTGGTGGCTTGGCCTTCATTGCCAATGTCAGTCGTGGTACTTACGGTTGGACTTCCAAGCCAGGAGCTGAGGAATGGCCCGAATGATTGCAGTGCCTGTTCCTCCCCACCCTCCAAAGAGCCCCACCCACCCCGGCCCCAGGGGGAAAGGAGCCTGCCTTCCACTCCAGGCTGGATGCCACTCAGGAATTCCTCCCCAATCCTCTTGACCGGGATTCTATTCCTGGCCTGTGGTGGGGCAGGGCTGGACTTCTTCCACCACCCCTGCCTTTCACTGGTCCCTGATATGAAAAGTATTTCTTCTTCTGGTGCCATGCAAGGGGCCACAGGAGCGGGAATACGTACAGCCACAGGCTGATCAACTCAGCCTTGTCTCTGACTCCCTGGTCCGCCAGTCACTGGGCGCTTCAGATTAGGTCTAACCTTAGACTTTTCCAGCATGGTTTATCCTGAATTCTATCTGCCTAGGTCTAGCCTTGGTTCTCCCTACTCGGCTCTAAACTCAATTGCTTTCTTCTGGGGTCTAACCTTGGCTCTCTCTGCTGGGGTTTAATCTTGGCCCTTTGCACAAGGTCTAACTCCAGTAATTTTTGCTGGGGTCCAACGTCAGCATTATTCATAGGGGTCTAGCCTCAGATTCTGCTGCAATTTGACCAGCTTCTCCACAGTAGTCCTTTCCACCCTTTCCTCTGAGCACCAACTTTATTGCCTTTCCACTGGGGTCTAACTTCAAACCTCCCTGCAAGTGTCTAACCTCAGGCCTCTCCACTGGGGTCTAACCTCAGGCCTTTCCATTGGGATCTAACCTCAGACCTCTCCACTGAGGTCTAACCTCAGGCCTCTCCACCTGGGGGCTAACCTCAGTCCTTTCCCTTACATTCTAGTTTATCCCACAGTGGTCTAACTTCAGCCTTTATGCTATGGTCCAATCTCATTTATTTCCTCTGAGGTCAACACTAGGATTGAACCTCAGTCCTGTTTCTGGGTCTAACCTTGGATTGCCTTCCCCCAAATCCCCCTCCCTCAATTCTTCTGGGCAAATCCAGCCCCCAGCTCAAAGCCTGGCACACAAGCAGGTGCTCAACAAACGCTTGCTGAACAGAAGAATGTAGACAACTGTGAAAGCTTTGTTCCTTTGGACTTATAAATAACCGTCAGCAGGCCAGTTCTCATCATGAGCGGAGGCAGGTCAGGTGACAGCCACCCTGTTTTCACATGGGGAAACTGAGGCACAGAGCAAGGCTGCAGTTTAGCCAGGGTCACATACCACATCTAGGGCAGAGCCAGAGTAGAACTCACAGCTCTACTGTGTGTTGGGGAATGGGGGTGGGGAGAGACTACCCCTCTCCATCAACAATGGGGGAAGTCCCCCAGTGAACTACTTCCTGGCCTGGGGAAAGTGGGCAGGTGCTCAGGAGGCTGGAGTCTCAGCAGCTCCTGGACCCACCCTGCCCCCCAGTTCCTGTTGGTGCTGGCGTCTCCTCTGCTCCACTTGGTGGCGAAGCCGGGTCAGGGCCAGCTGTGAGGCCTGGATCAGGCTGTGCTGTGGGGACAAGAGAATAAGGAGAGCAGGGCTGGGGCCAGAGCTGGACACCCTAATGAAAAAGACATAGGTTAGACACCCATAAGAGCCTGGGGCTCAGCCACCGTGGGAGGTTGGAGTGCAGACCACAGAATGTGGAGAAATGGGCTTCTGAAAGGGGTGAAGGTTGGACCCTAGGGGGTGGCCTTACATGAATCCACAGGTGGGGAGACAAAGCTGAGACTCAAATGCAAAGATCTGAGGTTAGCCATCAGTGGAAGGGAGAGGGATGGATCGGAATGCAAGAGCCCGAAGTTACATTATAACAGGAGTGAGGCTGACCACAGGAGAGAGGCTGAGGTTAGACCACAGTGGGAGAGACAAAGATGAAGCCCTAGTAGAAAAGGTCAGGCCAACAGAACAGAGCAGGAGCAAATCAACGTGGAAAAGAAGGGCAAAGGTTTGACCCTAGTTGGCAAATCTGAGGCTAGATCCTAATAGAGGAGGTCTAGAAGACACTACAGCGAAATGACTTGATACAGATAGTGAGGAGCAGTGGTTAGATCACAGCTGTAGTCTAACCTCAGTACTTTCCATTGGGATCTAACCTAGGTCCTTTCCATTAGGGTCTGGCCTCAGACCTCTCCATTAGGGTCTACCCTTGGTCCTTTCCACTGGGATCTAACCTCATTCCATTTTATGTGGGTCTGACCTTGGTCCTATCCAATATGATCCAATCTCTATCTTTTCTACTGAGGCCTAACCTACACCACTCTATTGAGAAATACACAAAAAACCAAATCTGTTGCCATTGAGTCGATTCCGACTCATAGTGACCCTATAGGATAGAGTGGAATTGGCTCATTGGGTTTCCAACGAGTGGCTGGTGGATTCAAACTGCAGACCTTTTGGTTAGCAGCCCAAGAGGAAAGGACTGTGGGAAAGGCCCAAGCAAAGACTGCAGAAGAAGCAGTAAAAGTTAGACCTCAGTAGAAAAAACCCAGGTTAGACCACACCCAAAAGGATCCTTCAGTCAGGCCAGAAGGAAAGAGAAGGCAAACACCAGATATGGAGACAAAGCTACACCACAGCCTGAACGATATGGGCTGGACCATAGTGAAAAGGGTTGGAGATTAAACTGCAATGGCGGGTTCAAGGGTGGACTTCAGTGGAATGGTTGGATATAAGATCATAATAAGGATAATGGCAGTTATGCTGCTGAGGGAAAGCTAGAGGTCAAGGTACAGCAGAAGGCTGGCGATTAGACCACAGTTGAAGGGTCTGACCCCAATAGAAAGTTTAGAGGTTAGACCAAAGTGGAAGGGTTCAAGGTTAGACAATAGCAGAGAGTTGGAAATTGGCTACAGAAGACGAGCTGGAGGTTATACTAGAGGGGAAGGGTAAGAAATCTGACTATAGTAAAACAGATGAAAGCTAAAAACTCAACAGAAGGTTGGAGGTTAGACCATAGTTAGAGTGAAGTTGGTTAAAGGCACAGAAGAGAGGGCTGGCTGTAGTAAGAAGGGGAAGGAACCATCTGATATGGAGCACAAAGATTAGGCTGCAGTGGAGGGATCCAAGGTTAGATCATGGTGGAGAGATCCAAGGCTAGACTAAAGCAGAAGGGACAGAGTTAGAGAAAGCATGAGAAATGAAGGACAGCATCTAGGAAGGCTTTTGGAGGCTGAGAGTAGGGCAGGGGACTGGGGATAACAGATGCTGCATCTAAACCCCCCTTCCCAGCTGGTATCCCCACACTCCAGCTGTGAGTACTCATAGCTGCCCCCTTCTCCTGAGAGTTGAACTTGACTAATAGGCACTGTCTTCCCAGGAATACCTGGGAGGTTACTCCCTTCCCCAGGGAGTGTCTACAGCTAATGACTGACTTTTTCAGAGGTATGACCCACTTGCCCAACCAAAGCAAGTCAGTGGTACCATTCATGCTATAGAGCTCCCCGTGGGATCAGGCTGAGACTAGACCCTTCCAGAGCCCACATCCATATCTGGCATCTCCCTTTTCCCATCCCGCTTGCCCTAATAAGGTTGGTACACAGGAAACCCCCCTCTTAGGCTCCGCCTCCCAGGGCCCCAACCAGAGACCCCCGGTCACCTGCAGGATGTGCACACCCTTCAGGGAGACCACGACGAGCTCCCGAAGCCCATCCCCGGTCAGATCCACGTGTGCCATGGCCAGCAGTGGGCTGGAGAAACTCCGTTGCCACAACAGGCGGAACCCATGCTCAGCCTCGGGGAGCCCAGACTCTGGGCCCCAGTACTTGTAACACAGCAGCTCCTGCAGGCGGGAGGGGTCAGGGTCACCAAGAGTGGGGTGCAGGGAGACAGGCAGGGGGTTGCCCCATTCCTTGGGTCCCACCTGTCCATAGGTGGCCACCAGGACTTCCAGGCGCCCATCCAAATCCACATCGGTGACCAGGCCACAGAGGATGCTGTCAAACTGGTCACTGCCTGGGAGGAGAAGCTGGTCCTCAAGACCCCGATGTAGCAGGTCCCTGAGAGTCCCGGATGAAATAGGGAGACTGAATCAGACTGCAGCGTCTACCATCCTTCTCATCGGACTCTGACCCATATGCCCATACTGCTGCTCTTCGCAGGTCCAGACACATTGTTCCTCCTGAGGCCTGGACAAGCTTGCCTTCAATTTGGACATCTTTATAGTTCCACCAAGGTGCCAATCTGGTCACCTCAGTGTGTCGATTCCTGAGTTTACAATATGGGCACCCACATTTCCCCCAGGAGGCTGGATGATCTTACTCCCAAATGGAAACCCATGTTGACTTTCTAGGGATCTACACATCATTGTCCCCAGTTTGGACACCTACACTGTCCCCATGAAGGCTGGAGAGCTCAAGCCCAACTTGGCATCTTCATTGTTTACCAGTGGCGTGCTGGCCTAGCTTGGACTGGTCATGAGAGCTGACTGAAATTTTTGGAAATTTGCAAGTTGGTTGATACCATGCTGGTGACTTAAGATTCACCATAGTGGGGGTTATTTGCACCAGGGAAATTGGCAAATGATGCAAATCAGGGCTTTTCCCTCCACAGAGCCAGGTGTTAACTATTTACCAGCACACCTTGTTATCTACCCACTCCAGGGGGTCTAGACAACTCTGTTCCTATACCAAGGCCTCAACAGGTTCCCTACAAGTTCTAGACTTAAAACACTCCCATCCCTCTCCCTGACACATGAATTCCTGGCCAGCCCCTAACAATCCTACTCAGAGAGACTGTCTTCCAAGAATAAGAAGGTCAGACCACAGTGCAAGGTCATGAGGTTAGACTGCACCCACGTGCTCCAGGGCCCCTCACCGATACACCACGGCTGGCTCCAACATGCTCGCCACGAGCACACTGTACTCCTCCCTCTGTGGCCTCTCCTTGGTCTCTAGAGAAGAAATATGAATGAGGGAGGGCTCAGGGGACAAGTTCTAGGTCACTCCTCCTGAGCTGGACTTCAGCAAGAGGAATGCAAGTCAGACCTCAGAAGAAAGGCTTGGGGTTGTGCTACACAGGGAGGGCTAGAGGTTGGACCATGAGAAAAATGACTGAGGTCAGACACAAGAAGATGGAACAAGTCTTACATGACAGTCTGTAAAGTCTGAGGTTAGATCACGGTAGGAGACACAAAGGTGAGACTACAGCACAAAAGTCTAAGGTGAGACCAAAATGGAAGGCCAGGGAATAAACCATGGTGGGAAGAAGAAGAGCACAGACTAGCTTAAAGGATGGAAGATAGACCGTAGTAAGAGGGACAGAGGTCAGAGCAAGGGAAATGCCAGCAGAGGACCTACCACAGCATACACAGAAACACGTGGGGGTAAAGGTTAGACCCTGACAAGCGGGAGAGCACTAGGGGTCCAGAAGAAAAGCATGGAGTTGAACGGCATGAGATAGTGAACAGACCAAGGAAGAGGGGATAACAGGAAGTCACAACGTGAGGGGTGAAGGTTAGACCACAAAGAAAAAGGCAGATGTTCAACTCCAGTGTAGAAGTCCAAAGTTAGACCAAAGTGGGAACAACAAAGGTGACACCTAACAGAAAAAAGGTGGGTTAGACTACATGGTCAAGTAGCTGGGAGTTACATTCAAGAGAGCAGAGGGGAGGGCAGGGGTCATTGTAGCTCTAGGGCTGCAGGTTAGACCACAGAAGGAGGGGCACAGGAAGGAGGAGTGGGCAACTGGAAACTTCAGGAAAAGGCTGGAAATTTGGGTGTGGGTGTCAAGGTTACAAAGTCTCCTGCGCCTGTGCCCTGAGCTCACCCTCCGGGGCCGAGAGGCTGAACACAATCACGCGGGAGATGGGCCCGTCCTGCAGGATGGTCCATGTCTGCAAAATCTCTGCGTGGATGGAGAGAACTCAGGCCCTGTCCCCAGTGCTGGTCCCACCCCCAACCCAGCCCCTCTTGGCCCACCCTCCCCTCACCTCGACTCCGCTGGTCCACGTGGGCAACACGGACATAACCACTCTGACAGCCAAGGGCTGTGAGCCGACGGGATGTGCCGGGCAGGTTGTGGACGTCAAGCCAGAGGACGCTAGTTGGCAGGCAGAGGTGGCCGGAGGGTCCTGGGCTCCTATCTCCACATCCTCAGGAACATCCACCCCCTCCCTGCAGCCCCAACACCCCGCTGCCTGATTTCTCTGAGATAATCATTCTTTGCTGCCCAATTTTGGGGGCCGGGGGGAGCCGGGCATTTCCATCCCCTGATTTCTCGGAGTCCACTCCCCATTTTCTCTGGGGTCATCACTACCAACTGACTTCTCTGCAACCACATTTGTGGTCTGGTTTTTCTGAGCTCATCCCCGCTGCCCAACTTCTCTAAGGCCATCTCCACCCCTTGATGTCCCTGAGGTCATTCCCACCCTGGGATTTCTGGGAGGGGCCCGCTGGCGGCTTTTGGGGGCTCTCTTACCTACTGGTCAGATTCGTGAGCTCTGGGAAGAGGTTTTCCACTGGCTGCTCCTCAAACTGATGCAGCCCCTCGTTCTGGGGGAACCAAGACCCGCCCCGCCCTCTCGGGGTCAGCAGCCACCCTCCCACACACACCTCTGCCCCAGCTCCTGGTGACACCCAGCAGGGCTGCCCCACCTCGCCTCCCCTGCCTCACCTCCTTGTAGAGATGAATGGCTGGGTTGTTCCCACTCAGGAGAAACACAGTGTCCAGCTGATCCGCCACCTGGACCCTGAAAACAGAGAACTCTAGAACCCCAGTGTGGCAGAACCTGAGTGCAGGACAATCTACAAGCTTTAGAACCTTCTCTTGCATTCTGGGATCCAGACACTGGATTCAGGGCTGGAATCTTAGGCTCTAGCTCCTTAGCACAGGTAGTCGCCGACTTACAGCTGAGTTCCGTTCCAAAGACTCCACTGTATGTTGGTTCTGACCTAAGTCGAATACCTCTTTTTCTTTTTTTAGTTTTCATTATTTATTGCTTTTTAAATCTGATCTGTGAACATCTGAGAATGATAACATCAGCAAATTCCGTGCCGCATCGCTGTATGTAGTACGTTGCTAAGACGTATTTAAAAAAAAACAGACAGTGGCCTTAATAAGTGCGGTTCACTGGTTCACTGTAACTCAAATAAGTCGTAAGCTGGGGACTACTGTATTGTATCTCTGTGAAATGCAGAGTTGTAGAAACTAGCCATCCTAGAATCTCAGCACTGTGGAATTGCAGAACTTTCCAATCTCAGAATTCCAGAACCTTAGCATGCTGGAATTTTCCCTTCCTAGAACCCTCCCCTGCTCGAATCTTTATTCTGGCTGTGCATTCAGGAATGGAACCCAGAGCTCTAGAATGGGATTGTGGGACCTCAGAATGCCAGGACCTCTTTAACCTTTGTTGATGTTAGCTGTCATTGAGTCAGCTCCCGACTCATGGCAACCCCATACACAAGAGAACAAAACACTGCTCGATCTGGGCCATGCTCACGATCAGTTGTGGAGCAGACCATTGTGATATATAGGCTTTTCATTGTATGATTTTTGGATGTAGATTGCCAGGCTTTTCTTCCTAGTCTATCTTTGTCTGGAAGCTCTGCTGAAACCCATTCAGTATCATCGCAACACGCAAGCCTCCCTCGACGGATGGTGCTGCACTGGCCAGGAATTGAGCCCAGGTCTCCCACTCGGGAGACAAGAATTCTACCACTGAACCAATGCCCCTATTCTTTAATCTAGAACCCCAGTTCTAGAAGTTCTGTTTTCTGTCTTCTTGAAGTATTGGAACTTTCAGAAATTTGCCATCATGGATGCTCAGACTCAGAATGGTAGGGCATCTAAACCCCAGAATCTAGGACATTAGTGCTTTAGAACCTTTGGTTCCTAGAACCGTCTGTGACTTCTCGCCGCCTGTTTGTGTAAATAAAGTTTTATTGCCACACAGGCATGCCCATCGTTTACATAGTGCCAATGGCTGCTTTCGTGCTACAATGGCAAAGTTGAGTAGTGGTGACAGAGGCTGTATGGACCCCAAAGCTTAATATTTACTATCCGTCCCTTTACCGAAAAAAGTCTGCCAAGCCCTGTGCTAGACCATTAGTGTTCTGGAGCCGCTGAATTTTAGAATGGAAGCCAGGGCTCTAGAATGGAATCCACATACTTTGGAATTCCAAACCTCCGTATTCTAGATGGTCTGTACTCTGTCTCCTTGAAACGTAAGACTACAAGGGCCTTATCTGGAAACCCTGGTGGTGTAGTGGTTAGGAGCTGTGGTTGATAACCAAAAGGTTAGCAGTTCGAATCCACCGCGCGCTCCTTGGAAACTCTATGGGGCAGTTTTACTCTGTCCTGTAGGGTCACTATGAGTTGGAATTGACTCAATGGTAATGGGTTTGGTTTTTTTTGGTTTAGGGCCTTATCATTACAGAATCTGGGTTATCAAACTATTGAATTTTCTAATCTTAGAACTTAGAACTGTAGAAAATTTAGCGCTTCTGGATTTGTAATCTCATTCTCTAGAATATTAAAACCTGAGGATTCTAGATGTCTAGAACCCAAAAACCTGTTGCCATCAAGTCGATTCCAACTCATAGCAACTCTAGGGGTGTTTAGAACACTGGTGTTCAAATGACTCACACAGATTATCTAGTTCAAGGTGACAAAAGCCATAGCCCATTGGCCAAATCTGGACATTGTTAGGTGCCGTCGAGTTGATTTCAACTCACAGCAACCCCATCTGACAGAGTAGAACTGCCCATAGGGTTTTCTAGGCTGTAATCTTTACAGAAGCAGATCGCCAGGCCTTTGTCCCGTGGAGCAGCTGGCTGGTGGGTTTGAACTGGCAGCCTTTTGGTTAGCAGCTAAGCACTTCACCACTGTACCATCAGGACTTAAATGTACGATGGTTTAAAAACAGAAATGGCATCTGATTGTGTTTGGGAAGGTTTGCAGTCTCCAGCGTGCCAAGCTCTCCCTCCCTCTTAACTTGCTTCCGCTCTCCTAGGACCTCTCTGGCCCCTAAAGGTATTTTAGTTTTCACCCCCTGATCCAGTCCTTCATTTTCTAGATGGGGAATCTGACTGCCTTTGTAAGGAAGGCACCGGAGAATCCAGGGCTCCTTCTATGCTACACCTATGGTTGCCCAGGAGACACTTACTCTGCGTGGCACAGCTGGAAAGGGGTGAACTGGAGCTCCAGGTTGAGGCAGCTCTCTGCAAGTGGAACACAGGCAGATGAGCAGGAGGGCCCTGGCAGGCCCCCACACGCCCTCCCCTCCTTCTTCCCCTTCAGGCCACACTCACGGGCAATGGAGTCAAGGTTGTACTCAGAGCCAGGCTCGTAGTCGCAGTAGATGTTAAGGAAGGGGCTGCCCTTGTCTCCCGAATCCTGGGGGAGGAAACAGACCTCAGGGGAGGGCAGAGCAGCATGAGGGATCTGGGTCAGGCTCCGTAAGGAGGGTGCGCAGGTAGGTGGAAGGTGCTCTGGGTACCTTGATGAATGTGATCCCCACGACCAGGCCCCGCTTTGGAGGTGACTTGTTAAAGGTGTCGATGGAGACAATCTCCGCGTCCACTGGGAGGGGACAGTTCAAAGTGGGTATTTCAGGGAGACTCTTGACCCCCGAGTACTCCCAATCACCATGACCCTTGACCTCTAGGACTCAGTAACCTCTGACTAGGGCAGTTATGCTCAGATATGATCTGGTCTGAGTGAGTCCGGATCACATTCACCATGACCTCTGACTCCTGGGTATGAGGGATCCCTGACCTCTGAGTCTGTGTAATCCTAAATCCAAACTACTTGCAGGCCCCTATTATCCTTGACTCCTGATTCCAATGCCTCTGATTTTCATGACCCTTGGCCCCCTTCAATCACCCTGATCCCATTCTCCCAAGAGATCCAGCTCAGACAGAGCCTCAGAGGCTTTCTCAACACCAGCTCCAGGCCCCCCAGCCCCATGGCGCCACGCACCGGGGATATAGTTGAACTGCAGCTCCTTGGCCACGGGCCGGATTTTCTGTCGGAGGTCTTGGTAGCGGAAGCCGAGCACCTTGCCTTTAAGGGTGGCAGCCAGCAACTCCCCGCGCCCGCTCGCGCCGCCTGCCAGCCCGTAAACATTGCTCTGCGACGAGAAGCGCGTGAAGCTGTCCTCGCGCAGGGGGCAAGGCCCCGCGGCCACAGTCGCTTCCCCCATCACGTCCCTCAGCCACTCACCCTCTCCGAAGCCTCCGTTGCGGCCAGGTTTACCCCACCCGCCGTTCCCGAAGCGACAGGGACCGCCGCGTGCCCGCCTATAGCGCAGACTAGTGACGTAGAGAAGCGACCGTTGCTGCCCTTTACCAAGATGGCGGCCAGCACCGCTGTCCCCTCCCTTCTGGTTTATTTTGCACCACCGCGCCTGCGCGTTCCTCCTGCTCCTTTTCCAGGGCCAAAGAGCGAGCAGTTTGTGGCCGAAAGGTGGAAGCGGGTGCTCTGGGCAGTTTTCTGTACGCTGTATCCGGGGGAAGAATAATAAGCATCACAAAAATTAATATAGCAGTCACGTGCCTGGAACTGTTCTAAGCGCTTTCCATCTATCAATTTATTCAAAATTCACAAGCACAGGTCTATAGGGCCAACGATAACACGTGAGGGACGTGCTTCATACTTCAGCCAGGTATGCGAGACTAATGGGCACACCAGCCCAAAAGCAGAGACGAGAAGGCAGGAAGGGACAGGAAAACTGGACGAATGGAAACAAGGAATCTGGTGGAGTGAAGAAGGGCAGAGTGTTGACACACCGCAGGGGTGGCAACCAATGCCACAAAACAATTTGTGTGTTAACTGTTTAATAAAAAACTAATTTGTTCTGTAAATTTTCACCTAAATCATAATGAAAAACTACCACTCACAAGCAGACTGAGGTAGGTGCTCTTCTTAAACCCATTTTACAGGTGAAGGAACTGAGGCACACAGGTTGTCATCTGCCCAAGATCACAAAGCTAGGAGAACCAGCACTGCAACCCAAACAAGATGTCTCCATAATTCATGATTTTAACCGTATCACCTTTAAAATGGTGAGATGTATTTCTTCTTCCATGGATAAAGATCCAGCTAGGTATCTAGGTGGAGACCTGGTGGTCCAGTGGTTAAAGAGCTCGGCTGCTAACCAAAAGGTCAGCAGTTGGAATCCACCAGCTGTTCCTTGGAAACCTTATGGGGCAGTTCTACTCTGTCCTGTAGGACCACTATGGGTCAGAATTGACTCGATGGCAACGGATTTGGATTTTTATGGAGCCCCGGTGGTGCAGTGTTTTAGCGTTTGGCTGTTAACCAGAAGGTCAGCAGTTTGAATCCACCAGCTGCTCCTTGGAAACCCTATGGGGCAGTTCTCTGTCCTGTAGGGGTTGCTATGGGTCGGAATCCACTCCACAGCAATGGGCCTGTTTTTTTTTTTTTTTTTGGTTTAATCTACCCTGGGAGGTCCCTGAGTAGCACAAATGGTTTGCACTCAACTAACTTAGGGTTGGCAGTTCAAATCTACTCAGTGCACTGTGAGAAAGGCCTGGCAATCTTCTCTCATAAAGATTACAGCCATGAAAACCCTATGGAAGAGTGCTTCTCTGTAATTATGGGGTTGCCACAAGTTGAAATCTACTCAAGGGCAATAGCTTTTTATCCTGGCTAATAATTACAAGTTGCCGTAGAATCAACTCTACCTCTGGGCAACCCCGTGTGTCAGAGAACTGTGCTCCATAGCATTTTCAATGGCTGTTTTGGAATTAGATTGATAGGCCTTTCTTCCTAGGTGCCTCTGGGTGGACTCGAACCTCCAACCTTTTGGTTAGCAGCTGAGCAAGTGTTTTAACTGTTTGCACCACCTAGCGACTCCTGGCAAATAATAACCACCTGCTTTACCAAACACCAGGAAACCCTGGTGGCATAGTGGTTAAGAGTTATGGCTGCTAACCAAAAAGGTCGGCAGTCGTAATCCACCAGGCGCTCCTTGGAAACTCTATGAGGCACTTCTACTCTGTCCTATACTGTGTGCCTATCACGATTATTTCACTGGATCCTCACAACCACTTTGCAGGAGCCTATTGTTACCTCCCATTCACCTCCCCCCACCCATTAATTTATTCAGCATCTATTGAGTTCTTGTGTGCCAGGATATCCTTTACAAGTTTGTCTTTCTAATCTTCGAAACAACCCTACAAAAAGGTTTATTACCCAATTTACAAAGGATGAAATTGAGTCTCAGCGAGGCTAAGTCCCTTGACTGATATGACAGTAAGTGATGGAGACAGGAAATAAGCGGGTGTTTCTGCCTCCAAAGCCGTCACAGGTTCCTGTGTATGCTTGTTCATTCTAGAAGGCCAGGAGAGACTGGGGAGATCTATGTATGGCTTGTGTATGGTTTCCAGAAGACATGAGTTGGTCAACTGATTTGGCAGCTCAAGTAATCTTCTTTCACCCCACTCCATGCACAAGGAAGACACACACAGACTGCAAGCTCTGTGAAGGCAGTAACTGAGTCTTCCTCAGTCACGGCTGAATCTCCAGCACCTGAACCACAAGGCCTGGCATAAGGCGGACGTTCAGTAAATGTGTTAAAAATTCACAAATTCTGTGCCAGGCCCTGTGCCAAGCACCTGGGACGCTGGTACATGAGACACAAATGGAAGGCTCTCAAAGGCAGATTGGATCTGGAGGGTGGTGAAAAGAGGAGTTTGTGACAATTCCAGATTTCTTAATCGGGTAGCAGAAGCTCCTAGAAGGTGGGGGTTGTTCACCACCGTGTTTCCAAGGCCTAGAGCAGCGCTCTGCACACAGTGTTGTTCGCTGCTGTTGGCTCCCAACTCCTAGCAGCCCCGTGCGCAACAGAACAAAATGCTGCTTGGTCCAACACCACCTCCATGATGAGTTGTGGATCGGACCATTATGCTCTGTAAGGTTTTCACTGGCTGATTTTTGGAAGCAGATTGCCAGCCCTTTGTTCCTAGCCCATCTTAGTCTAGAAGCTCCGTTAAAGCCTGTTCAGCATCATAGCAACGTGAAGGTTGTGTATGTGGTGCACTGGCCGGGAACTGAACCTGGGTCTCCCATGTGGAAGCTGAGAATTCTACCACTGAAACACCGCTGCCCACATCGGCACACAGTAGGTACTTAGTAAATACTTGCTGAGTGAATGGAACGGAAGGTCTAGTTCTGCCACTCCTGAAGTGTGTTTTCTTCTGGATTCTCCTACCCTACGTGAAAACCTCTAAACCATCCTCATTTAAAAATGTACTTGAGTGAATGAATAGATGAATCGAGGAAGTTATGGCTGGAGAAGGATCATCCTGCTTAGTGGCTTCCAACCTTAGCTGCACATTTGAACCATCTGTGGAGCTTTTTAAACAATTTCCTAGGCAGTGGCCCAAACTTGAGTACTTTAAAAAGAGTTTCAAGTGCCGCCAGGGTTGTGAATAGCCGATTTTGATCACGGATGGCAGATACTGATTCTCACACCACCTGTTCTTCTGACAGTGTCCATGGCAAACATTGATAATCTCAGATCTCAGGAGTCTTAACTGAGCTCTAGGCAGCCATTACCAGTCGAATGGAGCTGTGGGAGGAGCTGACTTTCCTCCTGGCTCTAAAGAGCCTGCATGGCCAACTGGGCAGTCCCTCCCCTGCACTGCTGCCCTCTGTTCACTTCCTGACATTATCCCAGTGCACCGTGACATCTGTCTGCCTCCCTGGGACTGAGCCTCCTCTGATGTCTCCTCCACAGTGAGGAGGACCCGGCCCCTGGCTGGGTGGGGTGCAAGCATGTCAGATCTGTCTCCTGATGTGCAGGCAGACCGTCATCAAGGAGGATGGAAAAAGCAGTGGTCCTTGCCTACCTTTCCTGGGCAAAGCACTGCTGTCATCTCCTCCCCACACCCATACCCACTCATTCCTCCTCTGCCCACCAGCCACTCCCTCCCTGTCCCATAACAGATGGGACAAGTGCCACTGGGGTTTTTGGCCTTGGTTCCAGGGGAATGTGGGTATGAGGTGAGGAGGGGGCATCAGTGGGACTTCAGTGCCTTCTTCACCAGAACAGTCACGCTGCATCCACTTCTCCAGCCAGCTCTGAAGACGGCACCTCCACCCCCCGTCCCAGCTGAGGACACCCAGGCCCAGAGCCCAGGGGCCCAGAGAGCAAGAACTGGTGCTCCTGACTCCCAAGCCCGTGGCTCCTCCCCACCCCGTCCTCCTGGGCCTCCCCTGCCCCACTAAGTGCACCTGGAGCCCCAAGGGGAGACCCAAGGGACAGGAAGACGAGTGACAGTCCCCACAGGGCAAGGGGGCAGCAGAGATGAAGAGACTCATGCAAAAGTGTTGTTTTTTATTTTCTTTCTTGGGCCAGCTGCAGCTTCCGGCTGACAGAATTTCAAAGCATTAGGGAAGGAGCAGCTGGGGGGTGGGTACAGGGATGACCCTCTGAGCTCCAGGGCTGGCGTCTAACCTGAGAGGCCGGGGCTGCAGGAGGCTGGGGAGCTCCCATGCTGGGGGCAGGAGTCCACCCCGGCAGGGGGAGAAGCTAGCAGCGGCTAGAGTGCTCAGAGCTCAGCTGGAGGACACAGGAAGATGGACACTAGCCTCACCACTCAGCTGGTCTAGAGACAAGGGGCCAGATGCTGACCCCAGGCCCCAGCAGCACCCACAGCAAACAGGTCTTCATCAAAGATTCTATACAGCTGGTTTTTTGAGAGGTGGAAAAGGGCACCTTGGGGGCTTAAATAAATGGGCAAAAGGCGAGGGGTGAAGCGGAGACAGAGGGTGACTGTCCGGCCAGCAGGTCGGGCCTCTGTGCTGAGCCCACACGGCCACAGCTTTGGTCTGCAAGACCCCTCGGTGGGGCGGTGGGACGGGGAGGAGAGGTCTGAGCCAAGGCCTCAGGCCCCGCCTCTCCCTGCATGCGCCCTGATCCTCACTGGAGGGTGTGGGGCCGGGGGGAGCAGAGGGCAGGAAGACAGCCACCTCAGCTGGGTGGGGCCTAGCGCAGGTCCTCCTCATCACCCTGGATCGTCTTCTTGATGCGCAGCAGCATGGTGGTGAGCCACTGGTCCAGCCGTGAGATGGCATCGTACTCCTTCACCTGGGGGCGCACCGAGGTGACCACAGGCCGCCCCTCCCCACCACCGCTGTCCCAGCCCTGGAGCCCTGTCTCCAGTCCCTGTCAACCCTGGCCTCTGGGAAGAAGGGGAAGACCGGACTGCAGCCGACCAGCCCCCTTCATCTTTACGACCTTGGCCTAAGAGTTCCTTTGAGAAAAGAAAGATTTTGTGGCTTAAACAGAAAGGTCCAGCTTTCTTGTTTTATGGGTGGGAAACTGAGGCTTAAGGATGTGACACAGGCCTGTCCAGAGGGCCACGGTGATGAGGGGAGGAGGGAACCCACACCCCTTCTCTCTTTCCCCAGCCCCTTGGCTGAGGTGCCCAAAGCCCGATGTCTACCCTCTGGGGGCAGGATGGACCAGAAGGGCTCATCTCTGTCTTCATTTAAGGCTTACAATTGGCAGACTCTTGAGCTGGACACAATCAAGTTCCAGAATGTTCAGAACAGAGGACCGAGAGGGGGAAACACCCGCATGGGGACTTCTGCCTCTCAGTGCCGCCTGCCCACCCCCAGCTCTACTTCCCACCCCCAGCTCCACTTCCCATCAGCCCTGGAAGATGACAGAAATCCTTTCCCGGCCTGTTCTGCTCCTCCTGGGCCACCCAGAGTGCCCGGTGTCAGTCAGCCCTGTGTGGCTGTGAGTGGCACAGAGACCTGGGCCTTTGGAGCAGACAGGTGTGGGCCTGATCCCAATTCTGCTGCCAATGGCCAAGGACGAGCTGCCTCACCTCTCTCAGCCTCAGTGTCATCATCTATAAAATGGGGAGTACACTCCCTGTACCTCTTGGTTCAACCTGAGAGGCTTCTGGGGTGACTGGAGAAAGGAATTCAGTCAGGGTCCAGGGGCCGGAGGTTACAAAAAAAAAGGGGGGGGTGAGGTTCTTGATGTGCATGGCTGAGAAGGGCAGCTTGCCTGGTGACCCACCCGAAAGGGCAATCACCCTGCTGGCCACTCACCGCCTCGGTGTAGCTGTCCACGTTCTGCTCCTCATGGGCTTCCAGTAATTTCTGCAAGGAAATGGCAACCAGCGGTCAGGGGCTGGCCTGGCTTAGACCTGGATACCAGTCTGGTGGGTCAACACCAGGGGGCTCCCACGCTGGGAGGAAGAACTGTGCTCCAATCCCACCTGGGGGAGGGTGCTGACTAGTCGATTGCGACTCATGGACCCCATGTGATGAAGAAGAACTGCCCCATAGGGTTTTCTAGGCTGTAATCTTTACAGAAGCAGATTGCGAGACCTTTCTCCTGTGAAGCTGCTGGGTGGGTTCGAACCACCAACTTTTCCATAAGCAGCCAATGCCTTAATCGTTTGCACCACCAGGGCTCCTGAATCCTGCCCTACTCAACCCGAAATCGCTCGTTCTCAGACACAGAGAACATCACGGGGGAGGTCTGTGAGCGCTCGGGGTTATCGCTTGCCCTCCAGCTCTGCCCTTAGCCCATCACTGCCTGAGCTGTACCCTTCTCATCGAGAAAACGGAGACCAAATGCCCCAAGAGGGAAGCAAAACAAAACTTTGTTTTGTGCAAATCTTGGCGATTGTGATAACTGAAGTCCAAGCCCCCAGATTCTCCATCCACAGCCCCCCAAAAAACGAAACCTGTCGCCACTGAATTGATTCTGATTTACGGTGACCCCGTGTGTTACACGGTACATGCCCCAGAGGGTTTTCTTGGCTGTAATCTTTACGGGAGCAGATTGCCAGGCCTTTCTTCTGTGGCGCCATTGGGTGGGTTCAAATCATCAACCTTTAGGTTACTAGCTGAGCACAAACCATTTGCACCACCCGGGGACACCCCAAGCTCCAGGGCCAGATGCACAAAGGGGTCGGGGAGGGGGGCTGTGAGCGCCAGCACCACTCACTTTCATCAGCTTGCACTCGCGGGAATCGGAGAAGGCGGGGAAGAGCTCCTCATACTTCTGGACAGCCAGCTGAGCAGCGGGGGAGGAAGGAGAGGATCCGTTAATACAGGACAGGAGCACTAGAGCTGCTGGCCTGGCAGCCGAGGGGATCTGGACGTGCTGCTGGCCCTGAGTCAGCTCTGTGGCCTTCCCTCTGGTGTCACCTGGCTCTGCACCTGGCAGGTACCGCCACCTCCATGGAGCTGAGCTCGGTGCACGCCTGGCTGCAGACACGGCTGCTGGGGAGGCCGGGGGAGTTTCCCGGGCTGGCAACCAGCATCACTTCCCATGCCTGGGCCTTCTCGTCTAACCAGGCACAGCCGGGGCAGGAGACAGACAACAGGTGCCTCTTCTAAGCACATCCTACATGCCAAGCCTTCACACAGGACCCTGGGAGGGTCAAGTGGGGTTGACCCCTGTTTTAAAAGTGGGGGGAAGCCTTTAACCACAAATACCCCCGGATGCCTTCTTAAAACCAAACAATAGCTTAGCTTAACTAGTAAAGAAAGCCTGCCTTGACCATTATGCTCTTTCAAGAACTATCTAAATGGGATCAAACTGACAATGGCAACTCAAAAGATCAGAAAGGAACCTTAGGGGACAGAGAGTTTATGTGAATGGGGGAGGAACAAGTCAGAAAAGAAGGGTGAGAATGGTTGCACAACTGGAAAAAAATAATCAATGTCCTTGAATTGTATACACAGAAATTGCTGAATTGGTGGTGTTTTGCTGTGTGTATTCTCAATGACAACAACAACAAAAAAACAGTGGGGAAGCAGACCCAGAGAGGGGCAGTGACCTGCTCGGGGCATGGGGTCAGGGGTTGGGGAGGGTCTGAACCCAGCCTGACACTCAAGCCCTGAACCTCTGAACCTCTTTGCCAGGTTATCCATGACGAGAGCAGGTGAGGTTTAATTTCAGTGTGAGGTGGGGGCAGGGCAGCTAGAAACAGCCAGGAAACCCCAAGGCCTGGGCAGGAACCCTGGCCTCTCAACTCAGATGTCCAGAGACAAACCCCAGTGGTTGAAGGGAGTCGGGGGGTGTGGGAGGAATGAACAGGTGGAGCATGGAGCATTTTCAGGGCAGTGAAGCTATTTTAAGTGTGATACAGTGATATGGACACATGACATTATGCATCTTTCCCAAAACACAGACAACTGCACAGCACAGAGTGAACCCTAATGTAAACCATGGACTTCAGTTAATAATTAAAAAAAAAGGCTGCCAGCAAGTCAATTCCAACTCATGATGACCTCACATGTGTCAGAGTAGAACTGTGCTCCCACAGGGCTTTAAATGGCCGATTTTTGGGGAGAAGATCACCAGCCCTTTCTTCCAAGGCGTCTCTGGGTGGAGGCGATCCACCAACCTGTCAGGTTGAGGGCATTAGCAGTTTGCACCACCAGGGACTACTAGTTAATGTGTCTGTATTGGTTCATAAATTGTAACAAATTCACCACAGGAATGCAAGCTGTTACTAACGGGAGAAACCAGGAGTGGGGAGGGGGTACATATAAGAACCCTCCGTACTTCCTGCACAGTTTTTCCGTAAACCTAAAACCGCTCTAAAAAATAAAGTCCACTAAAAACAATCTAATGTCGCACTGGCCAGTCCCCCTGCCCCAGCATTGACCCCCTCTGTGGACAAGAAGCCCTGAAAACAGGTGGTATGGGCATGCAGGCTATGGTTAGTCATCAGTGTGGGGTCTGAAAGGTCTGGAATCCCGAGGCTGCAGCTTAATAGCCATGGGGCCCTCAAGAGGAACTCTCGTCTCAGCCCCAGTGTCTCCGCCTTTAAGTTGGGGTGAAATGGTGCCTGCTTCACAGGGGTGCTGTAAGGATTCGGGACGTGAACCCCCAGAAATGGCTGGCACGGAGCCTGGCACAAGCCAGCCAGAAGTTGAAGACTCAAATGCCAATGGGGCCAGGCAGGCGAGGGCAGAAATGTACCATGTGAGAACGACATGGAAGGTGACACTGCATGGAGGCCGGGACACAGCACACCAGGCAGTCAAGGGTGGTGTTGGGTGGAGCCTGGGCTCACCTTGGCATTGAGCATGTCGATGCAGAAGTGGCAGAGGGCCGCCTTGAAGAAGTAGTCCTTGGCGCTGTACTTGAGGAGGGGGCTGTCCATGGCATTGGTCCCCACCTGTGGCCGTGTGCAGGTGACATTGTGAGCTCAGAGCAGGCATGCAAGGGGTGGGGTCATCTGCCAGGCACTTGGGGGCCAACTGGGGACGGGCCAGTTGGGTGAGGCTTGTTAGCCGGGGCCCTGGGGACTCATTCTGTGAAGTCAGCAACTGGCAAGTGCGTGACCGAGGGCAGGGCAAGACAGGCTGTGCTGCACAGCCTGTCACCAGGTGTCTGTGGGCCGCCTGTGGCGCCCAAGCATGGGTGGAGGCGGCCGCTGTCAAGCCTCGGGAAGCTAGCACATCGATGGGCAGGGGGAGGCAGAAGCAGGAACAACACCCGCCCCCATCTCCTCCAAGGCCAGCTGCCAGAGCCGCTCAGTCCCGCCTCGCGCCCCCCGCCAATGCAGCCACAGAGAGGGGAGCCTGGGCACCCATGTGACACTCCCTCCTCCCCATGGACAGGGGACCCTGCTCCCAGCCCCCACCCACAGCCAGCCCAGGCCTCGGCAATCCTTCCTGTTTCCCCAACTCTGGTATCAAAGTCTGCCTTGCTCAGGGAGGATGGGTGTGTGCGTGTGTGTGCGTGCGTCTGTCTGTCTGTCTGTCTCCCAGAGTAGCGCATGGAGAAGGCGTTTTGCGAGGCTGAGCACAAGATGAGGGCGCGGGGGCTGACAAGGACCTGACCTGTTCATAGATGTCCACGGCTTTCTGGTACTGCTCCAGCTGTGCAGCATAGCCGGCCACCTTCAGCAGACACTTGTTGGCTGAGCTGGAGGGAGGATGGAGAGAGGCAAGCGGTGGCTGGCCCCACAGCCTTCCTGAGGGGCTTGGGGCAGACAGGATGTGGGAGCCACCGCCTGAGTTACCTGTTGGACTCCTCCCCTTTGTAGTAGTCTGCAGCCTGCTCGTAGTGGGCTATGGCCTGGGGAAACATGGGGGAGCAGGCTTAGAGACGGGGCCTCTAGCACAGCCCTGCACCACCCTTGGGCCCCAGCCCTGGACATAGCCAGAGCCTTTGTCCAAATGGATCCCATGAGGCTCCACCTGCACCCCATGCCGGGTACTTAGACACCCGAGCTGGAAGCCCTGGTCCCTGTCCCCACCCCACCAACCTTCTCAATGTCCACCAGCTCTGTCTCGTAGATCTCGGCGATGGATATGTGATGCTTGGCTGCGATGGTGAATCGGCCCTGCAGGGACACAAGAGGGCCTGCTGTGACCAGTGATGTCCTATAGGCCTGTCCCCACCCTAGCTCGACCATGACCCTCAGGTCCCTGGAAACTGGTGGGTTTTGCCCCTCAGCGCCCCTGTGAGGTGAGGCACGCAGACACTGGGAGGCTGAGGAGCAAAGAGCTTAGATGGAGCTGGGAATTAGAGACCGGGTGTGAGGGCTGCCTGAGCTGGGGATCGTGGACAAGTTCCCCACTGCTGCTCTGGCTCAGTCTCCATTCTGTGTGCAGACACATTCAGCACAGGCTCTGCCCTCAGGAAGTACTCGAAAGACGTCCAGAGAGGCGGGAGGACAGCCCAGTCACCTGGCAGTAAGCTTGGGAGAAACAAGACTGAGGGCTTGAGTGCCCACACAGCCCTCTGACCCCCTCATCTCCCACGTGGCCACAGGGCCAACCCTTCTCCCAGGCCCTTCAGCCATCTCCAGGGATGCCCAGTGCTTCTCCAAGGAGGTTATCAGCTCAGGGGGCTGGGACACCCCCTACCTGCCTCCAGCCCATGGTGCAGCCCGCTGCTCCGTACATGGGGGTAGTCCGCCAAGGGCTGCGGTAAAGCCCAAGGGCTGTGGGCTCCACCGGGCTGGGCTCCGGGTCTTGACTCCCTGAGCCTCCTTCCTCGACTGTGACATGGGCTAATATACTGCCCACCTCTGGGGTGCCGGGGAGGAAGGTGAGTCACTCGCGGCATGGTGGCTGGGTCAAGGAAGGGCAGTGGCTGTGACTGCTAGGATTCTAGTTACTGCCATGGCTTCGTCCCAGACACAGATCAACCAGGGCCCAGGGCAGAGCTAGTGCTCCCGCAGAGAGGGCCTGACAAGATGGGTGTGCATGTGGGTGTGTGTGCATGATAACAGCCAAAAAGCAAGGGGCTGCCAGAAGCTGCCTCAGGCCTCCTCTGGCTGATGGAGAAGCCCCTGCTCTGGCTGCCTGCCCGTGTCGTGAGGACTGAGTCAATCAAACGTGACACCTGGTGGCAAAGGGCTGGCTGTGGGAGAAGCGCTGGACACACATGCCACCAGTGAGTGCACTGCTGACCCTGAAGAGCCTGGGGGTCGGGATGGGGGGTAGGCGAAGTCTCTCCGACAGGGTGCTCCAGAGGCCTGGTGGGGGTGCAAGAAGCATGGCACCCAGCCTGCCCAGGCCTAGCTCAGGCCACCAAAACCCTGGGCTGCCCCGCCCCCTCCCCATCTGCTCTAGCAGCAGGAGGAGCACTGCTGGGGGGTGGGGGGCCAGGGGCAGGCCAGCAGATGCCCCTTACCATGTCCGTGTAAATCTCGATTGCTCTCATCAGACAGTTAATGGCCTCTGGGGAGAGAAGAGGGAAAATGAGGTGCTGCGGTCATTCTGGCAGACCCACCCAAGAAGGTCAATAACACTCGTGAGTTGCCAGGGTAACGCTCCCTCCCAAGGGACCAGGAGGGAAAGTGAAGGGACCCCCATGCCCGCTTGCCCCAGGAAGCTCGGCCAGACTCATTCCTCTCGCAGAGGTGATGTGCTGGGTCTGTGTCAGTGGGGGAGCCCTAAGGCAGCCACCTTGCCTCCTCCCTAGGCCGCCACAGTGCCCCACCCTCTGGCCGCCTCAGGGACAGAGCTCGGCCAGCGCTGGGTCAGCCTGCAGCCCAGACTCCCAGGGGTGTTCTAAACCATAACTGCCGACATCCCGCTCTCCTGAAGTGCAGAGCTGCTGCCACTGGGCAAAGCAGGGCCCCAAGTGGCCGGGCTGCCACCGGAAGCCATCCTGGAGGCAGAGGGACAACATCCTTCTCACGGAGGATCCCTGCCTGGGTCTGGCCTCTAGCCTGTGGGGCACCAGGGCCCTTCCTGTCTGGAATCCCCCCTCTTCCTACATTGGGCTCTCTGGGTCTCTTCCCTCTCCCTTCCCCCAAGAAGTCACTACTTCTCACCAACTCTGATCAAATCACAGGTTTCCCAAAACCACCCAGCCAGGGCAGCACTCGAGGGGAGGAACCGGGCTACCTTTGTTGTACTATCTCTTGAAAGATTTTAAATTTGGGGAAGGCTTTTTTTTCTGACAAGTTATTTAGAGGAGAGAGAAAAGCATGAGTGGGAGGCATCTTCTGGCAGAGAGAAGTGAGCTCTCCAGGCGGCTTTTATTTCACACCATATTAAGGCAGCAGCAGCACGGGAAGGTGGTGGGGGAGGCAGGATGGGTGACGGGGGCAGGAGAAGGCGGAGCACCTGGACAGAAAGCCACACTGGACTCTGAGCCAACGACGTTCCCAAGAGCTCCAGCCCAGCACACGGGTCTCACAGCCCCACCAGCCCACCGTGTTCCCTGAGATGAAGTCATCACAAAGAAGTGCAAGATCTGGTACCTGCTCTCAAGGGGCTTCCAGAAGGCTGGGACACAAATTCGGTACTCCAGGACATCTGACCAGAGGCTGCTAGCCTGGGACCAGGGCTGGGATTTCAGGGAGTCCATGAATCCCCTCTAATTTACATGCAAAGGAGTGTCTGTGTGCACTATTCTGGGGGGGGGGTGGATGTAGGCTTTGTCCAATGCGGAGACCTGAGAGAGATTCAGAGCATGTCTACCAGTCCAGACTCCAAGATGGACCCCCCTCCAGAAAAAAAAAAACAAACCTGTTGCTGTCGAGTCTATTACAACACATAGCGACCCTACAGGACAGAGCAGAGCTGCCTCGTATAGGGTTTCCAAGGATTTGAACTGCTGACCTTCTGGTTAGTAGTTGTAGCTCTTAACCACTATACCACCAGAGCGGTATAGGTTTCGACAGTGGGAAGCTTTCAGCCGGGGGGTAGAGGAAGAGAGGGTTAAAAATAAGGGACAGAGGAGGAAGAATGGGAGAAAACACAACCCAAAAAATATGGCCCTAAACAGTGTTGTTTTAACACACACTTTCAATAAAGCAAAGCCCAAAAAAGTCAATCAGGAAGCAGCCAGGTGGTGATGGAGTGGGGAGGGTGAGAAAGGTGCAGGGCTACCCTGCCTCCCAGCCCCTGCTCCGTCCTTCATGGGGGATGGCAGGCCAGCGCTCTGTGGTGCTCATTGGCAACCTCGCCTACTCAGAAGGCCCCTACGCCCCATCTGGCACCTGGCAGGCAGAGGTGGCACACGCAGCTTCCCGGTGAGATGAATGGCTGGGGTGGGCTGGGAGAGGCCAGGAGCTCCCCTGCAAGACAGGCACCCTGCAGTGGCCAGCCTGGGCCTGCTGGCACTAGCTCCCACAGGCTATTAGCCCTCCGAGTGGCAGCAACATGGAGTCACAGGGTGAAGACCTCGTCGCGCCTGCTCCTTGCCCCAGCACCCTGGCCAGAACAGCTGTCCCTAGAAGCAGCAGGCCGCCAGTGATGCACCTGAGAGACAAGCTCCCAGACAAGCTACTGACGCACAGGCTACAGCCTGCTTCTCTGGGGTCCCCAGGACCGTCTGGGGGATGACCCGCTGGCACCAGCCCAAGCTCTTCTTGATTTCTGAATGAGGGAACTGAGGGTGCTGCATAAGGAGACAGTCAGCCGCCACAATCCAGAGCCCACCTGGCCCTCACCCTGCTGGGTTCCTGTCTCTCTGGAGCCTTTGCTGGTCACCCCCAGGACTTGGCCCATTTCTTCCTCTGTAAAACAGGGGCAAACTGCAGACTCTCACAAGGAAGCTGAATGGGTTAAGAGCGTAAGCTAAGCATCTGGCACACAGCAAACACCCAGGAAACAGCAGATGGGGGACAGGAGGGAGGTGCAAGGGGGGCACACACCTCCCTGCCCCTAGGCCACAGCTCACAGGCAAAAAGGTCCCCACACACCTAAGCTGCCTTTCTGGGCTGCATCCACACAGAGCAGGTGGCAGTGGGTGGGAAGCTGACAACTCAACCACAACTATGGACGTCACCTCCTCCCCGGCCACCAGACTCCCACCACAGTCCAGGCCAACTCAGCAGGGGGCAGGGCAATGTGCCAGGTTTCAGGTGGCCTCTAGAGGCCCTAGAGAGACTCCTGTAGGAGGTGCTGGCACAGGACACAAGCCTTCAGCCACACAGGTGAGGCAAACGGCAATACGGACGGGCCCCAGATAGACAGCCACCTGCTTGGAGCCATCGGGCTGGGTTCCAAATGGGCCTTTCAGGCCCGGTTTCTACTTGGAGGGGCTCCTGGCCAGAGGGTGGAGCAGTGGGAGCCCAGGCCAGGCGGAAGGACACCCTCCCTAAGTCTGGGGGGGCCCAGGGCTGCCTCCCGAGTAACGTTTCTTCCTGACCATCACACCCCAGAAACCACTCAGGGCACATCTGCACAGGGTCTCAGTTTGTCTGCTTTGCTTTAGCAGGGGAGGAAATGGAGGTGCGAGGAGATTCAGGGACCTGCCCAGGGAGTCAAGGGGAGGCAGTTCCTTTCACGTCAAAGGCCAGGGCCCCGCAGTGCCTGCACACAGCTGCCACAAAACTTCTTTGTGACGCCTGACTGATCCCAGACACAAAGCAGTTGTCATTCCTTGATGCAAATGTGCCCTCTCCTGAACCCCCAGTCTGGCCACGGTCCCAGATGGCTGGGGCTGGCATGCCACTCTCACAACCCTCCCTGCTCAGCACCGAGTACCCAGGGCTCCAGCCAAGACACCTCCTCGCCAGCTGTGCCCAAATTAGGCTCTCCTCCGGTACGAGGGCCCCTCCTGCTGCCTGTAAGGGCCGCCCCAGCCAAATGCACCCCACCCCTGCCTCAGAGAAGGCAGCCACGCCAGCCTGCATCTGTGCTCACAATGAGGCAGCTTGGTCACTTTGCGTGTTGTCTCCCCAGTCCAGGCCTCCTCAGACCTCCTGCCCTGCTTTCTAAGGCTGCCTCTTTCGCAGCAACCACACCCCTGCGTGGAGTCGCTGCAAAGCCAGGCACCCCAAATCAATGGCCAGGGAGGCGACTCTACACCATCACTATGCCGAGAAGAGCCTGTCTGAGGGAAGCAGTGGGGCTTGTTTAAAGAGCAAACAGCACTGTGCATCCAACACACGGCAGGTGCCACTCCCCAGACCAGAAACCAGTCCTTCCAGTCACTCTGGAGCAGCAGCTGAACTTCACAGACGCTGAGGCGACATCTGCAGATCGACCAGTTCCCCGGGGAGCAGATGGGAAGCTGGGAAGGGGGGAGCTCTGCGGGGGACGCAAAGCCTTTCCTGGGTGATTCAAGCAGGAAACAGGCCCGGGGTGCCCTGGGTCATCACCATGTCACCCACATGGCCCGCTGGGGCCCAGTGCTACCTGCCAGGTATGCTCAGCTTTGTACACACACACACAGAGCGACACCGATCCACCCACAGTCACAACACAGCCCCACCCTGTGACCCATTCAGCGACCCTCTGTAGGATACCCGGGAGAGGAGCAGCCGGTCAGCCTGGGAACAGAGACACGGCCGCATCTACACAGAGACTGAATCCTCGCCTGGGAATGCAGCATCCCTGGCAATGGGGCACACCAGGCACGCTAGAGCGCCAGTGTGGGGGCCTGTACCCTGCCCCTCGGAGACCATCAGTTTCCCACCGCTAATGGTCTCTTGATCTTTAGCCCAAGACCATGTTATCTCCTAGAGTCCCTGGGTGGCACAAACAGTTAAGCACTAGGCCACTAACCAAAAGGTTGGCAGTTCAAACCCATCCAGAGGCACCTCAGAAAACGGGCCTGGTCATGTGCTTCTGGAAAGACACAGCCCTGAAAACTCTACAGAGCAGTTCTACTCCTCGCACGTGGGGTCGCCATGAGTCGGAATGGACTCAGCGGCGGCTGGTAATATATTTTTCTTTTTTAACATCTGTATTTCTGGTAATGTATCTTTTTTTTTTAACATCTGTACATCTCTGTTTCTCTTTTAAGAGGGTGGTGACAGTTGTTAGTGGCTGTTGAGTCAGCCCCGACACATTGCAACTCCACGTACAACAGAACAAAATCCTCCACCATCTCCAAGACTGCTTGCAAATCAGACCATTGTGATCCATAGGGTTCTCACTGGCTGATTTTTGGGAGATCACCAGGCCTTTCTTCCTAGTTCATCTTAGTCTGGAAGCTCTGCTGAAACCTGTTCAGCATCACTGCAACAAGCAAGCCTCCACTGACAGATGGTTGGTGGCTGCGTATGAGGTACACTGACTGGGAACTGAACCCAGGTCTTCCAGAGAAAAGGCAAGGATTCTATAGCTGAACCACCGTTGTTCCCTATGGTGACTGGAGACGTTCATTTTTTAAATGTCTTTGCTTGCTAAAATTAAAAGTTAGTGGCCTTGTCTGGCACCGAGCTTAAAAACAAGTAAATTAAAACTCCTGCCCCGTGAAATCCAAAAGTCTGCAGTCCGTAGGGCTGAGCTTTCGCTTCAGGGTGAGCACAGTGGGACACAGACTGCACGCTCACTGTGCCTCAGTCCCAAACCGGGCTTCTGGCCCCAGTGTTCTCATTTTAAGCAACTTGTTCTCTGGCAACTACTACGGCTGAGGCTCTGTTCCCTCTGCTGTTCCTCTCCAGGGTGCAGAGACGCCAGGTGGGGACAATTTCCGCTTCTTTTCCGGCAGCAACTCCTACCTGGCTGGCCCGAGACATCCCCCCAACTCCTTCTGCGTGTTCATTCTGACAGCAGAACAGATTTCTGCTCTCTCCCTGGCATGCGATGGGGCTGGAATGGAACTCCCACTCCCACACGCTCCCCGGGCTGCAGGAGGGAAGGAGCCATCAGCTGCACACAGAATCGGAGGAGGTGGGGGGGCCTGGCGCAGAGGCAAATGGCAGGCGGGAGGGAGCCAAGTGTAAAGCTAGCGCTTGACTGGCCCTGAGTGCCTTCTGGCCAGCCTATCACATGTCGGCCACTAGAAAACAGGGCCACTCGGAAACCCAAGGACATTTCTCCATCCCTAGTGCTCTGGGCAGCGAACCCATGATTGTGTGCCCCATAAAGCCTCACCTTGGGGATCTGCCTTCTTGAAGGCATTGCCAGCATCCACAAAACAGGTGGCAGCATCATGCTTGCTCTGGAGCTGCAGGTGCAGCTGGGCCGCCTGGCAAAAAGCGTTTCCGGCAGCTGGAAGAGAAGAGAAGAGCCCGGTTTTGGTGGGGCAAGAGAGGAAGAGGCTGGCTAGGGCGAGGCCTAGCCCTCGTCCTCTGGACCCCTGGGCTGAGGCTCCGGGGAGTACATCTGGTAGTCTCTGACCAAGGCAGGGACCTGGTCTCACAGGGAAGCCTCAAGACCCCAGGTGTACAGGAAGAGCACCAGGCGTGCCCGGCTGAGACCTCACGTCCCCAGCTCCGGCCTTTGCCAGTATCTCAGGCCATCATCCCTACAGCTCCAAGGAGAAGGCAGACAAAGACTAGAGCTGTACAAGGTCCAAACACAAGGCCTCCCCTCCTCCTGACCGCAGCAGTCCTCCCAAGGGGAGCCTCGAACCCTAGAGCTCAGACCTGCCACCAGATGGCACTGTAGGCTGAGCAGTGGGGTGGCATGCAGAGGGGGTGAGGGAGAAAAGGAGTGATTCAGATTAAACTATACAACCCCTCCCCATGTCCTCCCCCTTTCCAAGTCCTATTTCTTTCCCCCACAGCTCCCAGAGGCTCTTCCTGTCTAATTGCCCTGACCCCTCCACCTTGGTCACTGCAGGCTCCACCCTCAGGTCCAGAGAGGAAACAGGACATGGACACCAAGAACAGAAGTGTATCAAGGTACAATAATTTGTCTCTATTTGCCTGGAGCAACAGAGGCAGAAGAGCAGCCAGGGATAGGAGGAGGATATGGAATGTGTGGCTAATTGCTTCCATGAACAACTGCTTTCTTTGCCACGAGGCCAGAACTGGATGGTGCCCGGCTACCATTACTGAACATTTTGATCAAAGGTTCCATAGAAGAATTCTGATCAAGAGAGGGAAAATGCAGAACAGAATTTCACATTCTCACGAACTCCAGACTTTCTGGAGCCATGAAGGATGGATGACCCCTGAAACTACTGCCCAAAGATAATCTTTAAATCTTAAACCAAAAATATCCCCTGCAGTCTACTTAAAACCAAACAATAGTTTAGCTTAACTAGTAAAACAGCGTCTGCCTTGAACATTATGCTCTTTTAAGAACTATTACATGGGATCAAAGTGACAACGGCAAATGGAAAGATAGGAACCTTAGGGGACAGTGAGTTTATGTCAATAAGGGAGGAACAACTCAGAAAAGGAGGGTGAGAATGGATGCACAACTCAACAAATGTGACCAATGTCACCAAACTGGACATGTAGAAATTGTTAAAAAAAAAAAAAGAATGCTGACAGATTGTGATAAATATAACTAACGTCACTGAACAACGTGTATGGAAACTGTCAAACGGGAACCTAACTTGCTGTGTAACTTTTCACCAAAAACTCAGTAAAATATTATTTAAAAAAATACACAAGTACAGGAGACAAATGCCTGTGGGCAAAGGGTAGTGGAGAGCACCCCTGAGCCATCCGTCCTGTCCTCATCTGCACATAATCACCTCTCTCGGGTCCCAGCCATTCTGCACACACATCTCCTAAACCGACTGGAGAGGACCACAGTCCCTACTCCCTGCGGAAGCACCCACTGCAGCTCCAACAGCCATGCCAGCTCTGTTCTGCAGCTACTTTTCTTCACTCCCCGCCAGCTGAACTTGAATCACAGGATCCTTGTGCTGGGAGAGGACTGAGGGGACCCAAATTTGTCCTCCAGCCTGGGCAGCAGAATTGACAACACCATCCAAGTTTTCACTGTAGGGATGTCTTACTGTTTTTAAGAGCACCAAACTTTTAGAAAAGGGGGTATCACAGAGGGGAAATGGCCTAGGATTTCTGTTTCAAGAGTTGGGGGAGGTCATAAATTCTAGGTAAAAGGTCAACTGGGTGAGGGCACAAGTTTTAGGCGAAAGGCAACATCGATGTGATTGAAAGTAAGTATTCCCTCCCTGTTGTTGGTGGGTGCCACTGAGTCAATTTTCAACTCATAGCAACCCCACGTGACAGAGTAGAACTGCCCAATAGGGCTCTCTAGGCTGTAATCTTTACAGGAACAGATAGCCAGGTCTTTCTCCCAAGGAGCTGCTGGGTGGGTTTGAACTGTCAACCCTTCAGTTTAGCAGCCGAGCAGTTAACAGTTATGCTACCAGGGCTGATATTCCTTCTCTAAAAGCCACTTTATTAGTTTGGAAGCCCAAATACACATAGCATTTGGCTTTATGCACAATGTATTTTGTGAATGTTCAGGAAAAACTCTTTTGATTTTTAGGAAACCAATGATGGTGATGATAATCGGCTTTTCCAGAGCCTTCTCCCCCAGGCTTCATGGTCCCCCATCCCATTTCATCTTCTTCATCATTAGAAAGTTCTGCGTTGGGTCCCAAAACAGGGTCTCTTGCTTTATTTCCTTGAGCCAATCTCCCTTACACTTGAAGTCCTATCATGAAGTTAGCCTCATATGAGCCTCAAAGAAAAACCAAACCTCTACATTGCCGTCAAGTCAATTTCAACTCACAGCCACTCTGTAGGACAGAGCAGAACTGCCCCAAGGCTGTAAATCTTTATGGGAGCAGATTGCCACATCTGTCTCCCGTGGAGCAGCTGATGGGTTCGAACTACCAACCTTTTGGTTAGCAGCCAAATGCTTAACCACTGGGCCACCAGGGCTCCTTCAAACAGGCTTAACATGCGGGCTTTTCCAAACTCTCTCTACTCACCTGTCCTTGGTGGCTCCCAATCAAGCTCCGGCCTTGCAGAGTCTAACCACAAACCGTAAAGCCACGTGGGGAGAGCCAGGACTTTGCCCAACACTCCACCCACCGAGGGACACCTGGGCATGTCCCGGTAGCCACCTCCCTGGGGATGCCCTCCTTCAGGTGGGCATGGCACTGACGTTGTCCATGTGTCTGTCCCCACTAGAGTGAGAGCACACAGAAGGCAGGGGCTGGGCACTTTGTAGTAGGTGCCCCTCATGTTTATGAACCCGCTGACCAGTCCTCTGAGAGCTTTTCCACCAGTACTGCTGACTCGGGAGTCCCTGGATTGTGCAAACAGTTCAGCGCTCAACTCCTAGCTGAAAGATCGGCAGTTCAAACCCACCCAGAGGTGCCTCAAAAGACAGGCCTGGCAATCTGTTCCAAAGATCACAGCCTTGAAAACTCTACGGAGCAGCTCTACTCTGCATACATGTGGTCACTGTGAGTTGGAATGGACTTGATGGTAAAGGACAATAACAACCGCTAACAGGAGTAATGGAGGCTCACAGACACTACCACTCCCTGAGAGCAGACTGCCAGGAGTCCGTATCATGGCCTATGGGGTTGGACTCTTATCTTCCCCATTGTTTTGAGAAGGAAGCAGATGAGGAGAGGTCAAGTGGCTTCCCCAGTGTCACACAGCCAGTCTGAGCTGTGACTCAAACCCGAGTTGCTCAGGCTCAGGCTTCAAAGCATGGGCAGGTTCGGCCTTTGGGCTCTGGGTCAGAGTCCTGGTTTTTGCATCCTGGTTCTGTCACTCACTAGGGGTGACACCTTAGGCGAAGTGTTCAGCAGAGCCTTTGTTTCCAAATCTGTAAAAGGGGGGTAGTAGCGGTACCTCCCCTCAGAGGGTTGCTGTCATGATTCAATTAGATAACGAAGGCTTGGAGCTTAGCTGAGTGCCCGATAAATGGTAGCTGTGATTAATGTTACCATCATCATCTTAATTTCACCTCCATAAAGCTCCTTTTACCTGCCCCTCCCTCCAAGTGTGCTATGTGCCACTGACTCAATTCCGACTCATAGCAACCCTAAGGAGCCCTGGTGGTGCAATGGTTAAGTGCTCAGCTGCTAAATGAAAGGTTGGCAGTTCAAACCCACCCAGCTGCTCTGCAGGAGAGAGACCTTGCAATCTGCCCATAAAGGTTACAGCCTAGAAAATCCTATGGGGCAGTTCTGTCACATGGGGTCGCTATGAGTCAGAATCAACTTGATGGCACCCAACAACAACCACCACCACCGCCCTCCAAGTATTTCTCAGCTGGGCCTCCTCTAACTGAAACTACCCCATGCCACCCCTTTCCCAGCCCAGAATGCAAACTCAGAAAGAAGTGCCAGGTGACAGTTTCAGGGACACCTTAAATTCTGCATTTAGGAGCAGATCCATCAAAGACCTCTAACTTGTGCATGAATCCACGAGGGTCTGTCTGGGGTCAATAATCCACTTAGCCCCATTCTTCATGCCTTGTCTCCAAGCCTCTGGTGACCCAAGTTGTAAAACCACCCAGTGGACACCAAATGACTGCCAGGCAGCTGGCTAATGAAGCCAGAGATGGCATGAAGGGACAGGGAATGTCAAGCTGACCTCCTGGCCAGGTCTTTGGGACTGGGAGCTGAGGGCAAAGAGGGGAAGGAAACAAGGAGGCGCTCTAGCTGAGAAGCAAGGGGCCCATCACATACCACTCCAGTTTTTGGCCATTTTGAACATGTTTGCTGCTCTGGCGTAGATTTCGCATGCTTCCTCTATTTTGGATGAGCCTCTGGGGGAAGAAAAGAAAGAAAGAAAGAAAAAAGATAAGGAGACCATCTAGTCTGGTATCAAAGAGAAAAAGAAAGCAAGCATCCTGCTCCATGGACGGGAGACAAGTGCTCCCACCCCAGCGCCCACGACTTCCCTCCAGAAACCAGCTGTGGCCTGGCCTCTGCCTCTGCTTTGGTCAGATGAAAACAAAAGTGTGTGCACCCCTCTGCCCCCATACAGAACCCACTGCTGTAGAGTCAATTCCTACTCATAGGGACCACGTAGGACAGAGCAGAACTGCATACAGTCTTCTAGGCTGTAATCTTTACAGAAGCAGATCACCAGGTCTTTCTCCTGCGAAGCTGCTGGGTGGGTTCAAAGTGCTGACCTTTTGGTTTGTAACTGAACGTTCATCTGTTGTGCCACCAGTGCTCCTTGTATTTGGCCCTAGAGTCCAACAATGAATTGCATTTTTAGCAATTTATCCTAAGAAGCTAATCAGGGAAGTTACAAGAATGCTCATCACTACTGCAGTACACAAGAGGCACAGTGGGTAAATCCCACCTTCGCTGCTAACTGCGTGGTAAAGATCAGCACGAATCCAATCCCCGAAGTGTGGAAACGGATCCAGTCCTCACCTTCCCACTTCTCCATTCTCATCGCCAGCCACTCACTCGGCACTCTCTCTCCAACCTCAGCTACGCAGAGCTCACACGTTAGAAGGACACCTTCTTCAGACCGCCAAAGTGGCAGACACCAGCCTGTGCTGCCCCTGTGGGTTCATTAATTCACTGGAGCAATTCACAGAATTCACCAGGAGTACACCGTACTTAGAGCCAAACTTTATTACAATTGAAGAGGATGACAAATGAAGAGATACGCAGGGTGAGGTCTGGGAGCGGTTATAGCGCAGAGATTCCATGTCCCAAGGATGGACACACTACCCTGTTCTATGCATTGTCACCAACCAGGAAGCTCCTCTGAACCTTAGGGCTCAGGGCTCTCATCCGTCTCCCCACGTGGCCATGATAGATGATGTCAGGCCTCCTGAGGCTTGGTCCGCACCTGGCTCCCAGGTGGTTCCTCGTGGTCTGGTCAGCCCCCATTCATTAGCCTCAGATGTTGGTACAGCCAGCAAGAACCAGAGAACAAGGACCAAACCACCTTCTGCAAGGTAATTCCACACCTCAATACTACATTATTTATTTGGCGAAACAACCCTCAAAATAAATAACTGTCCAACAGCAGGGCCCTGGGGGCCAACTCAATGGCAGCTAACAATAAGAAAGTTCTTATTCAGATGAAAACCCTGTCCCCTCTGCCTTCTGAGGCTATGCTGACACTGTCTTCCTGTCCCTCACGCTGACCCAGGAAGTGGCTTTGAGTAATTCCCACACTCATGCTGACCAGGCTGGTCTGGCTCTGCACATTCACCCTGCCCCACTGTCTTGCCTTCTGACCTCACCCACTTGACATACCACACACACCGGAGCCCTGGGGCCTATGTTTGGAGTGACTTGTTTACAGCACATTCCTGGCTGTGGAGAGGTGAGGAACTTTCACACCCTCCCAACAGAAGAGAATTCCAAAGGATCCCTTGCTTGGGGCTTGGCTGAAAAAAGCCTCCAGAGGATCCTCTCTGGGACATTCCCTCAAAGGGGTACATTCACAGACCTCAGTCACAGATCTGCCCACCCATGGAGTCCACCCCCCACAGCTCATCCTTCCTTTCCTTGTGGGTACAGCAAGGTCCTGTCTACCGCCAGGTGCTCTGGCAAAGCTCAGTCTCCTGCAGGAGCAGAAATGACACACAGAGAGCCCCAAAGCTGGGCGATCAGCCACTGACAGAGTCAGCCCCAGCTGGGGCTTATTTTGGCTCAGTGGATGAAGTAGACACAGGACACGAAGCCAGTCAGCTGCCTGGGCTCAAATTCTATCATCCTAGCCTAAGCTGAGCCAGCTCTGTGGCAGGTCAACAGCCTCGCTGTAGGATGGGAAGCCCGAGGGATGAGCGCCAGGCTGGCCTCCTCCTTCCTGGTCCATGCCACTTTCATTGCCAGGGGATGGCAGGTGGAACCTGAGAGGGAAAGGCACGCCCAAGAAGACAGAGTTCTCTCTCCTTTTGGTGAAAGGAAGGAGGTTCCAAAATTGGGGAGTGATCTTCCCAGGGTCTCTGGCAAATCCTGGAGAACAGTGATCTGAGGAAAAAACACCTCAACAATCATCTTGTGCTAGGCACTGGGGATAATAGTAGCAAACAAAGGAGATGGACCCAGCCCTCAAACGTGGGGGGGGAGCTGGCAACAAACAGGAAATCAGAAAGATAATTTCAGAGTGATGAAGTGCTAGAAGGACTGGGGGGGTCCTACTCTGAATGGGACCAGCAGGCACCACTGCTCTCCAGGATGTGAGACTGTGCTTAGTCTTCAGTGATGATGGAGTCAGCTATGTAAAGAGGGAAGGGTATTCCAGGCAGAGGGCACAGCGAGTGCAAAGGCCCTGAGGCAGAAACAGGCTCCAGTAGGGCTTCAGTGAAGGAAACGAGGATGGAGGAGAGGCAGGGACACCCCATGCTGGTGGCCAGGTTAAGGGTTTGGGCTCTATTCTAACAAAACAGGAGGGTTTCAAACGGGGGAAGGAGTGACCAGCAGGAGGCAGTCCCAGCTCTCTGCTCTACCAGGCTGTACCACTTGGTAGATGGACATGTCACTTCTGGGTTTCCATGATGGTAGGACCTCACTCAGGAAGGGTGCTCACCTGGGTGAAAACTACTAACTCCAAGGGGAAAAATCAGGTCTTCCCTCTCTGCCTCCTGCCCACGATCCAGGAAAGTTAGCAAGGCCTCCCTCTTCTGAAGGGCCCCAGCGGCAGTAACAGCTGATGGTCCCTCCCCAACCGACTCCCCGCAAGCTGCCTCAGCTTCACTCTTCCCATCCCACGGCTCTGTTGGAGCTGGGAATAGAGAGAACTGGTTTGGGCCGGCCTGTGCAGGGCTGTCTATAATTACCGGCTCCGCTCTGCTTCCTCCTCCCAGGCAGAGGAAGCGGTCTCAGGTCTCCCAGGCGCAGCCGCCAACCTCCAGCGACTGCCATATGGAGGGTAGTAAGCGCTGCCAGGAATGGCAGACGGCGCAGGGATCGCCAAGCCAGGGGGTCTATGGGACAGTCCCAGCCTCCTCCCCTTCCCTCCTCCATTCCCTGGGCATGTCCTGACTTCTGGAAACATGCTCCCCTCCTGCAGTTCCCCTAAGGATCTCAAAAGGCAAGGCAGATGGAGTAACTCCCCCATTTTAGGTCCTCATCCCTCTTACCCTCTATGGCAGTCACAGCCCACGGTCTTCAGCAGTCAGCACCTCCAGCTGGGAAGAACAGCTCCTACCGCCCATCAGAGCCCGGCTCTCAAGATCCTACAGCAGCTTCACCAGTCACTACAAAGGCTCACGCTCAGGCAGGGCTTACAGCCTTCTAGGCACGCTACAAGGTGCCCTGGTGGTGCAATGGTCAAGTCCTTGGCTGCTAACTGAAAGGTGGGAGGTTCGAACCCACCAGCGGCTCCACAGGAGAAATACCTAGCGATCTGCTTCTGTAAAGATTACAGCCTAAGGGGAGGAAACTGCAGAACAGAATTTCAAATTCTCGTAGACTCCAGACTTCCTGGAGCCATGAAGGTTGGATGAACCCCTGAAACTAGTGCCCTGAGATAATCTTTAAGCCTTAAACAAAAATACCCCCTGAAGTCTTCTTAAAACCTCGTAACAGTTTAGCTTGACTAATAAAAAGTGTCTGCCCTGAGCATTATGCTCTTAAAACTATCTGTATGAACAACAGAGACTCGAAAGATTAGGTAAGAACCTTAGGGAGCAGGGAGTTTATGGGAATGCGGGAGAAACAACTCAGAAAAACAGGGTGAGAGCAGTTACACAACTGAAGAATATAATCAATGTCACTGAATTGGTATATGTTTTGCCGTGGACACTCTCAACAACAAAATACATAAATTATATGTATATTTTAAAAAAGATTACAGCCTAGGAAGCCCAACAGGGCAGTTCTACTCTGTCCTATGGGATCACTGTGAGTCGGAATCAACTTGATGGCATGCAATGACGACAGGTACCCTACCTGCAGGGGCAGAAGAGCTGCTCACAATCACCTGTGAGATGAGCATTACCTCTGCTCTACAGATGAGGAGTCCCTGGGTGGTTCAAATGGTTAACGTGCTCGTTTGCGAACTGAAAGGTTAGAGGTTTGAGTCAACCCAGAGGCAACTTGGAAGAAAGGCCTGGCGATCTACTTTTGAAAACCCTATAGCCCACAGGTCTACTCTGATACACATGGGGTCACCGTGAGTCACAGTCGACCCTACAGCAACTGGGTGGTTGGCCTACAGAAGAGGAGGCTGGGGCTCAGGGAGGTTAACAGATTTGCCTATGCTTATACCGTAACAAGCTTACACCATCAGGAGGTGGCAGGGCCAGGAAACGGGACTCCGGCCCGAGGAATCCAGTCCTGCCCTTGCCTCTCGCCCACCATGTGATATGTCCCGGAGTCTTCTGGAAAACCAGGAAGGTGGACAAATCCTGTCTGCTCTAGCCTTTCGAGATTAAACGAGCATGTCTCGAGTTTCCCTCATCTGGCAAGCAGAGGGCTCTCCACCTCATGCATGGAGCTCCCCCTCGGCCAGGGCAGGCCTCAGTGAAGCCAGCCACCACTGAGCTACCACTGAGCTACCCCGCCCCATGCTGCAGGCAGAGAGACGCTGAAACACAAAGGCTGCTGTTGTCTGAGGTCCACCGGCACAGGGGACACGCGGCCCCAGCCTTCCTGCTCCACTCAATTGAATCCTGAGCTGTGGGGCCATGGGGTCCCCACAACACCCCCTACCTGCATCCCCTGTGAGAGCTGAGCCCTTCACCCCCCGCTCGTGCTGTGGCCTATGAGCTCTGCAGAGTGGGGCTGAGGAGCCACACTCTTCTCCCATCTCCACGCAGTGCCTGCACAGGGCCCAGCAACCATGAAAGAACAAAGCTCCCTGTGAGCACAGCCTGGCTTGGAGGTCACCCTAGGACACTTGTGACCTGCCTGGTCAGGCACCGGTAGAACGAGAACAGACAGACTTTGGAGCCCAGAAGCCTGGGCTGAAACCAGCTTCGGGCACTTGCCAGCTGTGCGACCCTGTCATCCCTGAGCCTCGGTCTCTTTATCTGTAAAATGGAGATAGCAGAACCAACCTTGGAGGAGGAGCTTTGGTGAGGAATAGAGATCAGGTAGGAGCCTTGGCGGCACGGTGGTTAAGCGCTCAGCTAGCAGCCAAAAGGTCTGAGCCCCTAGCCCCTCCAAGGGAGAGAGATGTGGCAGTCAGCTTCCGTAAGGATTTACAGCCTTGGAAACCCTAAGGGACAGTTCTACTCCGCCCTGTAGGGTCACCATGAGTCAGAAACGACTCAGCAGCATCGAGTTGTTTTTTTTTTTTAGAGATCAGGTACAGTCAAGTCTGCCATGATGGCAGCACTGAGCAGGTGCTACTGTACAGAGGAGGAGCAATGCTCTCGAAGGTGTGTGGCCACCTGGGAATGGGAATCCCAGAGTTTCCCACGGTGGGGGAGCAATCTCAGACGTCAGAGTCTGGCTCCTGGCTCCCCAGCCTCAGGCTTCCCTCTGTCATGGGGCTAACACTCCATGCCCGCAGGGCTGCTGAAAGGATAGCTGTTCTGCCACTTAGCAGGGGCTCAGTCAACGGGGGTGGCACTCCCATTGGCCTCACACCTGTACCTACTTTAGAGTCTCAGTGTGGGCACGGTCTCTGCCACCCCCAGATCAGCTAGGTGTCGCCCCTCCCTCACTCCCAGTGTCCTGTGCCTCCCTCCACCTTATTTCTTGCCACATTTTGCTGACCTTTACTTACGGGCCCATCTCCCTCTGAGACCGTAAGCACCAAGGCAGGCCTCCTGTGTTTCTTATACTGATGCCCCACTGTTCCCCAACAGTATGCTGACTCCTAGCCCACGAGCTGGTGTTTCCTTTTCTTCAAGAATTTTTCAGAAGGATCTCTGCCTCTAAATTCTGATCAAAAGGGGGAAAATGCAGAACAGAATTTCTTATTCTCACAGACTCCAGACATTCTGGAGCTATGGAAGCTGGAGAACCCCCAAAACTATTGCCCTGAGATAAGCTTAAAACTTAAATAAAAAATAACCCCTGAAGTTTCCTTCTTCTTTTTTTTTTTTTTAAACTGTGCTTTAGATAAAGGTTTACAGAGCAGATTAGTTTCTCATTAAACAATTAATACACGCATTGTTTTGTGACATTGGTTGCCAACCCCACGACATGTCAACACTCTTCCCTTCTCGACCTTGGGCTCCCCATTACCAGCTTTTCTGTCCCCTCCTGCCTTCTCGTCCTTGCCCCTGGGCTGGTGTGCCCCTTCAGTCTCATTTTGTTTTATGGGCCTGTCTAATCTTTGGTTGAAGGGTGAACCTCAGGAATGACTTCAGTACTGAGTTAAAAGGGTGTGAAGGGCCCATACTCTCAGGATTTCTCCAGTCTCTGTCAGGCCAGTAAGTCTGGTCTTTTTTTGTGAGTTAGAATTTTGTTACACATTTTTCTCCAGCTCTGTCCAGGACCCTCTACTGCAATCCCCGTCAGAGCTGTCAGCAGTGGTAGCCGCGCACCATCTAGTTGTGCTGGACACAGTCTGGTGGAGGGCTGTGGTAGTTGTGGTCCCTTTGTCCTCTGGACTAATCTTTCCCTTGTGTCTTTGGTTTTCTTCATTCTCCTTTGCTCCAGACAGGGTGGGACCTGTGGAGTACCTTAGCTGGCCGCTCACAAGCTTTTAAGACCCCAGATGCTACTCACCAAAGTAGGAATGTAGAACATTTTCTTTATAAACTGTTAGGCCAGTTGAGCTAGATGTCCCCTGAGACCACTGTCCCCAGGCCTCAGCCCAGTAATTCAGTCCTTCAGGGAGTTTGGATGTGTCTATGAAGCTTCCATGACCTTGCCTTGGTCAAGCTGTGCTGACTTCCCCGGTACTGTGTACTGTCTTACCCTTCACTTAAGTTTCCACTTATCCATTGCCTAGTGTTTTTCCCTCCCCACTGCTCCCCTCCCTCATAACCATCAAAGGTTGTTTCTTTCCATGCGCTTTATTTGATGGAGGGGACGTCACTGCTTGCTCATACAGAGGTTTCAGGCTGAGGACTACAGCAAGAGGACCACCAGATTCCCCAGAAATCTCATGTCCCCTCAGGGAAACCTCCACTCCAGACTGGGCAAGAGGTTCCGAGTGTCCTTCGTGTACCCTGGCAGCCAGCAGGGCACCGGAAATCATCACGGGGGGTCCAGTATGAACATGCTCTGCAGGCCAAAGGTATTCTGGAAGCTCATGGCTCCCTCACCAGGTTCTTCAGAGATCCTGGGTGGGCCCTGCACATGGAAGCCCTGTGTGACCTGGGCAGTAACACTTCCCTCACACAAATAGGCCCTCCAGGGCTCCTGACTGTGGGTGCCCACAGGCAGTGCCAACATCTGATCTTTAGTAACCGCTATTTGTATACACCTTTCACCATACCTATTTAATCTGTATGCTGAACAATAATCCAAGAAGCTGGACTACATGAAGAAGAACGGGGCATCAGGATTGGAGGAAGACTCATTAACAACCTGTGTTATGCAGATGACACAACCTTGCTTGCTGAAGGTGAAGAGGACTTGAAGCACTTACTAATGAAGATCAAAGACTACAGCCTTCAGTATGGATTACACCTCAACATAAAGAAAACAAAAATCTTCACAATTGGACCAAAGAGCAACATCATGATAAACAGAGCAAAGACTGAAGTTGTCAAGGATTTCATTTTACTTGGATCCACAATCAACAGCCATGGAAGCAGCAGTCAAGAAATCAAAAGACGCATTGCACTGGGCAACTCTGCTGCAAAGGACCTCTTCAAAGTGTTGAAGAGCAAAGATGTCACCCTGAAGACTAAGGTGCGCCTGACCCAAGCTGTGGTATTTTCAATCGCATCATATGCAAGTGAAAGCTGGACAACGAATAAGGAAGACCGAAGAAGAGTTGACGCCTTTGAGTTGTGTTGGTGAAGAATATTGAATATACCACGGACTGCCAGAAGAACGAACAAATCTGTCTTGGAAGAAGTACAACCAGAATGCTCCTTAGAGGCAAGGATGGCGAGACTGCATCTTACATGCTTTGGACGTGTTGTCAGGAGGGATCAGTCCCTGGAGAAAGACATCATGCTTGGCAGAGTACAGGGTCAGCGGAAAAGAGGAAGACCCTCAACGAGGTGGACTGACACAGTGGCTGCAACAATGAGCCCAAGCATAACAACGATCATAAGGATGGCGCAGGACCAGGCAGTGTTTCGTTCTGTTGTGCACGGGGTCACTATGAGTTGGAACCGACTGGTCGGTACCTAACAACAACATTTGTATACAGAACATCCCATCATCTCTATACTCCATCACTCACAGTTCAACTACCAATGACAATTCCCAGTAGTAATAAAAAAAACTAGCAGTGGGCACTTAATAAGCACTTCCCAGGGCCAGCACTGTGTTCTCACCATTTTCCGTACATAATCTCACTTATTCCTTAAAACCACCCTATGACGCCAGTATTACTAGGATTTTCACTTCAAACATGAAGAAACTCCCTGTCCATGCTGGTATCCAAATGGAAAAAAGTTTTTACTTTGGGTTTTTGTAGGTGGGGAGGGGGATGTTAGGGATGAGAAAAAGCAATAGGGAACAGAGCCAGTCCTTAGAATCTGCAGGACCCCAAGGGGCACAGCAAGGAGGGTCTCTGTGTCCACTGGGAGACAGTGGGCAGGCAGGAGGAAGAAGGGCACCTGGCTCTCCTCTCCTTCTTCGCTGTCTCCTGGTGCTTCACTTGGGAAATCTTCAGAACTGAAGTCTGGACAGCTGCCCCAGCCCCTGGCCCCACTGGCCCCCTCTCCAGAGGCTGGGGGAGTGAAAGAGGAAGGAGGGAGCAGAAGGCAAGGTACTGAAGAGGCTTTTCCTCTCAGAGTAACTGGCCGCTGGTGCACCAAAGCCTCCTAGCATCTGGCAGCCCAGAAACAAAGAGGAGGGAGGAGGGCAGGTAAGCACCCAGTGGGTGACCTGCACAAACACTCATCCACCAAGAGGGACTGCCCGAGTCCCAGGGGAGCACAGCCATCTTGGCTCTTCTGACATTCCAATTTGGGATGATGCCAATGCTGAGGTTCCCAGGAGACGGGGAGAAGCACCACAGTCAAGCTGAGCCCCAACACTCCCCTCCAGGCCCTGGACTCCAGAGGGCCCTGAGAAGAGGGGGGTTATGAAATGTTCAACACAGACAAGAGGGGAAGGAAGTGCCATGAGGGTTCCTGTGCACAAGGCCCCTGAGGTGCATGCTCCGAGCTGACCTCTCTGAGCTGACCCCTGCGTCACTCCCCGCCAGGCTCCCATAGGTAGGTCAGCCGCCTCCCCTCAGCCCTGGCCTTGCTCACTCACTCCCCTCTCTGGGCACCATCTTGGAGCTGGAAGGGACTGTGATGAAGTCTGTTCTTTCTTTCAAATATTTGGAGAAAACCGGCATGTCTGGGGGAAGGGGGAGAGGGTTAGGAGGCAGGGGTTCCCCAACACAGCTAGTTTGCCACCATCCTTCTTAAATATAGTGTCCAGGAATGGGAACCTCTAGAAAGAGCTACTGAGAAAGCACAGAGCAGGGCACAGGGAAGGGCTTTGGGGTGAGACAGGCCAGGGTCGGAACACTGCCTTTCCCACCTGCTCACTGAATGACTGGGCAAGGAAACCAACTTTTCTGAGCCTCCCTGTAGCCACCTTGGGCAAGGAAACCAACTTTTCTGAGCCTCCCTGTAGCCACCTCCATGGGTATTTTGTGAGGACGAAATGAGAGAAAGGAGTTCTGGTGGTGTCTGGCAGCTAACCAAAAGGTTGGTGGCTCGAACCTACCCACTGGCTCCATGGGAGAAGGACCTGGCAATCTGTTTCCATAAAGATTACAGTCAAGAAAACAGAAAACTCTATGGAGCAGTTCTACTCTGTAACACGTGGGGTTGCCATGGGTCGGAACTGACTTGATGGCAACAGGTATTAATGTTGTTACTCCTGCAATAGCCCTCTGCCTTGCGCCACACCACCTAAGCTACCCCCTATACTAGCTGCTGCAGACATCTTTCTAAAACGCAAGCAGACACCATTGCGGCCCCATTTCAAACCTCCAGGCTCTCCAGCACCTCAAGTCCAAGCCCTTTCTCACCAGACCTTCCCGGACTGTGGCTCTTCCCTATCCTCATTTCCAGCTTCACCTCCTCCTTCTCCCCATCCTAATTTTATGTTCTAATGACACGGACTCATAGAATCACTACGAGTCGGAATGGACTCAACACCCCACACAACAACGACATGGAACTCCCTCTAGTTAAACCTTCCCACCTCTTGGCCTCTGCTCAAGCTGCTCCCCCTGCCTGGAGTGCTTACCCCCCATCCCTGCCAGAGAGCACCACAAGGACTCCTGTTTATCCTCTGAGCTGGAGCTTGGCCAGCCTCTCCTCCAGGAAGCCACCCCATCCCTCAAGATCTTGGTGACCCTATCATTCTGGGCAGAACCTCCTCTCCTGCTTGACAGCTGTTCACACTATTCCTGCTGCCCAGAACACTCTCTCAGGCCCTTAGCAAATCCTTGGGCTCCAGGAGGTCCAGCTCACTCCTCACAAATAGCCTTCCTCCAGTTCATACTCTCATCTCAGAACTTCCCCGAACAACATAATCTACCCCTTGTTTCCCCATACAAGTTCACTTTGATCACAATTCGCCAGTGTTCATCTTGCCTTAAAGAGCCCTGGTGACACAACAATTAAGTTACTAGCTGAAAGGTTGGCAAATTCGAATCTACCAGCCGCTCTGTGGGAGAAAAGACCTGGGTAAAGATTTCAGCCTAGGAAACCCAATGGGCAGCTCTATGAGTTGGAAAAGACTCAAGGGCACCCAGGCAGGCTGCAAGTGCCTCAAGGGCTCTGATCTCACTGGCCTAGCTGCTCCCTCCAAGCACAACCCAAGAGCCCCCGATTCCTAGTCAGAAGGGACCAGACACCCAGAACCACCCAGGAAAACTACTACCTGAAACTGAGCTCTTGGCCCCACCCCAATACATTGCACTTGAACTTCTCCCCTTGTGAAGGAAGAAAAACACAAACATTCTCTCTCCCCTCTCAGCTTCTAAAACAACATTCTTTGCGTAATCAATATGACCCATCAGTCCTGGCTGTCTCCTCACACCACTTTCCTCCAGTCCGTTTGCTGCACATTTTCCAATCTCAAATAACAAGGGAGGGCTCCTTCCACCATCTCCTCTCTCAAAAGAACTTACTCTTATTTCTTACTAACCCCTGCTGGGCTCCTAACACAATCTCTTCTAGCCCCCAGGTCCTCCTCCTAAACCCCATTTCCTAGCCTTCTGGGGGTTCTCCAGCCTTACAGCCCTCCCTGGTCCCTGCCTCTCTTGAGTTCTCTGAGTCCATGCCCACCCCGACCTGCAGTTCTTCCTCTTTGTTGTTGGCTGTCATGGAGTCCATTCCCACTCATGCTGATCCCACGCGTGCAGAGCAGAACTATTCCATTGGGTTTTCAAGGCTCCGACCTTTCAGAAGCAGATCGCCAGGTTTGACTACTGAGGTGCCTCTGGGTGGGTTCAAACTGCCAACCTGTTAGCTAGTAAACCATTTAACCATTTGAGCCACCTGGGGACTCCTTCCTAACTCTCTGTTGTTATTAGATGCCCTCAAGTTGATTTCAACTCATTGTGACTCCAAGTGACAGATCAGAACTGCCCCACAGGGTTTCCTTGGCAGTAATCTTTAAGGGAGCTGACTGTCAGGCCTTTCTGCCACGGAGCTGCTGGGTGGGTTTGAACCGCCAACCCTGCAGTTAGCAGCCAAGCACTTCCTCTCCTAGTCTTCCTCACAGTCCTGACAGCTTCCCCTTCACCCTTTCCAGTCCCTCCCTCAGCACCCCCTCCTCTAGTCCTCCAGGGATCCCTACTTCTTCTGCCCAGAGCCCTCTAACCCTGCAGACCCCCTAGCCCGGAGCCATTTCCCCCCTCCTTCTCTCCTCCTCTTTATCACACTTAGGCTTTTTCCCCCTCAGATCCCTCCTCACTCCTCCCAGACCTCTCCCTTCAGGCTCAGGCCTTAACCCCACCAGCCCCCCTACAGGCTCCAAGCCTGTCTCCTCACATGTAGCAACATTAACAACAACCAACACTTTCCAAGCTTTAACTGCATTCCAGGCTTGCACTTACACACACGCTCACAGCAAACCTCTGAGGTGGGCTTTACGAGTGATCCCCTTTAAAAGGGAAGTTCAACAACTTTACTTACTCAGCATCCCAAAGTAAGGGGTAGAATCAAACTTCAAACCTGGCCTTTATGACACCCCAAAACCACCAAGATTTCTCAAAGGATGTCGTCAGGACTACTTTCAAGACTTAATAAATTTTACGTGAAATGTCCATCATGTCACAGGTGTTAGTTCTGCCTCACAGGCCCCTTTCAGGTCCTCTTCACACCCCGCACCCGCCACTGTCCCCAGACCTCCCCATCCTTACTCAATGATCACAAAGCAGCCTTAACACACCTCCCTTCGGTTCTTCAGTTTCCTCATGTCTCCCTTTGATCCCTCAATCTCAGCCAAGCCGGCATCACCCATTCCCTCACCACACATTCCTCTCCAGCTTCTGAGCTCAGGCCTCCTACATCACCCCCAGGGACTCCTCCACTTGGGTTCCACTCCAGGCTAAGATACTCTTAAGACTGGTCACCACCCCAGGCACTTTGCACACCTTGACTTGGGCTCACCACTCTCAGGATCCCCGGAGCCCTGATACCCTCGGCCTGGTGTCTGATTCCTCGGTCCTCACCCTCCACCCAGGGTCCACACAAATCCACTTTCGCGGGCCTCGGAAATGTCAACACCTCGGGCAAGTGGCTTCAGCCCCAGGCCTCATCAAGGATCCTTGAAATAGGTTCTCCTAGAGCTCCGAAAGACTCCTTAACCTGGCTGCCGCAACCTCTCAGGCCAAGCCCCTTTCAAGGCCTCGGCCCATGTTCTCCTCCAGCCCCTTGGCCCGTCTTGGATGTAAGTTCCCCTAGCCGCCTCAAGATGGTGTCGCCTCGGCTAGTGTCTTCTCAGCCCAGGTCCCCTCCGCCGTCCCACTGTCTCTGCTCACGCCCTGTCGCCAAGGTCTGGGCCCCTTGGCCCTCAAGCCTGTGTCCCCCCGCTGCCTTGGATCATGTCTCCTCATCCCGGAACCCCCTCCGTCCTCTTGGGCCGAACCCTTTGTGCCTGCCCCGCCGCTTCAGGCCGTAACTCCTTCGGCCCGTCACTCAGCCTAGGTTCCGCCGGCCCGCGGCCCGGTTCTTACCCAAAGAGGCCAGAAAAGAAGGACTGCGAGTTCTTCACCTTGCGCTCCGCTTCGGCCAGTAGCGCTATCGCCTCCGCTTCCTTCCCGGAGTTGTCCATGGCGGACGCAAAGGGACTCAGCAAACTGTCCGAACCGGGCCCTGGGAAGACTCTGCCCTGGCCCGGCCGCGGAAGACAGGTCCGGGGAGCTTAGCGAGCTGCGTTGACGTCGCACCGGCGCGCGCCGCCGGCCGCCCAGCACCATGTGACTTACGCCGACCAACCAACAGCCTCGTGACAAGGTGCGCGCCCCACCGGCCACGCCCCCGCCAGCCTCCGCGTACCGACCAATGAGCCGCAAACTCCAATCTGCATCTGCAAGACTTAGACGCGTACGCACAGCAGCTTACGGCAGTCTCACTGCCCACGTGACTCGGCCTAAGCCAATCCAAATCCTCGCCGTGAAGATCCGCCCCCAGGGCACCACCTTCCTGGTTCTTACTCCACCAATTATCAGCTGCCCTCGCTAGGGCCCGCCCCTCCTTATGGACCTTGAGCACTGGTCAGCTGACGGCCGACCCTCACGTGACAGTCGACTGGTGCAGAGCTTAGTACCGCCGCATATGTGCTTATCTCCCGCGGTTCTCTTCCAATTGGAAGGGCGTGTGTGGTAAAAAAGAAAACATTCTGCCTTTTCATGCGCCCTCTGCCGACGACCGCTGAAACTGGTGGGCGGGGGGAGGCTAGGGAAGTACTCCAAAGACCGGAAACAGAACTTTGAGAACAGAGGTTCTCTAACTCTACTTGCTTAAAAAGTTGAACAGTTATGTGAAGTGTGTACAACAGGCAAATGTACAGACACCAGTGATTGCCAGAGGCTGGGGTAGGGCTGAGTGGGTACGGTTTGGGATAATGAAAGTTGTGGATACAGTGGTGATAGTTATATAACATTGTGAATGTAGTTATATAACTGAATTCTACACTTAAAATGGCTAAAAATAGCAAACTTTGTGTTAACGTATTTTACCACGGTAAGTTTTAGGTTCACGCACACTACGCCCTAGATCTTGGTTTCTACCACCGTACTGCAATAAGGGAACGAGGGGCAGAGCATTATGCAGATGGGCCCAGAGCATCTTGTAGTGCCAGAGTGTAAGGCAGTGCTAAAACGAAAACAAAACACACGCACAGTGCTGGGGGGAGGTCAAAGGGGCACTGGAGCAGGGCTCCCAGTGGCCACAGCTGGAGCAATTTGAGTAACAAAATAAGTAGTATTGGATTATAACTCCAAGTATAAAATCATCACAAGTTCACTACCACCATCAGTAGCCATTCAGTTGACAGACTCCTGGCGACCCCAACTCTTGGTGACCCCATTGTGTTAGAGTAGAATTGTGCTCCACAGTTTTCAGTGGCAGAGTTTCCGGAAGAAGACTGCCAGGCTTTTCTTTTGAAGTGCCTCTGGGTGAGCCAGAACCTCTAACCTTCTGGCTAGCAGCGGAGTGCGTTAACCATCAGCATCATCCAGGGAGACTGATACAGGTTTTTAAATGATCGAATAAATAAATGGGGGAAAACAGACAAATTTCCTAGGCAGAAGAATTCCAAATAATTTATGTGGATACCCCACCCTCACGGAGGTGGAGCATAACTCCTCATTCCTTAAGTGTGGGCTGCATATAATAACTTCCTTCCAAAGTGTACGGTATGGAAAGGATAGGGAAAAAAAAAAAAGAGTAACTTTATAGTGCAGAAACACTGCCTCAGCCAGGTGATCAAGGTCAACATCAACAGTGATAAGTTATGTTGATAGCATATACCCTTGATATGATGTAATGAAAATGGCACTTTCCCTCTCGTCTTCTTCCCTAAAACCCATAACCCCATGTCTAATCAGGAGAAAAACATGAGACAAATCCCAATTTCTAGAAAATACCTGACTAGTACTCCCCAAAACTGTCAATCTCTGAAAACAAGGAAGTCTGAGAAACTGTCACACCCAAGAAGAGCTTAAGGAGACATGACAACTAAATGTGATGGGATGCACTGGATGGAATCTTGGAACAGAAAAAGGACACTCAAAGCCACTGCTGTTGAGACGATTCCCACTCATGGTGACCCTATATGGCAGAGCAGAACTGCCCCATAGGGTTTCCAAGTCTATAGTATTTATGGAAGTAAACTGCCACATCTTTTTCCCGCAGAGCGGCTGGTGGGTTTGAACCAACAACCTTTAGGTTAGCAGGTGAACACTTAACCACTGGGCCACCAGGGCTGGTCAAAAAGGACATTAAGCTAAGGACATCTGAATAAAGTACTCTGTTAAGTGCCATCAAGTCTGTTCCAACTCATTGTGACCCGATGTACAACAGAACAAAACATTGCCCAGTCCTGTGCCATCCTCGCAATCGTTGCTACCTTTGAGCCCACTGTTGCAGCCACTGTGTCAGTTCTTCTCATTGAGGGGCTTCCTCTTTTTTGCTGACCCTCTACTTTACCAAACATGATGTCCTTCTCCAAGGAGTAGTCCCTCCTGATAACATGTCCAAAGTACATGAGACAAAGTCTTGCCATCCTCACTTCTAAGGAACATTCTGGATGTACAGATTTAGTTCATTCCTCTGGCAGTTGACAGCATATTCAACATTCTTCACCAACACCATAATTCAAATGCATCAATTTTTTTCAGCCTTCCTTATTCATCATCCAGCTTTCACAGGCGTATGAGGCTATTGAAAATACCACAGCTTGAGTCAGGTGCACCTTAATCCTCACAGGTGACATCTCTGCATCTTAACACTTTAAAGAGGTCTTCTGCAGATGTGCCCAATGCAATATATCCTTTGATTTCCTGACTGCTGCTTCCATGGGTGTTGGACAAAGTATGGACTTTAGTTAATAATAATGTATCAATATTGGTTCATTGATTGTAACAAGTGTACCATAACCATGTAAGATGTTAATAATAGGGAAATGGGTGTTGGGTATATGAGAACTTTCTGTATGATCTTTGCAATTTTTTCTATAAATCTAAACGGTTCTAAAATTCAAAGTTCATTTAAAAAATTCAGGTTTCAAGGCTCTGCCCCCACCTGATTCAGATTCTGAAAGCCCTTGGCAGGACACAGGAGTCTGCGTTTTTTCCCACAAGCTCCCAGATGACTTGGTTGCAGACAATCCGGGAACCACTGTTTGAGAAAATGCTGTTTGGGGTTTGGCTGAGCAGAGTTTAAGGCACAAGAAACCTCCGCCCCACTCTTTTCTTAAACAGGCTCTCCTGGACCACCCACAGGTGGCTGCCACTGTATGCTGACCACAAATTGGGTGGGGTGATTCTGAACTACCACCAGCAATTTTGGTTCCGTGTCCATCAAAGCGGCACTATTCTAAGAGCTCCCATGTGTTTTAACTGTTAAGTTGCAGGGTAATTTGTTGTGCAATAATAGAAAACTAATATACCCACGGTTGCTGTCAAGTCAATTCTAACTCATAGCAATCCTATAGGGCAGAGTAAAACTGCCCCATGGGGTTTCCAAGGCTGTACACTTTGCAGAAGCAGACTGCCACATCTTTCTCCCACAAAGTGGCTGATGGGTTTGAACCGCCAACCTTTAGGTTAGCAGCTGAGTGCTTAACCACTGCACCACCAGGGCTCCTGATAACTAATACACCACCCCCAACCCTTTTAGCCAAAGACATTTCCAGAGCCATGGAGTTTGACTTGCTGTTTAAGCTGTGACCCGGGCAATTATAGCAATACCACGAGTGTTTGTTCAACGGGAGCTAAGTTTATATGGTGCACCCTGCCACACACTTAATTTATGTTTTCTCATTTAACAGATACATGGCAGATGGCGGTATGCATCTTTCATCCCATTTTACAGATGAGAAAAATGAGGCCCCCACAGGGCAAATGACTTGTCCACAGTTATGATGAACGAAGAGGAGCCAGGATGCAAATTCAGGTTCACCTGATGCCTGGGATCCTTCCCTTAACCATGGAGCCCCAACTGCTTTAAACCACTTCCTCCTCTGCTCTTCCCACTCTTGAGCACTTAGCTGTAAATGCTGCCCCTCTGTGAACCATCTGACACCACCCTCTGCCCTGCTCAGAATACAGCAGTTGTAGACACAATCACACTGCGATGCCATCGCCAGCTCTGCTGCTCTTTACCATCTTGGCTGATGGCACATACTTAGCTGCTGAAGCCCCAGACCTGCACAGCAGGCTTGACTCTGCCCTTTTCCTACCAACTCTCCCCATGATGTGCAACCTGTCAACAAGTCTGCAGAGTCCAGCTCCGAAAGGCATCCCTAGTCTGTGGGCTTCTTTTCCTCTGCACTGCTACCCTCACCCCCACACTCCCAGCCCAGGCCACCAGCATTTTTTACCTTAGAGTCTTCTATCCAATCTCTGGCTTCCACTCTTGTTCCGTACAGCCCATTCTTAATAGCTGTCAGAGAACGTTTTTTAAAAGGTACTGCTGTTCTCAGCTGCTGTTAAGTCGGCCCCCATTCTCATGGCGACCCCACGCACAGTGGAACGAAAAGCTGCCCAGTCCTGCACCACCCCCATGAGTGATGGTCATTCAGACTATTGTGATTCATAGGGTTTTCCTAAGTAGATTCCCAGGCCTTTCTTCCCAGTCTATCTTAGGAAGCACTGCTGAATCCTGTTCAGCGTCGGAGCAATGCAGAAGCCTCCACTGACGGATGGGTATTTGTTCTACGTGAGGTACTTTGGCCAGGAATGGAGCCCAGGTCTCTGTCATGGCAGGCAAGAACTCTACCACTGAGGAACCACTGCCCCGGTACTTGCTGTAGTAGGTGCTTAATAAATGCTTGCTGAATGAATGTACGAGTTAATCTGTCCAGCTCCCCCCGCCCCAAGCCACCAGCTCCCCCAGGGCAGGGACTCATTTTTCTGTTCTCTGTCATGCTGGCACGCGCCAGGGCTCAAGGCCCTTGTGGGATCAACAGGCCAGGGAAACCAGAAGATAGCTGCTTGAGAACCCAATTTAATAAAATTTACAAGTAGACGGGTACAAAAAAAAAAAAAAAACAACAACGACCTAACAATGTACGAGTCACTGGGAGATGAGGGTGGAATCCGGAATGTAGGGAGCCCTGCCCTGGTGAGGGAGGCCCAACAAGCCGGGTCTGAAGGGACTTCCCACTGATTCTCTACGTGTCCGCCTCACCTAACACACACAGCCAAGCCCCGAACCTGAGGCGAAGGCTGAAGTGTAACGCAGATCTAATTTTCTCCCTCCCCGCCTTCAAGTTCTAGAAGAGGTGGGACAGAGAGAGGGGAGAAGAGACGGTGAACAAGGAGAATAGGCCTCTGGCACTCAGAGGATGGGGTGGCACAGGTGTCAACAACTGTGCACCTCTCGTGCCTGCGTGCAGGTGGATGCCCCTTGTGTTTGCTGTTTGGGCAGTCTGTGAGTGAAGCAAAGGCAGGAGGGCACCCTCAGCACCGGGACAATGTCTTCCCTGGACGGAGCCTGGAGAGCTTGTGGGGCCTGGCCGCCCAGCCTGGCCTCACCACTGCAGGGGGCCAATGTCAGCCCCTATCTCTTCCTCCTCTTCCTCCTCCTTCAGCTGGAAGGGCTTCACTGGCCACTTCACCCTGACCATGGGCTCCATGTGATCCTGCAGCCGGTGCCGCTTCATGTGGGCATTCCGACTCTTGATCTTGTCGAACACCCTGAGGGGTCACCAGAGGGCTCAGCATCAGATGGAGGGAGGCTGGGGGTCTGTGTGAGCCCCCCACAGGAAGGGGGGCCAGGGAGCAGAGGGCTGGTACCTCTCGCACTCTCTGCATGGGAAGACGCCCTGGCTCTCCACACTCCCTGGTGGCTCGGGGGTCCTCTTGGGGCCTGTGTTGGGACTGGAGTTGAGGATGGACTCCCTCCTGTAACTCTTGGTCTTTAACTTTAACTCGGGAGTTGGACGGTGGCTGGATCTCTCCCGAGGGCTGCAAGTGACCTGCAGAGAGGGCAAAGGTGACATAAAGGAGCTCACCTCCCACTCTCCTAAAGGACATGGGGGTCAGAGAGCAAAAATTCTGCTGCAAGGAAAGCCCTCCTGTGGGAGCACCCACCCCCAGCCCTCCCACCTGGGTGCACAACAGAACTGGGTTCCAGACAACAGCCCCCACGGTCCCTACCTTCTCTTCTGTCCTCTCTACCTCCTCTGGTTCCCTTTTGACCCTCTTCTCTAGCCCTGGGGCTCGGCCGCAGTCAAACTTGATCATCTTTTTCCAGATGTAATAATACTCAATACACTGTGAGACTGTCTTTGTCTGGATCTAATAAAAGAAAATGCATGCTAGCTAAGAAGGCCCCGCACCAGCAGCTACAAGTGTCACCACGAAGGCCTGACCCCTCCACCCCACTGGGTCAGTCACCATCTTTTGAAAGCCCTTCTGCTTGGGCTTGGTGTCTCCCTCCCCCACCTGCTACAAGGGGCTGAGAATCACCAAGTCCTCCCCGGCGGTGAGGAGGTTCAAAGTGAAGCCACACAGTAGCCAAAAACATCAAAACATCTCAATCCTGCACAGTCTCCGAGCAGCAATTCTACCCCGGGAATCCCTCCCTATCGGAAGACACAAAGAAGGGACACAGTCACGGATGATCGCCGCAACATCAGGCTTAACAGCCACATGTTTACTAACTGGACCTGATGAGAAAACTAGAACGCCTCATGCAGTGGGACATTACATAGCCATCGCAACCATCAGGTAGGGCCGCCAAAGTGCTGGCAGAAGGTGGTCCACAGGCAGAGGGGGAAGTTTGGGTGAGAGAGGGATGTTTTGATCCTAGGACACTCTGACCCCACCATTTGCTCTTCCCTCCACTAAGAATGGATCCTGACAAACATAATTTCTGTGAAATAATAATAATAGGTAACAGAAAAGTCTAACTGCACTAGTCAACACCCATGGAAGCCGCAGTCAAGAAATCAGATGACACACTGCATCAGGCAAATCTGCTGCAGAAGACCTTTTTAGAGTGTTAAGAAGCAAAGAAGTCACTTTGAGGACTAAGGTGCGCCTGACCCAAGCCATGGCGTTTTCAATAGCCTCATATGCATGTAAGAGCTGGACAATGAATAAGGAAGACTGAATTGACACCTTTAAATTATGGTGCTGGTGAAGAATATTGAACATACCATGGACTGCCAGAAGAACGAACAAATCTGTCTTGGAAGAAGTACAACCGAATGCGCCTTAGAAGTGAGGATGGCAAGACTTTGTCTCATGTACTTTGGACACGTTATCAGGAGGGACCAGTCCCTGGAGAAGGACATCACACTTGGTAAAGTAGAGGGTCGGTGAAAAAGAGGAAGACTCTTAAGGAGATAGACCGACACAGTGGCTGTAACAATGGGCTCAACCATAGCACAGGACCGGGCAGTGTTATACACAGGTTTGCTGTGAATCGGAACCAATCGATGGCACCTAACAACAGCACTCTAGAAAGAAAAGTTCTCAGGACATTCAACTGGCTATTGAGCTCGCTCCAGAAAATACCTTCTTGATCTTAAGTTTTCACCTTTAATAAATTATAACTACAATTTTTGTATTCACAAACTAGGAATCAAACATTACATTCTCTAGCTATCTAAAAAATATCACTAATTTTTTTTAAAAAAGGTCAGGCTTCTGATTCTGGTCAAAATGGAGCAACAGGCAACAGATTTACCCTCAAAACAACAAAGGATACCATACTATCCAGCAATCCCACTCCCAGGAATATATCCTAGTGAAATGAGAGTCGTCACACAAATAGACATATGCACACCCATGTTCCCTGCAGCACTATTCACAACGGGAAAAAGATGGAAACAACCTAAGTGCCCATCAAGAGATGAGTGAATAAACAAATTATGGTACATACACACAATGAAATACTATGAAACGGTAAAGAACAATGATGAATGTGCAAAACAGCTCACAACATGGAAGAATGTGGAGGGCACTACTGAGTGAAGTAAATCAATCACAAAAGGACAAATACTGTATGAGAACACTATTATAAAAACTCAAGAAAAGGTTTACACACAGAAAAAAACAATCTTTGATGGTTATGAGGAAGGGGGGGATAACTCTGGTGAAGGGAAAGACAACATACAATATAGGGGAAGTACGCACAACTTGACAAAGGCAAAGTCATAGAAGCGTCCTAGACATATCCAAACACCCCCCGATGGACTAAGTTACTGGAGCTGAGGGCTGGGGATCATGGTCTCAGGGGACATCTAGGTCAACTGGCATAACATAGCTCATAAAGAAAATGTTCTACACCGTACTTTGATAAATATCATCTGGGGTCTTAAAAGATACATCTATTGATTCCATCCTGTCCAGAACAAAGGAAAATGAAAAAAAAACAAAGACACAAGGAAAATATTAGTCCAAAGGACTAATGGACCACTTGAACAACACCCTCCACCAGCCTGAGGCCAGAAGAACTAGATGGTGCCTGGCTACCACCACCGACTACTCCGACAGGGATCACAATAGAGGGTCCTGGACAGAGAAGGAAAAAAAATGTAGAACGAAATTCAAATTCGCAAAAAAAGACCAGACTTACTAGTCTGAGAGAGACTGGAGGAACCCCCAAGACTGTGGCCCCCAGATACCCTGCTAACTCAGAACTGAAGCCACTCTTGAAGTCCACCTTTTAGCCAAAGATTAGACATGCCTATGAAACAATAACCCACGTGAGGGACGTGTTTCTTAGTTCAATCAAGTATACAAGACCAAATGGGCAACTCTTGCCCAAAAGCAAAGACGAGAAGGTAGGAAAGGACAAGAAACTGGACGAATGGACACAGGGAACCCAGGGTGGGAAAGGTGAGAGCGTTGACACGTTGCAGGGATTGCAACCAATGTCACAAAACAATCTGTGTACTAACTGTTTAATGAGAAAATAATTTGCTCTGTAAACTTTCACCTAAAACACAATTAAAAAAAAAAAAAAAGAATGGCTAAAACGAAAATGACCGACCATACCAAATGTTGATGAGGTTGTGGAATAACTGGAAATAAATCTCATAGGGACGTAAAATGGTGCGACTTTGGAAAACAGCTTGGCAGTTTCTTAAAAAGTTAAGCATACATCTACCATCTAGGTATTTACCACTCTGCCAAAAAAAATAAAGTACTTGTCTGTACAAAGATGTGTACGCTAATGTTTATAGCATTATTTATTCCCAAAACTAGAAACAATCCAAATGTCCATTCCTTAGTTATTTAGTGCTGCTATAACAGGAATATTACCAGGGGGTGGCTTTAACAAACAGGTTATTTTCTCACAGTTTAGGAGGCCAGAAGTCCGAATTCAGGGTGCCAGCTCTAGGGGAAGGCTTTCTCTCTGTCGGCTCTAAGGGACGTCCTTGTCTCTTTTAGCTTCTGCTTCTGGGCAAACTCGATGTGGCTTTGCATCTCTCTTCCCCCATCTCACCTTCTCCCTCGCTTGTTTAATGTCTTTCCTATCTCCAAAGAGACTGACTCAAGACACATTCTACAGTAGCCCTGTGTTGTTAACATAACAAAGACAACTCATTCCCAGATGGGATTATAACCACAGGCACAGAGGTTAGGATTTACAACACATTTTTGGGGACACAATTCAATCCTGGTGGTGCAGTGGGTTAAGAGCTCAGCTGCTAACCAAAAGGTTGGCTGTTCGAATCCACCAGCTGCTCCTTGGAAACCCTATGGGGCAGTTCTTCTCTGTCCTATAGGGTGGATATGAGTCAGAAATGACTCAAAAGCAACAGGTTTGGGTTTTTGGGTTTTAATTTAATCCATAACATTCCACCCTTTGCCCCCCCCCCCCAAATTCATGTCTTTGCCACATTCAAAACACACTGACCCCATCACATCATCCTAAAAGTCTTAAATCAACTCCAAGTCCAAAATCTCAGCTTCTGAATTATCTAAATCAAATGTGGGTAAGACTTTAGGCAAATTCCATCTTGGGGCGAAGCTCCTCTTCATCTGTGAACCTGTGAAATCTAGATTACAAATTATCTGCTTCCAAAGTATAATGGTAGAACAGGCACAAGGTAGATATCTCCATTACAAATGGGAGAAATTGGAGGGAAAGAAGGCACCAAACAAGTCCAAAACCTAGCAAACAATTTACATTAGCTCTCAAGGCTTTAAAATAATCCTCTGCTCTTTGAGACCATCTGGGCAATGGCCTTGGCTCTCAATATCTAGACTATGGGTATTGGCCATGCTCCCTGGATTCTGGGTGGAGCCCCTCAGCCCTGGGCTTCACCTCTGCCTTCCAGGCCCACTGGGATGGCAACTCTGCTCCCCCAGTTTTGGACGGCCCCATTCTTCCAGTCCATCTGAGTGGCGATCCCACACCCTGAGCCCCAGCAGCCCCTATTCTTCTGCCCCTTGGGCATGGCAGCCCCGCCCCCTCAGCTCTGGGCAACAGCCCCATCCTCTTGGCCAACTTGAATGGCAGTCCCACACTCTGGAACCGAGCTGGTGAAGATCTGGCTCTTTGAAACCTAGGAGGCCACGGCCCCACCCTTTGAGACCCCAGAGACTGTGGACCCACCCTCTGAGACCTAGGCAGCTCGTCTCCCGCGCTCCTTCCAACAGTTCTTGGAGGACAACAGATGTAGCTCCTTTGGTCTGTTTCCTGCCTACAGAATTCCAAGAGGCAGACAGCGTTCTTTCCTTTCACTATTTCTCTGTCCCCTTCAGTCTAAGCTAATGGGTTTTCTGCTGTGGTAACTGATTAGATCTATCAGCCACAGGCTTAATCTCTTTAACAAAAGATTGTGTAGCCACATCCTTGGTGAACATTCTAGGCCGCATGTCCTTAGTTTGTACAACAGAATTTTCCAAATCATTAAGATTTGTTTTCATTTTGCACAGTTCATTTTTTAAGTCCATCTCCTTCCTCTTGCATTTTACTATAAGCAGCAAAGAGAAACTACGCAGCCCCTTTAAGACCTATCTGGCTTAGAAATCTCCTCAGCAAAATATCCAACTTTCTCACTTAGAGGTTCTCTCTTCCACCAAACATTTGAACATAATTCAGACAAGTTCTTTGCCACGGCATAAAAAGTATTGCTCTTCCTTCATTGCTTGATCATATGATTATCATTTTCTTTTAAAGCTTCACCAGAAGCACATTTAACGTCCACATTTTTAGCAACATTCTATTGGTGGCGCCATATGCATTCTCTAAGAAGATACCTTCTGTGTAGCTCTCCCCCCTTCCTTCCGTGCCCTCACCAGAATCGCCTCGGACATACACAACTCTACCAACAGCCTCTTTAAGGCAACCTAGGCTTTTACTATTAGACCTCCACCCATTACTCCATTCCAAAACCACTTCCACATTTTAGGTATCTGTTAGAGCAGCATCTCCACTTCTCTGTATTAAACTCTGTCTTAGTTATCTAGAGTTGCTATAATAGGAAAACCACAAGGGGGTGGCTTTAACAAACAAATGTATTTTCTCACAGTTTAGGAGGCTAGAAGTCTGAATTCTAGCCAGCTCTAGGGGAAGGCTTTCTCTCTGTCAGCTCTGGAGGAAGGTCCTTGTCTCTTTTAGCTTCTGGACAATCTTCATGTGGCCTGGCATCTCTCTTCCCCCATCTCTGCTTCTCCCTTGCTTGTTTAATGTCTTCCATATCTCAAAAGGGAAACCCTGGTGGCACAGTGGTTAAAAGCTACAGCTGCTAACCAAAAGGTCAGCAGTTTGAATCCACCAGGCACTGCCTGGAGACTATGGGACAGTTCTACTCTGTCCTATAGAGTGGCTGTGAGTCGCAATTGATTCGACGGCAAGGGGTTTAGTTTTTTGTTTTTTTATATCTCAAAAGAGATTAACTCAAGACACATCCTACACTAATCCTGTTTCATTAACATAACAAAAACAACCCATTCCCAAATGGGATTATAACACAGGCACAGAGGTTAGGATTCACAACACATATTTTTGGGGAACACAATTCAATCCATAACATCCATCGACGGGTGAGTGTTTACTTCTACAAGCTGTGCCACATCCATACAGTAGAATAAACCCATTGCAATGAGTCTATTCTGACTCAGAGCGATCCTACAGACAGAGTAGAACCGCCCTGTAGCGTTTCCAAGGCTGTAAATTTTTACAGAAGCAGACTGCCACATCTTTCTCCTGTGGAGCAGCTTGTGGTTCCAACTGCCGACCTTCCTGTTAGCAGTCGAGCGCTGAACCACTCAGAAATAAAAAGGAACAAACTGGTGATACGTGCAATTGCATGGGTGTTACGGACTGAATTGTGTCCCCTAGGAATTTCTGTCAACTTGGCTAGGCCGTGATCCCCAGTATTATGTGGCTGTCCACCATTTTGTCATCTGATGTGATTTTCCTGTGTGTTGTAAGTCCTACCTCTATGATGTTAATGAGGCAGGATTAGAGGCAGTTATGTTAATGAGGCAGGTCTCCACGTACAAAATTAGGTTGTGTCTTATGTCAGTCTCTTTTGAGATACAAAAGAAAGAAGCCAGCAGAGAGACATGGGGATTTTATACAACGAAAAAACAAGAGCCAGGAGAATAGCGCATCCTTTGGACCTGCGGTCCCTGAGCTGAGAAGTTTCTTGATGACAAGGACCTTCCCCTAGAACCAGCAGAGAGAGAAAGCCTTCCCCTGGAGCTGGTACCCTGAATTCGGCCTCCTAGACTATGAGAGAATAAATCTCTCTTCACTAAAGCCATTCATCTGTGGTATTTCTGTTATAGTAGCACTAGATGACTAAGACACAGGACACATGGGTGATCTCAGAATTGGCAGCTGAGGGAAGCCAGACAAAGCACAACACATACTGTACGATTATTGCATTTATATACAACTCCAGAAACTCCAAACAAATTTACGGTGACAGAAAGCACACCGGGGGGTGCCAGGGAACAGGGAAGAAGCAGGAGGGAGGAATTACCAAGGGTCGTGGGGGTGATACTCATGATCATTGTCTTGATGGTGGTGATGGTTTCACAGGTGGAGGCACATGGCAAAATTCATCCGATCTTACACTTCAGTTATGTGTACTTTTGTGTATATTAATTTTTTTTAAAAAAGCAGCAAAAAAGCAGCAGGACATGAGAAGGCAGAGGGGGACAGGAGCTGGCTGAACAGACACAGGGAATACACTGTGCAGAGGAGCGTGCCGTCTCATTAGGGGGAGAGCAGCTAGGAGTATATAGCAAGGTGTATATAACATTTTGTATGAGAGGCTGACTTAATTTGTAAACTTTCACATGAAGCACAATAAAAAAAAAAAGGCAGCAGAACATTATGAATAGTAGGAGCGCCCCCTTGTCTAAGTGCCTGGGTGTACGTGTGTACGTTCTGCACTGGCAGAGAAAGGCCTGTAAGTATCCGAGCCAGCAGTCCACAGTCAGAGCTGGCAGTCAGGAGTAAGACTTTGGGGAGCGACGTGGAGGGTTTTGTTGTGAGCGTATAATGCATCTCTGGGCTATCTGATTTGTACACAACTACCGCTTGTCACAATTATATACCATTTACAATTATGAACAGTGTTGCCCAGGCAGGTGAGGGGGCGCGGGGGCCAGCCTCCTGACCTGGCCTTCGGCCTTCGGCTCCAGCTCATCTCAGCCATGTGAGGCGAGGGCGTGTCTACACCAGCCCACACCTTCCTTACCGTCTTGTGTATCAACAAGAAGTCCTTCTTATGGGCACAGAACGCCTTCTTAAACAGTCTCTTCTCCATGGGGGTCCAGATGTCCGAACCTGTCGGAGAACATAGCCACGGGAGGGGAACACGTCTCCTTCTGGGCCACAGCCGTGGCTGAATGCAGACCACCCTCCTCTCTAAAGCTGCAGTTCACTGGGCACCATCTATGTGGCCAGCACCCTGCCGAGCCCTTTACTTGCTTTATCACATACCACCAGCTGCTGTGGAGTCGACTCCAACTCATGGTGACCCTATGCGTGTCAGAGTAGAAACGTACTCCACAGCGTTCCTGATGGCTGATTTTTTCAGAAGTAGATCGCCAGGCCTTTCTTCCAAGGCGCCTCTGGGTGCACTCAAAACTCTAACCTTTCAGTTAGCAGCTGAGCACATTAACTGTTTGCACCACCCAGGGACTCCTTTACCTCATACAATCCTCACGAAAACCCTAGGAAGTAGGGACCATTACTATCCCCACTCTATGGATGCAGCAACTGAGGCTTCCATAGGTTAAGGACTTGCCAAGGGCAAGTGGGTGCCCCAGGCCATCTGAATCCAGGGCTGCTGTTGTCAACTGCTGAGCCTGGGCCCACCTCCACCTCTCCCTGCCAAGGGCCTCTCCAGCCCAACTGTGCGGAGTGCTTGGGAGAACCTGCTGGGAAAGGAGGAAGGTGCGATCTACCCAGAAGAAAACAGTGCCCACTGGGGCACCCAGGAGAGAACAGACCCTTCCAGAAAGGCGGGCAAGGAGAACTCCGGGAGGCACACAAGCCAAGGATGCCAGTGGAGCTGACTGGTTCACAGGGGTCTCAGCTAGGCCCAGACTGTCCTGCCAGCTTTTCTCCAATCACCTGTGTAACGATAGTCAGCGAGCGGATGAGTCTGCGACTTCTGGGGTCCCCTGAGCAGGAGCATCTCCAGGGCAATCTGGAACAAAAGAAATTGCAGGTGACTTACTGAGGGAGGGATGGTGAGGAGGAGAACTGTCTTCACGCTTTCACTGATTTGAAAAATATTTAAAGCCCTCCCTAAGTCATTCCCCAACCCATGGCTACTCAAAGTGGGGCCCACTGGCTGGCCAGCAGCCTGTAAACTGTTACCTGTAAATCGACTACAACACTAACCATGAGTCCAGGTGACTTTTTTTTCAAAGCAAGACTTTTTCAATGAAGGAAACAGCGTATGGACTCATCCTGGTACAAGGTCCTTATCTCATCAGCGTAGCACTACCCTTGCCCTCTGTCCCATTTCAGTTTCTTTATAGCACTGCTCATTATCTAATGATATATTATTTTACATTTTTCCTGTTTTGACTCCCCTCGTAAGATGTAAGCCCCATGAGGGCAGGGGTTTTATCTCACTCACCAGTGTAACTCCAGTTAGGACTGGCTAGGTAATCCCAAGTGCAAAATGAATATATGGGGTCCCCTGTTCAAACGTTAAGAATTTCAGCAGAACAGTAAGCTGAGCATAGGGTCCTGTGTGACTGTACATGTCGCACACCTGTGAAGCCGGCCCTGATCCCAGGGCCTATGACCTTAGAGATCACACATACCAAACCTAACCAAACCAGTTCCAACTCAGAGTGATCCTATTGGACAGAGCAGAGCTGCCCCATAGGGTTTCCAAGGCTGTAATCTTTACAGAAGCAGACCGCCACATCTTTCTCCTGTGGAGCAGCTGGTAGGTTCAAACCGCCAACCTTCTGGTTAGCAGCCAAGCGCTTAACCACTGCACCACCAGGGCTCCTCACGGCATACACACTTCTCCAATAAAGACTTGTTGATTACTCTGCTGAGCACCTCCTACGTGCTAGGCGCTGTGTCCCAACTCAATTGAAAACAGGACTGTGGCACTGGCTCTCAAGTCCGTAACATGGGTGACATGATTTTTCCTCCCCCCACCACTCAGAGACTTTTATTTTCTAAACCTCAAAAATGGTGAGGAGAGCCATGGCATTTATGTTTTCACACATGGATTTTGAATCAAAGGATAAAGTTCAAACAGCAACACCTAAAAAATATACATATGGTTACATATGTAGGTATGTAACACGTGTATAGGTGTGTGTATGTGCATACAAATGTATGTATGTGTACATACAGGTATGTGTGTACATGCATAACCAAACATCTCGAAAGGTTGATTTTCTGGGTTTGAAGAATTAGGATCACAGTCTTGTGGAACATCTTGGTCAGCTGACATAATGTAGTTCATAAACTTATGTTCGACATCCTAGTCTGGTGAGTAGCATCTGGGGTCTTAAAAGCTTGTGAGCAGCCATCTAAGGTACAACCAATGGTCTCTATTTCTCTGAAGCAAAAGAGAAAGACGAAAACCAAATACTCAGAGAAGAAACTAGTCTATAGGACAAATAGTCTACACAAACCACAACGTCATCTACCCTGAGACCGGAAGAACCAGGTGGTGTCCAGTACTACCACCAACTGTTCTGTTCAGGGCCACAAAAGACGGACCCTGATAGAATGAGAGAAAAATGTGGAACAGAGCTCAAATTATTCTTTAAAAAGTCCAGACTTACTGTACCGGTTGAGACTGGGGGACTCCCAAGACTATCGCCCTTAAATACCCTTTAAACCTTGAACCAAAACTATCCCTGAGGTCACCTTTTAGCTAAATAACAGACTGGCTCATAAAATAAAGGATATCACACGTGAGCCCTGCATTCCTTTAAAAAATCATCTATATGCAACCAAACGGTCAACAATTACTCTAAAGCAAAGATAATAAGAAGGTAAGGGGGTTAGGGAAACTAGATAACTGGAAAAGGAACAACCTGAATGGAAATAATGAGAATGTTGACATATTGTGAAAAACGTAACCAATTATCACTGAACAATTTGAGTAGAAAATTGTTAAATGGGAACCTAATTTGCTGTGTAAACTTTCACCAAAAACACAAAAAAATATTATTTAAAAAAAGAGGCTCAATATACAAACCAGATGAATGCAGGACCTGAGTTGGGTCTACCAAAAAAAAAAAAAACAACCAAACCCGTTGTCATCAAGTCAATTTGACTCATTGCGACCCTACAGGACACAGCAGAGCTGCCCCCATAGGGTTTCCAAGAAGTGGCTGGTAGATTCGAACTGCCAACCTTTTGGTCAGCAGCCAGGTTCTTAACCACTGCACCACCAGGGCGTCTTCCCCAGAGGCTCCGAGAAATTTCTGAAGACCTTGGTGCTATTGTTGTTGCCCTGATCAAAAATCATTTGTTGTTGATAGGTGCCCTCGAGGTGATTCCAACTCACAGCAACCCCAAGTGACAGAGCAGAACGGTTCATAGGGTTTTCTAAACTGTAATCTTTATGGGAGCAGACTGCCAGGTTTTTCTCCCACAGAGCTGTTGATGGGATCAAACTGCCAAGCCTACCTGAAGTGAGCCCATATCTGAGCATTTCTCCTGCAGTTCACAAGGAGCAGGCCAATCCCAAGACTACCAGGGAGAAGGACGGCTGGCCCTACCTTAGCTTTCGGTAGCTGTAAGCCCCCAAGCAGATGGCACACAGCCTGTATCTGGAAGCCCCACCCCAGAGAGCAGAAAGTCCCCCAAGGCTCCTCCAAGCCAGCCAGCCCCCGTCCCGCCTCACCTGGACGTTGCCCTGGGCCTCGTGCAGGCAGTGCAGCGCAAGTTCCAGGTTCGTGCCCCCTCCTGGCATCACGCTGGAGCAAGCCACGTTGCAGAGCTCTGTCACTGTCCACGAAGACCAAGCCGCCCCAGCAAGGTGGGAGAAAGGAGTGAGCAAGTGTGAGCAAGGGAAGAAACCTTACCAGAGAGCACAGAGAAAACCCAATGGCGGCCAGTCGATTCCGACTCACAGTGGCCCTGTGCATGACAGGGTAGAACTGTACTCCATGGGGTTTTCAAGGGCTGATTTTAACCATTTGCACCCACCACCCTGGAACTCCTACAGGGGAGCCCTGGTGGTACAGTGGTTAAGTGCTCGGCTGCTAACTGAAAGGCTAGAGGTTAAACCTGCTAGCTGCTCCATGGGAGAAAGATGTGGCACTCAGCTTCTGTAAAGATTACACACCTGGAAACCCTGTGGGGCAGTTCTACTCTGTCCTGTAGGATTGCTGTGAGTCGGAATCGACTTAATGGCAGTGGGTCTGGGCCTCCTACATTGAGTCTACTCCCCATACTGTATTTCATGATTTAATTTTTAATAACTTTATATACAATCTCAAAGTCTGTGTCCTTAAACAAGCGAATGAAATCCACTCGTGCTTATTATTTATATACTGTTGTATTTGCTCCTTCTTATTTCATATTTACTATTTGTACTCTCTGGCACTGTATCACCCTTTTCCTTCCTCCACCTGTGCAGGTTTCATGCAGCATACTTGTATTTCTCATCTATAAAAAACAAAAACCAGCTGCCATCCAGCCGACCCTGACGCACAGATACGCCATGTGTGGCAGAGTAGAACTGTGCTCCATAGGGTTTTCAAGGGCTGATTTTTCAGATGCAGATTGCCAGGCCCTTCTTCTCGAACTGCCAGCCCTTCAGTTAGCAACTGAGTGTGTTAACTGTTTGCACCATCAGGGATGGGAGGCCTCCTTTGACCTGCTCTATCTCACATCACAGGTGAGGCGGGTTGAGTAAAAGGAGGACAAAGAGAAAGGTGGTCCTGTCACCTGCTCTGGACACTGACCAGCTACCTTGTGAGTGAGAAGCAGGGGCAGGGAGCCCTGCATGGGACAGGCAATACTGGGAAGAGGTTAGCAGCCAACAGGGGACACTACTTCTTGGTCCAGGTGAGAACTGGGAGGAGAAACTCCCTGGAGGTGGAAATCTGACCCCCGAGCCTCAGCCACCTCGATCCTGCGTTTCCAGGTTGGTCATCACGTCTCCCCACGGCTTCCAGACCAGAGCGGCTAGGTGTTCATCAGCAACAGCCAGAGACCTCTCCTGGAGCTCCGGAATATCAGCCTGAAACCGGCTTCCTATGTTGATGTGTCTGAAATGCAACCACACACAGACATGCAGGACACATCAATGTGACTCGGACCGGGGTAAGATTGGGTGTTCCCTCAAAGAAGAAACCAGTCTACAGGACAAATAGTCTACATGAACCACAGCTTCATCTACCCTGAGACTAGAAGAACTAAATGGTGCCCAGCTACTACTACAAACCGTCCTGATCAGGGCCACAACAGTTGGACCTGACAGAATGGGAGAAGAATGTAGAACAGAACCCCAGATTCTGAAAAAAAAAAAAAAAAAAAAACAGAGAAACCACACTTACTGGACCAGTTGAGACTGGAGGACTCCCCGAGGGTATTGCCCTGAGATAGTCTTCAAACCTTGAACTGAAACTACCCCCTGAGGTCACCCTGTAGCTAAATAACAGACTGGCTCAAAAAATAAGGAGTAACACCCTGTATGACGGGATATTCATTACGAAAATCACCTATATGAGAGCAAATGGTCAACAATGACTTGGAAACAAAGATAAGAATATAAGTGGGCAGGGAAACCAGACCGTAGGAGGCAGGACAGCCAGAAACAGAAATAACGAGAATGCTCAGCGTTGTGAAGAATATAGCCAGTGTCACTGAACAACTTGTGTAGAAACTGTTGAATGGGAACCTAAACTGCTATGTGAACCTTCACTGAAAACACAACTATCATTTAAAAATAAAAAGATGGGGTGCTCTGTGTGCCTGTCCTTGGGCAGCATCCCTCCTCTGTGGGGCATCTCCAGCACTCCAGGCATGTCTCACAGGCAACAGACATACACAGGTATTTCAGAAACCTGATCAAGGACACTTCTTCAGGCATCTCTTTTGCAGCCCAGGACACGGAAAGCACACGCTAACATCTGGCACGTTTGTACATCCAGGGCCACACCTATCTAGCCACCTCCTATGGGTGCTTGCTAGTCTTGCACTGAGCCATCACCAATTCTGTTAGAACCCCAGGGTCTGGGGCATTCTGCCCCCATGAGCCCAACCGTGGTATATCTGGACAGAAGAAATACTGGGGGAACTCCCTGAATGTACCCGGGAGAAATCCCCTGCTTCCCTGCTAGGATGGCTCTGTTGCTGGACCTGACCCCCTGTGATGAAGGGGACCTTGTGAAAACTGACACTGGAATCCAAATGGGGTGAAATCACCCCACTTTGGGGAGGACCCTCAGGCTCTAAGTCTGCTCCACTCACGGTTCAATGCTGATCTTGGTGTCGTCCTTCACCACACAGATGCCAAAAGAACCATCCACTGGATCTAGAAAACATCCAAGGAAAAGCCTCAAGGAGGCTGGCTCGTAAGGATCCACAGGCCCCCTCTGCCTGCATTAGGGGACACAGAGGACAGCAGGCTCTTTAAAACTGCATGCAATAGGGAAGGGTGGGGCTTTTAAAATGCCGGAGTAGGGAGCTCTGCGGGCCCTCTTCCCACCAAAACAACTGAACTGGCGAACAGGATAAAAAAATAATAATTTCAAGTCTCTGGAAATTCCCCTAAGGGTACATAGCAAATGGAGAAACACTCATTCAAGAGCGTCAACTGAATCCCAGTAAGAACAGCGAGAGTCTGTGGCTTTTGAGCCAGGACCTGCTCTCTTACCCTCAGCTCCACATCACAGAAGTTCTACCCTGAGGGCTCTACCTCAGCTATGTGTGGCCAAAGAAATGGGGCTATGTCTCCCCAGCTCCCAGGCTGGAATTATGGCTTCACCGCAGGAAGAGCAGGCTGCTGGTGGTGCTTCTCACTCCCCAGCCTCATACTGCAAAAGCTCTAGCCCAAGCACACGTGGCTTAGAGGACTTGAGGACTTTTTTTGCCGACCCAGCTCCCACTCTTATGGTGGAAGATCTACCCCAGGCATGAACGGCCAAGAATACTAGGACCCCAGTTGTCCCTGTCCAAGCTCACTCACAGGGTGGAGGTTCCCTGAAGAAAGGGGCAAACTAAGAGGACCAGGGGCTACCACCCCGACCCAGTACCCACTCACAGAGGGAGGGAGGAGCCACTCTGGGAAAAGCCCCTGCCCCCAGCTCCAGTGCAGTGGTGTACGACTCTATTCAGGGGAAAGTAGGTCACAAGGATGAAGAGCTTCACAGCTATGGCTGAAGCAACTGGCTTTATTTGGTACAGAGTATGGTGAACTCCACGTCAAAGGGCACTGTTGTAAACAATGGAGATCCTGGTAGAGCACAATTAAGAGGAAGCTGGTAGCTCCATGATACCGCAAAACGGCAGAGCAGCCAGAAGTTTAATGGAGAACCAGGGAAAGCGGCAGCCAAGAAGTGCCCTCCTGGGGCCACAGTCAGACCTGGGGGTCAGGAAGGCTGGGCGCATGCGCTGGCCTGCGCTACTCAGGAGCCATCGGAGCAGGACGCAAGGCAGATGAAAATGCTTCCCCCAAACTGCACACAGATTATCAAACTGGGTGGAAGCCTTGCTGGCGCAGAGGCTTAAACATGACCTCTGGCCAAAAAGTGAATGCACAATAAGCTACTCAAGCCAGCTACAATTTCTAGGAAACCAGGCTTAACAATAAAATCACACTCTTCTTTGGCAGCCTGGAGTACTAAGTGCATGTCTAAGGCTCTACTGAGGAGAGAAGCCACCTCCAAGATGCTAGTGCCTAGCTGAATATGGGGCAAAAACATAACACCCCTGACCTGTGATAGCAGCCTCCAAGCCACACATACATTCAATGACAAAGAGTAAAAATCCGACTGGCCAAGGAGACTCAAGTACAACCTTAGAACTATAAAATGTTTATGCTTACCCAGGGGCATACCCTAGGAGCCAAGCTAAAAGACAAAAAGAAGCAGGGAAATCTGAGCATGAATATCGGAGGATGTACACCATGGGGGAAATAGACCTTGCGGGATTAGTTCAGCCAAGGTAATAAACAAAGACACAAAAGACCAAGAAAACTCTCAGGGAAGGGAGATCAATATTCAAAACTGCTAAAATATATTATCTAAAATGCCTAGTTTACAATAAAAATATATGAGCTATGAAAAGAAATAGGAAAATGTGACCCTTACACAAAGAAAAAAAAAATGGAAGCAATAGAAAATGCCTTTGAAGGGGCCCGGATGTTAGACTTAACAAAGACTTCAAAGCAGCTATTATACAAATGTTAGGAAACCATGCTTAATGGAGTAAAGTGAGGTATGATGACAATGTCTCATGAAATAGAGAATATCAATACAAAGACAGAAATTATAAAAAAGTACCAGAAAGAAAATCTACAGTTAAAATATATAATAGCCAAAATGAAAAATTCACTAGAGGGGCTCAAGAGCAGATGTAAGCTTGCAGAAGAAATAATCTGCAAACATAAAGATATACCTATAGAGATTATACAATTTGAAGAACAGAGAGAAAAATGAATGAAGAAAAATAAACAGAACCTTGGGAAAATATGGGACACCTTCAAGCACACCAACATACATGTAAGGTGAAATCAGAAGGAGAGGAGAAAGTGATAGAAAAAATATTTGAAGAAATAATGGCTAAAAATTTTTCAAAAATTAAAATTAAATATTATGCTCGTCAAAAAACTTTATCAAAAAAGTAAAAAGAGAACATACAGACTGGGAAAAAATCTTTGGCAACAACATATCTGACAAGGATCTAATCTCTAAAATATATAGAATACTTCAACAACAAAAAGACAATTCAATCAAAAAATAGGCCGAGGACATGAACAGACACTTCACCAAAGGGGACATTCAGGCAGCTAAGAAACACATGAAGAGATGCTCACAATTATTAGCCATTAAAAAAAAAAATCCCTATGTTGGCATCTCCTGCCTGGAGGGGAGATGAGAGGGTGGAGGGGGTTAGAAGCTGGAGAAATGGACACGAAAAGAGAGAGCGGAGGGAGAGAGTACACTGTCTCATTAGGGGGAGAGTAATTGGGAGTGTGTAACAAGGAAAAAAAAATTTTTCTTTTTTTCTTAACAAGGCATGTATGGGTTTTTGTGTGAGAGACTGACTTGATTTGTAAACTTGAAGCACAATAAAAATTATTAAAAAAAAAATCCATTGCCGTTGAGTCAATTCCAATTCATAACAACCCTGTAGTACAGGGCAGAACTGCTCCATATGGTTTCCAAGGCGTGCCTGGTGGATTCAAACTGCCAACCTTTAGGTTAACAGCCATAGCTCTAAACCACTATGCCACCAGGTTTTCCAATTAGCCCTTAGAGAGATGTAAATCAAAACTACAATGAGATAACTTATTTCACCTCCACAAAATGGCACTGATCAAAAAAGCAGAAAACAACAAATGCTGGTGAGGTTGTGGGGAGATTGGAACTCTTACACACTGCTGGTGGGGTTGTAAAATGGTATAACCACTACGGAAAACAGTATGGGGCTTCCTCATTACAGAAACAGAAATACCTTATGATTCATCAATCCCACTCTTCAGTATACACCCTGGAGATATAAGAGCTGTGACACAAACAGACACAGGCCCACCCACGTTCACTGAAGCATCATTCATACAACAGCAAAAAGATGGAAACAACCTAAGTGCCCATCAACAGAAGAATGGATGAACAAATCAAGGTACATACATACAATGGAATACTGCGCAACTATAAAGAACAATGATGAGACTGCAAAACATCTCGTAACATGCATCAATCTGGAGGACATTATGCTGAATGAAATAAGTCAATCACAAAAGGACAAATCCTGTATGGCCTCACTTTTATAAAAAGTCAAGAATAGGTATACACACAGAAAACAATCTTGAAAGTAAGTAAGGACTCATCACGTATAAGGGAATGCCAACAAGATGAACAGCTGACTTCTCAACAGAAACAACGGCAGTCAGAAGGCAGTGGGATATTCAAAGAGATGCAAGTAAAAACTGTCAACCAAGAATTTTATACTCAACAAACTATCTTTCAAAAATGAAGCTGAAATAAGACATTCCCAGAAAAAGAAAATTTTAGGGAATTTATTGTTAGCAGACTTGCCTTACAAGAAACAAAGATGCAAAATTTTTTGGCAATAAAATGGAATGAAGTACTGATATAAGCTATAACATGGATGAACCTTGAAAACATTATGCTAAGTGAAAGAAACCAGTCACAAAGGACCACATATTCTATGACTCCATTTTTACAAAATGTTCAGAATAGGCAAATCCACAGAAACAGAAAGTAGATTAGTGGTTGGTTACCTAGGGCACGAAAAGGCAGGAATGAGTGACTGCTAACGAGTATAGGATTTTCTTTTGGGGTGATGAAAATGTACTAAAACTGATTGTGGTGGTGGAGGTTGTACAACTCTGTGAACATACTAAAAACCATAGAATTGTACACTTTAAAGGGGTGAATCGTACAGCCTATGAGTTACATCTCAATAAAGCTAATTTTAAAAAATGCTAAAAAAAAAAAAGTTCTCTAGGATGAAAGCAAGTGATACCAGACAGTAATTTGAATCCACATGGAAAAAAAAAGAGAGAGCAGTGGCAAATAAAATTATGTAGACAATTACAAAAGGCAGCATAATTACACTTTCTGCCCTTCATTCTCTTAAATTATTTAAAATTAACTGCATAAAATAGTACATATTATGGACCTCCAAAATATAAAAGTGTAATATATTTGACAGTAACAAAACAAAAGAGGCAAACGGAAACAAACCTGTACTGGAGTAAAGAAATGACACCAGATGGTAACTTGAATCCACAGGAACAAATGAAGAGTATCAAAAATGATAAATAAGAAGGTAGATATAACAAACTATAAATATATGAGTCAGAATTGACAGCAGACAACAACAGTAACAACATAAATATATGCCTACTTTTCCTTTACTGGCTTTTTAAAATGACATAAAGTAATAATTACGACAAGGAGCTCTGGCTGCATGACAGTTAAGCACTCAGTTGCTAACCAAAGGTTTGTGGTTCAAACCTACCCACCGAGTCCATGAGAGAAAGACTGGCAATCTGTTCCCGTAAAGATTACGACCCTGAAAACCCCATGGAGCAGTTCTACTGTCACACAGGGTCACTCCGAGTGGAAATCTAACAACGGCACCTAACAACAACAACAGCCACTGTCACAATGTAGTGTGAGGTTTCTAGTACATACAGATGCAATGTGTATAAAAATAATAACACCACAAAGGGAAGAGAACCACTACGGAAGACAACACAGCGCCTCCTTAAAAAGCTAGAAATAGAAGTACCATACAATCCAGCAGTCCCACTCCTGGGAATAGATCCTACAGAAATAAGGGCCCTCACATGAGTAGACATATATGCACACTCATATTCATTACAGCATTATTTACAAAAGCAAAAAGATGGAAACAACCTAAAAGTCCATCAACAGATGAATGGATAAACAAATTATGGTACATAAAAAAAAAAAAAATACTATGAAACGATTAAGAACAATAACAAATGTGCAAAACATCTCACAAAATGGATGAATGTGGAGGACATTAGTCTGAGTGAAATAAGTCAATCACAAAAGGACAAATATTGTATGAGACCACTATTACAAAAACTCAAAGGTTTACACACATAAAGAAACAATCTTTGATGGTTACAAGGGTGGGGAGGGGTAAGGAGGGAAAAACACTAGATAGTAGACAAGTCTTAACTTTGGTAAAGGGAAAGACAACATACAATATAGGCGAAGTCAGCACAACTTGACCAAGGCAAAGTCATAATAGCTTCCTAGGCACATCCAAACACCTTGAGGGACTGAGTTACTGGAGCTGAAGGCTGGGGACCATTGTCTTGGGGGACAGCTAGGTCAACTGGCATAACAGCTCATAAAGAAAATGTTTTACATCCTACTTTGGTGAGTAAGTATCTAGAGTCTTAAAAGCTTGTGGGCTGCCATCTAAGATACATCTATTGGTCCCATCTCGTTCAGAGCAAAGGAGAATACAGAAAACCAAACACACAAGGAAAATATCACTCCAAAGGATTAATGGAGCACATGAACCACAGCCTCCACCAGCTTGAGCCTAGAACTAGATGGTGCCCAGCTACCACCACCAACCACTCTGACAGAGATCACAATAGAGGGCCCCGAAAAGAGGAGGAGAGAACTGTAGAACAAAATTCAAATTGACAAAAAAAGACCAGACTTACTGGTCTGAGAGAGACTGGAGGAACCCCTGAGACTATGGCCCCCTGACACCCTGCTAACTCAGAACTGAAGCCACTCCAAAGCCCACCTTTCAGCCAAAGAGTAGACAGGCCTAGAAAACAAACTAACACACGTGAGGAACATGCTTCTTGGTTAGATCAAGTATACAAGACCAAATGGGCAACACCTGCCCCGCCCAAAAGCAAAGAGGAGAAGGCAGCAAGGGACAGGAAAACTGGATGACTGGACACAGGGAACCAAGCGTAGAAAGAGAGAGTGTGCCAACACATTGTGGGGACTGCAACCAATGTCACAAAACAATTCATGTATAAATTTTTGAATGAGAAACTAATTTGCCCTGTAAACTTTCACCTAAAGCACAGTAAAATTTTTTTTTAAAAGGGGTAAAGAGAGAGAATAAAGCTATACAGGCATATTGTTTCATTGTTGTTAGCTGCCATTCAGTTGGCCCCCAACTCATGGAAACCCCATGCACAACAGGATTGGACCGTGGTGATGCAAAGGGTTTTCACTGGCTGATTTTTTGGAAGTAGATCACCAGGCCTTTCTTCCTAGTGTCTTAGTCTAGAAGCTCTGCTAAAACCTGTTCAGTATCACAGCAACCTGCAAACCTCCACTGACAGGTGGTGGCTGCATAATGTTTTTATATCTCACTGTAATTAAGTTAGTATGCATCTAAAGTACATTTTAAAGATATATACTGTTAATCCTAGAGCAACCACTAAGACCAAACCCACTGCCATCGAGTCAGTTCCAACTCATAGCAACCCTACAGGACGGAGTACAACTGCCCCGTAGAGTTTCCAAGGAGCACCTGGCGGATTTGAACTGCCGACCTCTTGGTTAGCAGCCATAGCACTTAACCACTACGCCACCAGGGTTTCCAAGCACTAAGAAGATGACTTAAAAAACAGTGAAAAGATCATTAAAGGAATTAAAATGTTTCACTAGAAAATAAATCACTTAATGCAAAAGAAAGCAGTAAAAGAGGGACATAGTAAAAAAAAAAAAAAAGACATGAGACAAAGAAAACAAAAAGCAAAATGGCAGCTGTAAAGCCAACCATATCAATAACAAAACTAAATATAAATTGATTACACAATCCAATCAAAAGCCAGTGACTGTCAGATTGGGTTAAAAGAAAACAAAAAAAAAAGATCCAACTAATGCTGTCTATAGGAGACAATTTAGATTCAAAGATACATACAGGTTGAACATAAAAGAATGGGAAAAGACGTATCATGCAAACAACAATCAGAAAAGCACTGAAGTGGCTATACTAATATCAGACAAATTAGATTTTAAAACAAAATATTACTACAGATGAAAAGAAACATCATACTGATAGAGAGGTTAGGTCATTAGGTATATATAACAATTACATATGCATCTAACAACAAAGTCTCAAAATACATGAAGCAAAAACTGACAAAATTGGAGGGTAAAATAGACAACTGGCAGTAATAGTTGGAAATTTCAATATCTTCAATAATGGAAAGAATAACTAGGCAGAAGATCAACCAAGAAACAGAAGACCTAAGCGACACTATAAAACCAATGGGATCTAACAGACATTGATAGAATATTGCCCTCAACGTCAGTAGAATATACTTTCTTCTTGAGTGCACACGGAACATTCTCCAGGACAGACTATATTGTCCTAGGCCATAACTCACCCAAAACCAAACCCACTGCTATTCAGTGAATTCTGATTCATAGGGTTTCCCATAGGGTTTCCAAGGCTGTTCATCTCTACAGAAGCAGATTGCCACAGCTCTCTCCCACGGAGCCACTGGTGATTTCGAACTGCTGACCTTTCAATTAGCAGTCGATCATTCTAACCACCGCACCACCAGGGCTCCTTGGCCATAAAACACACCCCAATAAATTTAAAGGGATCTGAATAATACAAAAGTCAGTTCTGTGACCACACTGGAATTAAATTAGAAATCAATAACAGAAGGAAATTTAGAAAATCCACTAATATGTGGAAATTAAACAACATACTCCTAAATAATCAATGCATCAAAGAAAAAACACTTTGAGAAAAAAAGAAATACAGCATGCTAAAACTTAGGAGACACAGCTAAAGCATCCTTTTATTCAGCCACAGAAAGGAATGAAGTACTGATACATGCTACAGCATGAATGAACCTAGAAAACATGATGCTGAATGAAAGAAGTCAGACACAAAAGGCCACATATTGTCTGATTCCACTGATATGAAATGTCTAGAATAGGTAAATCTATAGATACAAAAAGCAGATTCAATGCTGCCAGGGGCTGGGGATATGGAAGGATGGAGGGGTGTCCACTAATAAGTGTGGTGCTACTTTTTGGAGTGATCAAATTGCTCTAACGTTAGATTGTGGTGATGGGTGTACAACCCTGTGAATATCCTAAACAAGCATTGAATTGTACACTTTAAGTGGGTGACTTGCATGGTACATGAATTATATTTCAAAAAAGCTCTCTGAAACATCAGAGATGGGCAGAAGAGTGGTCAGGCTAAAAATGGCCTCTATGTTTTCTTTCTGGCTGTAAAACTCTAAGCACCTACAAGACAGCTGGTCCGGAACTGTCCTGGGATACTTCTGAACAGCAACAAGACCCTCAGACCAGGCACATCTACAGGTAAGAGAGCATCGCTGGACCAAATGCTACAGGGGAGAGGGATCTGGTGCCCAGGAGACCTACCACGTGATGTATCCAGAGAGGGGTCAGCCTCACTCACCAAGCACAGTGCTGAAAAGCTTGTCGGGGCCGGCCTGCGTGGCCCTGGAACAGAGGGTGTTGAAGTACAGCCCCGAGCCCTCCCGGATGGGGCTGAGCATCGGGGGCGGTGTGTAGGGGGAGCACTGGAACAAGCCCTTCAGGAGCTGGTCCACCAGGAACACGGGGGACCGTAGGCAGCTCTGGTGGTACCCTCCAGAGCCTGGCTCCCCAAATGTGGATGGTGGAGGAGGGATGAAGAGTGCCTTGGGCTGGGGGCGCTTCTTCCGCTTTCTGTGTTGGCTGCTCTCCTTGCTGTCTCTCTCTTCCTCATCTTTCTCTTGTCCCTGGAGAAGAAGAGTGTTCGGAATCGCAGGTGGTCACACGGCCACCCACCGCACTGCTCAGTCTTGGCAATGGCACCAGAAGGGTGAGGGGATCTGACCACAGAGACAAGAAATCTGACCCACACACCAAGCCTGTCTACTGGAAGCCTGTGGCAAGGATGCTGAGGAGGGCCTGCAGCGCACTGTCCAGGGCCGCCAAGCCAGAGGCAAGCCAGGGACTCTGTGCCTGGGGACATCTGAGGCTGCAGCCTGCACATACACCCATGCCCCTAGGAGGGGCCCCAACTCGGAGGATTCTGGAACTGTGAGAGGACAGTAACGGTTGTTACAATGACCAGCATATAAGGAGTGGGGACCAGGGATGCAGTGGAAGCAACAAAACGACAACAACTCCTGTGAGACAAATGACGGGGTTCAATCATGGACTCAGGTAAACTTCAGGTCCACACACCCTGTCCCCAAGCTCAGCACGATCCTCTCCGGGGGCAGGGGGTCCTCCAGTAAGGGTTGAAGAGACAAGTCCCAAAAGACCCATCCCTTGAACCTGCAGTGCTCTTGCTCACCTCTGAACAATCTCCCCTCCCCTCTGCCAGCCTCCTACCTCTTCATCCTCCAGGTCGCAGCTCCAATGTCCCCTCCTCCAGGAAGCCCTCCCTGACTTCTTCAGGCTGGGTTAGGCGCCCCTCTGACTCCGTCCAACTCTCCCCACTCAACTGGGAACCCCAAGAGGGCAGGACCAGGCTGTCATGGTCATGGCTGTGTCCCCAACACTGCCTAACACAGGCCTGGGCACAGAGGAGACTCAGTGAATGTCAAATGAATGAATGAATGAGTACACCACCTTCTAGAGTCAGGACTTTTGTTGGTGTTTGCTTTGGGTTCTTCCCACAGCTTCCATCAACAGGTGATGAGAATGGGAGAAGCATCCACACCCACCTTAGCCGTGCTCCCTGGGAGCCGTGTCCCTGAGGCCACAGGTACTGACACGGGGATCACCACAGCGGCTGTCGCTGCATTGTCCACGGGCTTCTTGGCTCCTGGGGGGCTCTGATGATCCTCATCTGGCCTCAGCACCTGTCTCAGTGGCTTGCAAAACTCTGAGGCAAACACCTAGACACGGGGGACAGACAGCTCTTAAAGCGAAACTGTAACAACTAACCAGCAGCCATCCAGTTGATGTGGACTCCTGGAGACCGGATGTGTGTCAGAATAGAACCGTGCTCCACAGCGCTTTCAGTGGCTGACTTTTCAGTAGATCATTTTTCAAAGGCATCTCTGGGTGGACTTGAACATCCAACCATTTGTTTAGCATCTAAGCACATTAACCGTCTGCACCACCTGGGGGCTCCGAGAAAAACAGGAGCTGGAGAAAATAAGAGCTGCTCACAAAGACGGTTAGAAAAGCTGTGGCAAACCTCAAGGCAGTTAGCCTGGGAGCAGAGGTCAAACTGAACCCAGCATCCCCCAGGATGCCTCCTTCATCCTGAGATGAATGATCCCCAGATGTTCACTTCCCCCAGCCTGCTGGAAACCCCATCCCCAGAGAACCTGCTGCCCACGCCCCTTCACCTGTTGCTCTTGCTTCCCACGTGGTGATGGCCACTGGTCACTGTGGAAACACATGTGGCTGCTCAGGCCCTTCTCGGTGTAAAACATCTGGCTGCAGTTCTTACAGACGTAAGTGTTCCTTGGCTCTGTCCAGTCGGCAGGACTCCCGTTTTGCTGGTTACTGTGAGCAGACGTGGCAGGAGCGGTGAACAGTAGGATGGGACTCCGTCCCCGATCACTGGGCTTTTGTTGTTGTTCAAGTCTGGTTCCCTGAAAACTCTTGATAAACCCTAAGGAATGCAGGCTAGATCCCCAACGCTTCCCGGCCCCGCCCACGCTCCTCAGGACTGAAAGCACCAGAGCTCACTTACCAGGGCTAGCACATGAACACCACAGGACACCCTTGAGGGGCAGCAGGATGACTTCACTTACCATTCACCCACCACATTCTCGTCCTTCACCGGATGAGGGAGCCTGTAGATATTTCCACCCTGAGGACGAGAGGACAGCTGAGCCAACACCAGAAATGAAGCGGCACGGAAGAGTAAAACTATCAAACACTTAGAAGAAAACACAGGTGGGATTCTTTATGACTCCGGATGCGGCAATGGTTTCTTAGACGATAGCAAAGCACACATACACACAGAATAGACAAATCAGACACCATCAAAATTAAAAACTTTTGGGATTCAAAGAACACCAACAAGAAAGTAAAAAGGCAAGCCACAGAATGGATGACAAATTTTGCTAATCCTAAAAGAGTCCCAGTGGTGCAACAGTTAAGTGCTCAGCCGCTAACCAAAAGTACTGGTAGTTTGAACCCATCCAGCGGCTCCATGGGAGCAAGACCTGGCAATCTGCTTTCATAAAGATTAAAACCCGTTGCCATCGAGTCGATTCTGACTCATAGTGACCCTACAGGACAGAGCAGAACTGCCTCACAGGGTTTCCAAGGAGCGTCTGGTGGATTTGAACCGCCGACCTTTTGGTTAGCAGCCAAACTCTTAACCACTATGCCACCAGGGTTTCCTCCATAAAGATTACAGCCAAGAAAATCCCATGGGGTAGTTCTACTCTGACACATGGGGTCACTAAGAGTCAAAAGTCAACTCGATGGCATCTGGGGTCTTAAAACGCTAGCAAGTGGCCATCTAAGATGCGACAATTGGTCTCAACCCACCTGGAGCACAGGAGAATGAAGAACACCAAAGACACAAGGTAAGTATGAGCCCAAGAGTCAGAATGGGCCACATAAATCAAAGACTACATCAGCCTGAGACCAGAAGAACTAGATGGTGTCCAGCTACGACTGATGACTACCATGACACGGAGCACAACAGAGAATCCCTGAAGGAGCAGGAGAGCAGTGGGATGCAGACCCCAAATTCTAGTAGAAAGACCAGACTTAATGGTCTGACTGAGACCAGAGGGGCCCCAGAGGTCATGGTTCCCAGCCCTTATGTTAGCCCAAGACAGAAACCATTCTCGAAGCCAACTCTTCAGACAGGGGGGGTTAGACTGGACTAAAAGACAGAAAATGATATTGGTGAGGAGTGGGCTTCTTGGATCAAGTAGACACATACGACTATCTGGGCAGCTCCAGTCTGGAGGGGAGATATATAAGCCAAGGGGGACAGAAGCCGGCTGAATGGACAAAGAAACACAGGGTGGAGAGAGGGAATGTGCTGTCTCATTATGGGGAGAGCAACTAGGGGTATACAGCAAGGAGTATATAAGGTTTTGTATGAGAGACTGACTTCATGTGTAAGCTTTCACTTAAAGCACAATAAAAATTAAAAAAAAAAAAAAGGTCAACTTGGTGGCACCCAACAACAGCAATATATCTGATAAGGGACTTGTATCCAGAATATATAAAGAACTCTTACCAAACCAAACCCATCGCTATAGAATCGATTCTGATTCATAGTGACCCAATAGGCAAGGTAGGACTGCCCTGTAGAGTTTCTAAGCCTGTAATCTTTATGGCACCAGACTATCACATCTTTCTCCCACAGAGTGGCTGGTAGATTTGAACCAGTGACTTTTCGGTTGGCAGCCGAGCACTTAACCACTGCGCCACCAGGGCTCCTTAAGAATTCTTACAGCTCAATAATAAAAAGACATATAACCCAATTAAAAAACAGGCAAAGGATCTGACTAGACATTTCTCCAAGAACACAAACAGATGGCCAACAAGGACGTAAAAAGATGTTCGACATCATCAGCCATTAGGGAAATGCAAATCAAAAACACAATGAGATACCACTTCATCCCTACTAGGACAGCTAGAACGATAATAATAATAAAAACAAATAATAATAAGTGCTGGTGAGGATGTGGAGAAACTGCAACCTTTATACACCGCTAGTGGGAATGTAAAGTGGTGCAGCCGCTGTGGATAACAGTCTCGCAGCTCCTCAAAAGATTAAACAGAGAGCTCATCTTGGAAACCCTGATTCAGCAAGTCTGCTCCAAGACGTATATCCAAGAGAAATGAAAACATATATCCTCACGAACACTTGTACAGGAACGTTCACAGCACCATTATTCGCAACAGCCCAGAAGCGGAATCAACTCAAACGTCCGTCAATGGTTGAGCGAGTAACTAACGTGGTACGCCCACATCGTTATGCAGCCATAGAGAGGAATGGTGTTCTGACACACGCTACCACGTGGGTGAACCATGAAAACATGATGCTGAGTGAAGTCAGTCACTCACAAAAGACCAAGTGTTGCATGATTCCACTTATATGAAATGTCCAAAACAGGCAAATCTATAGAGACAGAAAGTAGATTTGCAGTTGCCAGGGACTGAGGGAGACAGAAGGGAGGGTGTTGGGTGACGAGGGCTCAGGGGTGTGGAGTTTCTTTTCAGGGTGAGGAAATATTCTAAACTTGATTGTGGTTATGGATGCACAACTCTGAAAATGTACTAAAATCAACTGCATTTACATTTCATTGTAAACTGTGTGGTATGTGAATGTGGTTGTTGTTGTTGGGTGCCATCAAGTTGATTTCGACTCACAGCAACCCACATGACAGAGCAGAACTGCCTCATAGGGTTCTCTAGGCTGTAATCTTTACCGGAGCAAATCGCCAGATCTTTCTCCTGGAGCCAATGGGTGGGTTCAAACTGCCAACCTTTTGATTAGCAGCTCAGTACTTAACCACTGCACCACCAGGGCTCCTGTGTGAGTAACCAAAAAACCCCACTGCCGTAGAGTCGATTGCGACTCACAGCAACCCTGTAGGACACGGCAGAACTGCCCCACAGGGTTTCCAAGGCTGTGATTTTCACAGAAGCAGACTGCCACATTCTTCTCCGTGAAGCGGCTCGTAGGTTTATGCTGCTGAACTTTCTGTTAGCAGCTGAGCACTTAACCACTGTGCCACCAGAGCTCCTTCCATGTGACTAATAAAGCTGTTTTTAAAAAAAGAAGAGGTAGCTGTGGGATGGCAGGAGGGTGCTGGACTTGGTGTCACGAGAGAGCTCGCCACCTATGTCACTAAAGGAAGTGGCTGAACCTCTCTAAGCCCAGGACTTCAGAGCGCTATGTATGAAGGGACTAAGTGTGCAGGGCAGGGTCAGGCAAAGGGTGGGACCCCAACGAGACTTGCGGGATCCATGGCTAAGAATGAGAAGATATGTGCCCATTTCATGCAGGAATATTTAAGGGAGGGGGATCTCTATCTTTACATCCTCTGAAGATTTTAAGGAGGCAAATACAAAAGCAAGCAAGCAAAGAGAGCTTAGTGACAACAAAACAACACACAGTGTTTCTGACAACTCTGTAAAGTCCTCATTCTGTTTTAGGGGATTAAAAAAAAAATTTTTTTTTTAAGTCACCATCTCACTCAGCCTTCATTTCCCCCTCTGTACAACTTCTTCTAAGAGTTAAGTAAAATGAAATAAACAAAATGCCTGGACAACGAATAAACGCTAAAGCTGTTGCCTTCGAGTCAGTTCCAAATTATAGCAGCCCTACAGGACAGGGCAGAACTGTCCCATAGGGTTTCTATGACTTTAATCTTTATGCAAGCGGACTGCCACATCTTTCTTTTGAGGAGTGCTGGTGGGTTTGAACCACCGACCTTTCCGTTAGCAGCCGAGTGCTTAACCACTGCACCACCAGGGCTTCTTAGTAAATGCTAAAATAAGCAACAAATCAAACTCTGGCCTGCCTCAGGCCCTGGCCAGCCCCCTCCCCCACAAGAGCACAGGTACCTGGATTCTGTTGAATATGGTCAGCTTGGATTTGGTGTCCCGAGGGGGGTCCACCGTAGGCCCGGACGATGAGAAGGAGGCCATGGCTACCTGGCTCGGCGATGCCGCACAGCACATATCCATTTTCACCTTCTCCTTCCGGAAGCCAGAGAAGCGCTGGCCCCTGGGGTTGCCCGAGAAGAGCCTGTAGCCCGTACCCCGGGAGCAGGGTAGGGCCTTGTCACCTTTCGAGGCTCCTAACAGTGTGCCATTCTCAGTCTGGGTCTGCTTCCCGGGGAGCTGGGCACCAGGTGCCTCATCGCCCCCCAGCTGGCTCTGCCTCTGGCCTGCGGGGGAGAAGATGTCCCCCATTTCCAAGGCCCCTTTTGCAGATCGCAGCTGCTTGGCCAGAGAAGAGACATCTGGGTTAGCAGGAGGGTCCAGAGCAGAGGACGTGAGAGATGGCTGAGGGGTGGCCGCTTTCCGTCCTCCCTTCCCCTCCCGTCGCGCACTGCCCGGGGAGGCCTCGCGGGGAAGTGTGGCTGTGGACTTCCTCCTGCGGGCGGGGGACCCCTCTGGTTCCGAGTGCCCAGGACCAGCATGCAGAGAGTCCACAGCGGGTGCCAGTGGCAGGGACTGCTGCGGCCATGGCCCTGGCAGCGGCTTCAGGGCTGCCGGCTGGGCCTCGGGCCCGGGGAGCTGGGCAGCAGCCACCTGGGCGCGGGAGAAGATGCGCTGAGACTTGGTGACCATCTGGAACACCTGCATCTGCTCGTGGCTCACCAGGGACTCCTGCGACTTCAGGAAGAGCTGCCGGAAGAGCGGTGTGGCCTCTGCAGGGAGCCCGCTTGCTTTCTGGGTGTCCTGGGGGCCGGGATCCCCGGAGCTCTGCCACGACAAGGAATCATCCTCAAATTTGCTCTTCTTGGAGGCCCAGGCGTCGTCTTCCCCACTGGTACCTCTGGCATCACCGGACGCCTCCCCCAGAGCCTTCAGGGGCGCAGCAGGGAAGGGTAGCAAGTCCTCCAAGCTGGCGCCTGAACTGGACGAGGCTTCCATCCCAGGGGAAGCGCCGCTGGGCCCCGGGCTGGACTCTGCGCTCTCCCGGGACAGCGCCGTGGGGGGCTTGTGCATCACGAACATGTTGTTGCCTTTGCTCTTGGGGCAGCCTGGCAGGTTCCGAAGCCACTGAAAGTTGGGCCCAGACGGCTGGGAGCTGGCAGGGATGGTCTGGCCACGGAAAAGAGGCAGGCAAGCAGGTAGGGGCCCGCCATCAGGCCAGCCCTCCAGGGTGGCTGGGAGCTGGAGGACAGGCAGCTCCGCCTCGGGGGCATCAGGGGCCCCATTCTCCCCAACCTTTGGCTGGATGCTGGTGAATCCATCAGCACCGACTGGCTCCTTGCGCAGGGGATGAGGCTCCTCAGGACCCTCAGTGCCCGGGCCGGCTGGGGCGCTCGCTGCCAGGGTGTTCGCCAAGGTGCAGGCAGAGGAGCCCACAGAGGCTGGGCAGAGGCAGGCCGCACCCCTCGCCTCGGGGTCTGAGGGCACCCCCGGGGCTGGACCGGGAGCCGGCATCTTCTGGTGCACGATGCTGCTCACAATGCAGCGCAGGAGGTCCCGGCTGGGCAGCAGGGAGCCTGGGGACCTGGCTTCTGGGGGCACTGGGGCCCGCAGGCCGCTGGCCACTGGCTGGCTGGTCGTCTCGTGGGCATGGGGGGAGTCCCCGCAGGACTCCTCTTCCGGGGGGGCCTCCTTCAGGATGCACAGGCCGTGCTGGACCTCATAGTGGCGGCGCAGTGAGCGGTAGTCGCAGTAGCTCTTGCTGCAGCCCTGCTCGATGCACACGAAGGGTTTGGTCTTCTGGTGGGTGAGCATGTGCCCTGTCCTGCAGTCAGACACATGGGGTGGTCAGCGGTGCCTCGGCCAGCAGCACCACCGCAGGCCCCATACATGTCCCCGAGTGCCAGCACACACACCACAGTGCAGAAATGGCACCGGCCCCCCACTGGGAAAGACCACCAAGTGGCCCTGCCATTGGCCCAGCCATCTGCGTGAGGAGCTCCTCTTCCCCACCGTGAAACAGACCCTTCTCTGAAAAAATCCATAGAAGCCAGGCCAGAGTTCCCCAAGGTGGGCTCCCCAGGAACGCGGGTCCCCAGAGCTGCCCCCCTCCGAGGACTCCAGCTCAGTTGGCAAATCAGTTTTGAAAACACTGTTTGCTCCTTGGAGGTTCCCGATGCACATTAGCAATTAAAGAGCCACACGACAGAGAAAGAGGGACATCTGTTTAACACTCCATGTTTCCCAGACTTATTTGCCCATAGAACTGTTTTTACAAGTTGCTCCTATTAGCCTCCCTCAGAACTAGAGTTCTGCAGATTAAAAAAACAAACAAATCTGTTGCCCTCAAGTCGATTCCAACTCGTGGGGACCCATGTGTTACACTGGAAATGCTAACTGAGGAATTATCCTTTAACAAGGGAGTCTATACCTTACCATGGGAGGCCTTCAGTAAGGAGACAGCCACCTCGACCCCCTCAGCAGAGAAGCCAATTTACAGCTGTCCAATCAATAAAAACTTTTGCTAGAAAACAGCCAAATGCGCCTATAATTTCAGCAAATATAAATATCACTATACCCATTCCCATTGCCCTTGAGTCAATTCTGACTCAGCGACCCTATACGACAGAGTAGAACTGCCCCATAGGGTTTCCAAGGAGCAGCTGGTGGATTCGAACTGCTGACCTTTCTGTTTAGCAGCCGAGCTCTTAACCACTGCGCCACCAGGGCTCCAACATACACTATATTTATACAGACGTTGTTGTTGTTAGGTGCTGTTGAATCTATTCTGACTCATAGTGACCCCATGTGACAGGGTAGAACAGCCCCATAGGGTTTTCCAGGCTGTAATCTGTACGGGAGCACATTACCAGGTCTTTCTCTCTGAAGACGGTAGGTGGGTTCAACGCGCCAACCTTTCGGTTAGCAGCCAAGTGCTTAACTACTGCACCAACAAGGCTCCTTTTGTGTTCAATATTAACATCCTAGGTGTAAATGAATGAGTAAATCACCCCTCTGGGTTCCTAACAGGCCTACTGTGGACAATACTAGTAAAGGTAGCACATGGGATATGCCCAATAAATAACAAAGCCCTTCCATCTGAGGGTCACAACAGTGAGGAATTATTGTTATCGGTTGCCACTGAGTTAGCCTCATGGTGACCCCATACATGTTAGAGTAGAACTGCGCTCCATAGGGTTTTCAAGGCGGTAACTTTTTGGAAGCAGATTGCCAGGCCTGTCTTCCCAGGCGCCTCTGGGTGGGTTTGAAACACCAAACTTTTGGTTAGTAGTTCAGCGTTTAACCATTTGCACCACCCAGGGACTCCAGAGAAGGAATTATGAGAACTAAGTTCTAGCCCCAACGGTGTTATCAGCTTGTGACATGAGCAAATTCCTTCCTTTCCCTGGCGAGGGATATGGGGGAGAGGGCGAAATGAAAATGGGCCAATGGGAGCCTTGTGAGAGAGCCAGGAGCACTACGAAAACGCTAGGGGTTGTCACCTCCCACGTTCAAGTCTCTTGCTTTGAAAACAGTCTGTCTTCCCTTCCCTCATTAGCAAGAATAGTTGATCATATCTAAGACATTAAGAACAAAAGGGACATTTGCTCCTAACTCTTATAATGGGCTCCCTTTTAAAAATCGAGAGTTTAAAAAAAATGGGAGTTAAAGAAAAAGGAGTTAGGGAATACTCTAGAAACAAAGAGCATCTCCAAACCTTTCATGCCCCATGTTATCCTGATAGATATTCCTCATGGAACGATGTTTTCCCCAGGCTCCTGCCAGACCAGAAACCAAACCCATTCCCATCAAGTCAATTCCAACTCATAGCGACCCTATAGGACAGGGTAGAACTACCCCATAGGGTTTTTTTGGCTGTAATCTTTATGAAAGCAGGCTGCCACATCTTTCTCTCACGGAGCTGCTGGTGGGTTCGAATAGAACTGCCGACCTTTCGGATAGCAGCCGAATGCTGAACCACTGTGCCACCAAGGCTCCCTTGACACCTACCAGGGTTCTAGAGTATTTCTCTATGAAGTTAGCCGAACTTCCTTCATGCCTAAAGTGCCCCTGGGAGCGACTACTGTGTCTGCAAATCCCAGCAGTGGTTTCCTTATTGGTGTGAATTCAGGGGCTTGGAAGGATGAACTCTCCGGGCTTGTCCCAAACCCGCCCGCAGAGCACTGGCAGCGTGAGAAGAGTCCGCTTCTAACCACAGGTTGTACACATTTGGGGGATAAGGAAGTGGGAAGACCCAACAGAGGGGATGGGACAGGTGGATCTGTGCTGTATGAAGGAAAAAAAGGCAGGAGGGGGGACACAGGCACACGCCCCCGCCCCCAGCCCCCAGAACAGACGTCCTCCTGACCAGACTCCTACATACAGGTGGTCCTGACGCTTAAAGGCCTTGCTGCAGATTTTGCAAACGTGTTTCCTTTCCTGGCTGTGCGTCAGGTAGTGCTTGCTAAGAGAACTGGCGCTGCTGAACACCTTCCCACAGAGGCTGCAGTCCAGGAGTGGGTTTTGAGGGGAGCTGTGCTGCCGCTTTCCTCTCCTGGCACTCCCAGAGGTGGCCCTGCCTCCTTCGTCAGCCTCTTTAGGCACCTTAAGCGCGCCTAGCCCCAGGTCTAAACAGAGGGAGAAAGCACAGGTTATAGACATCCCGGGACTTCAAAGAGCATGCCTAAAGCACTCTACAACACTCAGAGCCACGGATGACTTCGTGAGAGCCAGACATGAATGTACACTCTACCCTCAGCAGCTTTCTTTGCCCAGAGAACAAAGTTCCCGGGCAGGCAAATGGAGGTGGGGAGGCCTGGACAGGCCACACCTGTGGGTCGGCGCCCAGTCCTGGAACCACGATCAGAGGATGAGGGCCGTGTGAAGCATTTCTACGGCAGGGGACCAACACGGGCAGGGGGCTGCAACAACACCACGATCAGCACTCCCAAAGAAATAGTGAAATCTGTGAGAGCCGGAACCCGATGGGATTGCCTTGTTTTTCCAGGTCCCATGAGCTTTCTGCCTTTGATAGGGTGCAGTCTTACCACTTTTCTATTGCTCGTTTTAGTAGAAAATATTTATGTTTTCCTTCTCTGACACGTTTTCCACCTTACACAGGCCTCAGCTTTTGCAGGTTTTACTGTATACAATCCACAACCTTGGAAAAGTGTAAGTCCTTTCACTCAGCCGATTCCACCTCTGCATTTTAAACTGTGGATCTGTACAAAGGGTTAGCTGCAAGGATGTTCACTAGAGCACTGTGTTCCTGGGTGAGGCGTTAGAAACAACCTACTATCTGACAAGAGGGCAAGCAGGTGGCTGCATTATGGTTTACGTGGACTGTGACATAAGCACTTAAACCAAACTGTAGAAATAGATCTGCTGGCATGAAAGGATATTCCTGCTATACTAGTAAGTGACAAAAAAGTAGCATGTTGTAAAATAGAATTATCCTAGTTTTTAAAAGAGAAAAATTACAGAAAACAGACTGAGAGAATGCGACTGACTGGTAGGAGTGCGGGTAATTTTTATATTCCTCTTTTTACTTAACCAAATTTTCCATGTTTTCATGAATACCATAAAGAATCTCTTGTGCAAAATTATTTTTAAGAACATACAGTTGCCATACAGCCGACTCCAACTCATGGTGACTCCATGCTCCAGAGGGTTTTCAATGGCTGAGTTTTTGGAAGTAGATCGCCAGGCCTTTCTCCCAAGAAACCTCTGGGTGGACTCGAACCTCCAATCTTTCAGTCAGTAGCTGAGCACATTAACTGCGTGCACAATCCAGGGACTCCTGGGTAACACGGTAGGAGGTATATTTTCGCAAATCATGTTTTCTGAGGAAAAGCTGAAGAAACTGGGAATGTTCAGGAAGGAGAAGAGAGATGTCTTCAAACACTTAAGGACCAGCACGTAGAGAAGGGCCGGCAGGTAGAGGAGAGCCGGCAGGTAGAGGAGGGCCGGCAGGTAGAGGAGGGCCGGCATGTAGAGGAGGGCCGGCAGGTAGAGGAGGGCCGGCACGTAGAGGAGCGCCAGCAGGTAGAGGAGGGCCAGCAGGTAGAGGAGGGCCAGCAGGTAGAGGAGAGCCAGCACGTAGAGGAGGGCCAGCACGTAGAGGAGGGCCAGCAGGTAGAGGAGGGCCAGCACGTAGAGGAGGGCCAGCAGGTAGAGGAGGGCCAGCACGTAGAGTAGGGCCAGCAGGTAGAGGAGGGCCAGCAGGTAGAGGAGGGCCAGCAGGTAGAGGACGGCCAGCAGGTAGAGGAGGGCCAGCACGTAGAGGAGGGCCAGCAGGTAGAGGAGGGCCAGCACGTAGAGGAGGGCCAGCAGGTAGAGGAGGGCCAGCACGTAGAGGAGGGCCAGCAGGGAGCAGGTTGCTTCTGCCTTGCTCCAAGGGGCAGAGTTAGATTTGATGAGTAAAAATTAAAGGGAAGCATTTAGGAGTAAAGTGCACTAAGATTTGCAACTTGCTTTGTATCAAAAACTAAAATGGAACCGCCTGGTACTGGTATGACAGACACACACAGACCAACGGAACAGAATTGAGAACCCAGAGGTAAACCCATCCAACTATGAGGAGCTGATATCTGACAAAGTTATGGGGAAAAGACAAATGGTGCTAGTACAACCGGAGGTCCATCCGCAAAAAAATCAAACAGGACCCACACCTCACACCATGGACAAAAACTAACTCAAAATGGATCAAAGACCTAAACATAAAATGTAAAATAATAAAGATCACCAAAGAATAAATAGAGACAATGCTAGGGGCTCTAATACACGGCATTAAGAGGATACAAACCTAACTAACAACACACATACACCAGAAGAGAAGCTAGATAACTGGGAGCTCCTGAAAGTTAAATACTTATGTTCATCAAAGTCTTCACCAAAAGAATAAAAAGAGAATCTACAGACTGGGAAAAATTTTTGGCTACGACACATCAACAAGGCTCTAATCTCTAAAATGTACAAGATACTGTAACACTTCAACAACAGAAAGACAAATAATCCAATTAAAAAATGGGCAAAGTATATGAACAGACAGATACCTCACCAAAGAAGGCACTCAGGCGGCTGACACATGAAGAAATGCTCAAGATCACTAGCCACTAGACAAACACAAATCAAAATTACATTGAGATACCATCTCACCCTGACCAAGCTGGCACTAATCCAAAAAACACAAAATAACAAATGTTGGTGAGGTTGTAGGGAGATTAGAAGTCTTAGGCACTGCTGGAGGCAAAGTAAAATGGTACAATTACTTTGAAAAATGTTATGGCACGTCCTTAAAAAGCTAGAAATAAAAATACCATATGATCCAGCAATCCCACTCCTAGGAATATACCCTAGAGAAAAAGAGCCATCACACGAATAGACATGCACACCCATGTTCACTGCAGCACTATTCACAATAGCAAAAAGATGGAAACAACCTAAATGCCCATCAACAGATGAATGGATAAATTATGGTACATATACACAATGGAATACCATGAAACATTAAGGAACAATGATGAATCCATGAAATATCCCACAACATGGATGAATCTGGAGGGCATTATGCTGAGCGAAGTCAGTCAGTCACAAGAGGACAAATATCATACGAGATCACTATTATTACACACTGAAAAAAGCAATCTTTGATGATTATGAGGGTGGGGAGAGATGGGAAAGTGGAATCACTATCTAGATAGCAGACAAGTGTCAACTTCGGTGAAGGGAAGGACCGCACACAACATAGGGGAAGTCAGCACAACCGGACCACGCAAAAACATAGAAGTTTCCTAGACACATCCAAACACTTTAAAGGATTGAGTAGCTGGGGCTAGGGCCTGGCGACCATAGTCTCGGGGGACATCTAGGTCAACTGGCATAACATAGTTCATAAAATGTTTTACATCCTACTTTGGTGAGTAGCATCTGGGGTCTTAAAAGCTCACGAGCAGCCATCTAAGATACATCTATTGGTCCCATCCCATTTGGAGCAAAGAAGAATGAAGAAAACCAAAGACACAAGGAACATAGTAGCGCAAAGGACTAAAAGACCACATGAACCAGACACTTCACCAGCCTGAGACCAGAAGAACTAGATGGTGCCTAGCTACCACCACCTACTGCTCTGACAGGGATCACAACAAAGTCCCAGACAGAACTGGAGAATGTACATTTCCCAGTCAGAAATGTAAACCAGAATTCAAATTCACGAAAAAGACCCTGGTCTGACAGAGACTGCGGAATTCCTGACGCTATGGCCCCAGGACACTCTGCTAACACAGAACTGAAACCACTCCCAAAGCCCACTTTGCAGACAAAGATTAGACAGGTCTATAAAACAAAAAATAGCACGTGTGTGGAATATGCTTCTTAGTTCAATCAAATATATGTGACCAAATGGGCAACTCCTGTCCAAAAGCAAGGGACAAAGGCAGGAAAGGACAGGAAATGAACGAATGGACATAGGAAACCCCAACGTGGAAAGGGGGAGTACACTGTCACATTGTGGGGATTGCAACCAATGTCACAAAACAGTATGTGTACAAATTTTTGAATGAGAAATTAACTTGAGCTGTAACCTTTCACCTAAAGCATAATAAAAAATAAATAAATAAACTAGGATGGATGGATGGATGGATAGAGGATGCAGGGATGAAGAGATATGGAATAGAGACTAAAACCGACTCACCACAACCCCATGTGCGTCACAGTAGAACTGTGCTCCATAGGGTTTTCAAGGGCTGACTTTTCGGAAGTACATCACCAGACCTTCTTCCAAGGTGCCTCTGGGTGGACTTGAACCTCCAACCTTTCAGTAAGAGCCAAGCGCATTAACCGTTTGTACCACCCAGGGACTCCATAATAAATATGGTAAAATATTAATTGGGAAATCTAGGTAGTGGGTATATGGGTGGTGACTGTATAGTTTCCTCAACTTCTCTATGTACTTAAAATTTTTCCTAATAAAATTTTGGGGGAAAAAAGATGAAAGGGAAGTGCAGGGGTCATGAGCACGAGGACTCTGCCTTGCTCACTGCTGTGTTCGCAGCTCCTAGGATTCCTATTCCGGCACTTAGTAACTTTGTTGAATGAATGAATAATGGAATATTTTTCCACCCCCTAGCTGAGTCTGGAAAATGGATCAGGACTGCCTTATGCAGTGGCGAGTTAATAAATCACCTTTATCTGGGAAGCTGCAGAGGCAAGAATCTAATAGGCCAGGGCATTTACGGGGAGGGGTGGTTTACACTAAAGGACCCAAAAATGCTAGTTCTCTGTGGCTTATGAGAGGCAGTGTGCCAGCCATAGTGGAAAGGAAGCTGGACTGGGTGTCCAAGGCCTGGACTCTCAGCCTAACTCTGCCTCTGGCCTCAGGCCATTTGTCACTTCACTTGCCTGGCCTTCCTCCTCCTCCTGTGGGAGATTACTGTGACAAGTGGTTGAGTGACACCAACCGCTTAAAAAGAAAAAACAGGACTCCCTTCCAGGAAAGTTACCAGCCTTGCTAAGCTACCTTAAAATGCTGATTGAATTATATTAACCAGTATTTATTTCTAACGTCTCCAATATCTTAAATTTGCAAGCCATCTAAAATTTAACATCTATATGAAATGGGAGTCTTATTTAATTTTCCAGCTGTCCCAATCTCATTTGGTTAAGAAGTCATCTTTATGATATGATGGCATTATTTTATGGATCTATGGCCTGAGCCATGCTACACTGTTTTAATTACGGTGGCTTTATAAGATGCTATGCTATCTATCAGAACAAAGAGGAAATAAAAAGAACAAAAAACCAAACCCTTTGCCATCAAGTCGATTTCAACTCACAGTGATGCTACAGAGAAAAAAGACATTTAAAATTTATTATATTTTTACTCAGAAAAAAAAGGAGGTCTCTCATTTTTCCAAATCTATTCTTGATGAAATAGTCCTTTGTGAAGTCTTAAAATGTTTCCTTCTTCTATGTAGGTCCTACACATTTATTGTTAAATTTATTACTAGCTAGTTTATTTTAAGGTCCTAAGAAATCTATTTCCCTTATATTGTTGATTACTGCAGGTATATAAGAAAGCCGTGGGTTTTTGGAATGCTAAATACTAATACTCTAAACACAGTACTAAACTGTCTTCTTTGTTTAGAAAAAATGCTAATTGAAGCAATTGTGTTGTTTGTAAAAATTGGCAAGGACACTGAGAAGCAGGCCAACTGAGCCACTGGCCCCAGAGACTACCCACTCTCCCTAGAAAGCTGTGCAATAAGGGCTGTTTCTGTGCTCTGGCCGCGTAAACCTATTTTGGGGAATATGTTCAAGAAACTAATCCAGAAGAAAACAGTGTGTACAAAGTTGTTCACAGAAGCACTCGAACAGTCCAACAAGCAAGAACTGGGCGTAACAACACTATGCAATAGCTATTACAATGACAACTGTACAGTCTGGCTTCATCTATGAAAGCAAATACAGTCAGTTCTAAAGTTTTTAAATAGAATTATATATTACAAAACTATTTTAAAAAGTTACCTCTCTGCAAAACAATGTCTGTCTGCCTAAGTAACTCTAACCACGTTTTTAAGGATCTACTTGTGGAAGCCAGGGTGGGTTTTTTTTCCTTTGCTTATTGCTCTTCCTTGTTTTCCAAGTTTTCTTTAATAAACGAGCGCAGTGAAACCTGTGAGAGCTGGAACTCCGCGGGACCGCCTTGTTTTTCTGGGTCTTGCAAGTCTTCTGCCTCTGCCAGGCAGTCTTACCACTCTTTCGTCTCTCCTTTTACTGGGAAATATTTGAGTTTTTCCTTCTCTGACAGATTTCTGTCTTACACAGATTCCGGCTTTCACAGGTTTTACTATATTACTTTTCTAATTTAAAAAAAAAATATGAATATATACTTATATATGGACCTGGATGTAAGTTAGAAAAGTGTAAAGGTTTGTTAGAATTTAATGTTCAGTGGAGTCCTTTTTTTCCTATGAGGTAAACACTTCAGTTCAGAAGAGACTAGGAAAAGCTGAATTTGATTAAGGACGTGGAATACAGGCAGACCCTGGATTACGAACAAGTTTCGTTTCTGAACCTGTCTTTAAGTCAAATTTGTACATAAATCAAAACAGTTAGGTACGGTTTGTATCTAACATGAGTCAAATGTCTGTCTTAGTATATGGTATGTAGTGTATCTTTCTATGCATAAAAAACATTAAACACTTCCAGATACACTAAAAACATCTTTAACGTAATAATACATTAACAATAATAATGTTTTGATTCAAGTCAGAAAGTAGAGCCTGTGTGTTATTACGAACCACCGTAACTACCTCGAATTTTTAACATAATAGGCTTTAAGGGGGTTGGTTCATAACTATGAGTTATACAGATGTTCGTAACTCTGGGACTACCTTATTTTGGGAAAATCAGAGTCTTACGAAAACTACAGGTTTCTCTGCCCAGCAAAACGCACACTTACTCGCCACACCCAGTACTTTTCATGTAACTTCTGTGGCTCAGGTCGGGAACCCTAATTACTGTACCCCCAGGCCTGGCCCAGTGCCTGCAACACTGTGGATGTCCCATGATTCTAGAGTTTCATGCTTAGCTATCATTCCAAGCTGGCAACAAGGCTTTCGCTTTGTGTGCTACATCTTGTGTGGAGCGTGAGGGGAGTGGCTCAGAAGTTTTTCTGTTAGCAAATCATCGGGACATTTCTTGACCTGTTTATCCCAATGACCATTAATAACCCTTTTGAAAGGCCAGGGTTTTCAGACATGGTCTTCCCTGTGCATAATGTGATTTTAAATATCAAAAAACTCTAGCTCAACCAACCAGTCTAAGCAACTGACCCATAAATTGGGTTTAGAAACAAAAATAAAAAACCAAATTTACCCTCTGGGGGAAGCCTACTGACAAACCAAAAGGAGATTCAAACAGGTGATTTAATAACTTCATTAGATTTCTCTCTTCTCCTCTGCTGCTGAAGAGAAGGAACTAGAAATGAAGCAATGAGCTGTCTAAAATTCAATATAACAATATTGGTAAAAATAGTATCTGCCCAGTGCTTTTTATAGTCTACAAGATCCTTTACATTTGTTTCTTCTTTTGATCCTTATTGCTATTACTCTGGGAGGAAGCAGAGCGGGTAATATTGTTCCCTCCACTTTACAGATGAAGACACTGAGGCTTAGGAAGGTTACACAACCAAACAGCAGAATGGACAGGATCCCAGTTCAGTCCAGGAAAGCAAAGAGAGACTGGAAATGTGATGCTGTTGTTGCTGTGTGCCATGGAGTTGCCTTCGACTCATCGCGACTCCATGTGACAGGGTAGAACTTCCCGATGGGGTTTCCTAGGCTCTAATCTTTACAGAGCATATTGTCAGGTCTTTTTCTCCTGTGGGGAGCCCTGGGTGAGTTCGAACTGCCAACCTTTTGGTTAGCAGCTGAGCTGAACTGTTGTGTCACCAGGGCTCCTTCTGAAACATCCAAAGGGAAAGCCTGCCTGCACACAAGATGAGGCCATTTCAAACATCCCAATTTCTTGATAGTACTCCTGAGGATTACTGTGGAATCTCCTTTATCTAGGATGTTGGGAACAAGTCCCAAATAGAAAAAAGGTGACTGTCTCCTATTCACCCAAGGAAAAGGAAAATTTTCTTAACCAATCCCCAGCTGGCCACGGAAACTTTCAAAAGTCCCACCGGGCCTTGGAGCCTGTGGACAGCCTCACCTTGTAAGGAAGTCTGCGACTCTGGGTCTGTGTACTCCTCCAGCAGCTTCACAGAATCGCTGTCCTTTCCCGAGTAAAGGGACAGCGTGTCCAAGTTGTCCTCAAGCACCTCACTGGGCACATCAGGCGCCGGCAGGCTGGGGTCCAGACCCAGATCACTCAGGCCGGCATAGAGCAAGTCTCGTGTGTTGGGACCCAGGTCCCGGTTGAGGGTGTCACTGCAGTTGAGCCCCTGGCTCTCTGAGAAAGAAGGGAGGTGCATCTCGGACGGAAGGGCACCCTCATCCCCAAGGCTGTACTGCTCCATGGCTCTCTGCTGCTGGGTCTTGGCCAAGAGCTGCTCTATAGATGGGCAGGGTCGCTTGAGGAGGAGAGATGGAGAGAGCCCTGGATGGTACCTGATGCCTAAAAATGAACAAGGAGGAATCAAAACGATGACATAGCACTATAGCATGGCAGGCAGAGCATGGACTTGAATTCAAACTGATTTGTGTTTGAGTCCGTTCTCTGCCACTTAATAGCCACATAACCTGGTACAAGTAACTGATGTTCTGAGTGTCAGTTTCTTCACCTGTAAAGTGGGTAGAAGACTAGCTCCATCATAAGGTTATAGGAAGAAATAAACAAAAGGACCTCCAACAACATGGTGGACCGAACTCCAACTATATTGCTGTCAAGAGCCGTCAAGTTGATTCTAATTCATGGTGACCCCACGTGACAGAGCAGAACTGCCCCATAGGCTTTCTTGGGCTATAATCTTTATGAGAGCAGATTGCCAGGTCTTTCTCCCTTGGAGCCACTGGGTGGGTTCGCACCACCAACCTTTTGGTTAGCAGCCAAGAGCTTAACTGTTGTGCCACCAGGACTCCTCTCTTCAGCTATAGATACAAGAAATATGACAAAAGATCATTTTTAACATGTAGCCAAGTTCAAAAGATGGCAGGGGCGGGGGCAGGACAAGTTCTAGAAACAATGAGAAAACTCAAAGCTGGAAATGTAAGCTCAAGTTCAGTTCAAGGGAGAGGAAAGGTAGGCTCAGATAAGGGGCCTAAAGCTGTGCTGTTCAAAATGTGGCCACAAGTCCCGTGTGACTCTGAAGCACTAGAATGTGACTGGTCCAAACGGAGATGTGCATAGAGTGTAAAACACAGGCTGAACTTGGAAGACTTAATATAAAAAAAAGAGGGCAAATTTAATAACTTTATACTGATTACAGTTTAAACATAATGGGTCTTGAAACTGGAGTCCCTGGGTGGTACAAACAGTTAATGCAGCCAGCTGCTAACTGAAAGGCTTGAGAAGCCTCAGGATTCTCTGGGCCTTCTGGATTGCCAAGTCACACAGAAGGGACTGTAGATCTGTGGACATTCATTTTCTGAGGCAAAACGGATTTCTCCTCCAGTTCCAAAGCTTCTTCTACAAAGCTACAATAAACTGCTTTCATTAAAAAAAAAAACAAAGCCCAAACTTGTTGCTGTCGAGTTGATTCTGACTCACAGTGACCCAAGAGGAGAGGGTAGAACTGCCCCAAAGGGTTTCCAAGGAGCACCTGGCAGATTCGAACTGCCGACCCTTTGGTTAGCAGCTATAGCACTTAACCACTATGCCACCAGGGTTTCTGTTTTCATCCTATATACCAATAAAGAGAACTATGAAAAGGAAATCGGGAAAGCAATACCGCTTTTAACAGCCCCTAAAAAAAATAAAATACTTAGGAATAAATCTAATCAGGGATGTAAAAGACCTATACAAACAAAACCACAAAACACTACAGCAAGAAACTAAATGAGACCTACATAAATGGAAAAACATACCATGCTCATGGGTAGGCAGACTCAACACTGTGAAAACGTCAATTCTACCCAAAGCAATCTACAAAAACAATGCAATCCTGATCCAAATACCAACAGCATTCCTTAATGATGTAGAAAAACTAATCATTAACTTTATATGGAAAGGAAAGAGGCCCCAGACAAGTAAAGCACCACTGAAGAAGAAGAATAAAGTAGGACTCGCACTACCTGACCTCAGAACCTACTTTAATATCTGGAAAAGGACATAAATATGTTGCTGTGAGGTTGAACACACCTATTCTGCGTGTGTGTAAAAATACATGTATATTTTCAAAATATGTATATTTTCAAAATATGTATATTTTCACACTAAACAGACAATAGGTAAGTGGTAACTTTTGTGAAATGTAAGACAGTACACAACACTGGGGAAGCCGGCACAGCTTCACCCGGAAGCTCCACAGACACATCCAAATTCCCTGAGGGACCAGATTACTGGGCTGAGGGCTGGGGACCATGGTCCCGGGGAACATCTAGCTCAACTGGCATAACATAGTTGACACAGAAAATGTTCTACATTCTACTTTGGTGAATAGCATCTGGAGTCTTAAAAGCCTGTGAGTGGCCATCTAAGACACCCCACTGGTCTCACCCCTTCGGGAGCAAGGGAGAATGAAGAAACCTAAAGATACAAGGGAAAGATCAGTCCAAAGGAGTAATGGACCACATCTACCACGGCCTCCACCAGACTGAGTCCAACACAACTAGATGGTGCCTGGCTGCTACCATCACCGACTACTCTGACAGGGATCACAACAGAGGGTCCCAGACAGAGCTGGAGGAAAAGCAAGAACAAAATTCTAACTCTCAAAAAAAGATTAAACCTTCTGGCCTGATAGACACTGGAGAAACCCTGGAAGTATGGCCCCCAGGTACCCTTTTAGCTCAGTAATAAAGTCACTCCTGAGGTTCAGCCAAAGATCAGTCAGGCCCATAAAACAAAACAAGACTGAAGGGACACACCAGCCCAGGGGCAACGACTAGAAGGCAGGAAGGAACAGAAAAGCTGGTAAAAGGGCACCCAAAGTCAAGAAGATAGTGTTGACATATCGTGGGGTTGGCAACGAAGGTCATAAAACAATACATATACAGTTTAATGAGAAACTACTTTGTTCTGTAAACCTTCATCTAAAATACAATTTAAAAAATTAAATTAAAAAAAATAAAACACAACAAAGCAAACCCCCTGGGCCAACATTGAACTTACTCTTGTTCTGTCAACAAATACATTCAACAGACGCTTTGACTCCAGAGCTTACGCTCTTACCCACTTTATGATGCCAATCTCCTGAAAAATGAACTGTACTCTGCTGATGTTGTTGCTGTTGCTGGCAGCCGTAAGTTAGCCCGACTCAGGGTGACACCATGCACAACGAACCAAATACTGCCCGGTCCTGCTCCACCCCCATGATCGGTTGCAGACTGGACAGTTGTAATCCATAGGGTTTCCACTGGCTGATTTTTGGAAGTCGATTGCCAGGCCTTTCTTCCTAGTCTTAGTCTAGAAGGTCTGCAGAAACCTGTTCAGCATCACAGCAACACTCAAGCCTCCACTGACAGACAAGTGGTAGCTGCACATGAGGTGCACTGGCCAGTCTCCCTCACAGAAGACGGTTATTTTACCACTGAGCCACCAAATGTCCCCAAAACTGTATACCACTCTGTCTCAAACCAGAAAAAAACAAAAGGGGTTGGATGGAGGCAGCACGAGGAGACACAACATCTCCCACTCCCTTTCCCAAATGCCGAATCACCTGCTTTTCAACCTACTCCAACAGTCCATACAACAAACTGTCTGATGACCACCTCGCACAGGCAAGCCAGGAATCCAAAAGCCATGCTTTGATATTTATATCCTTTCCCAGATGGTAAAGCAAACCCCCTGGGCCAATACTGAACTTATTCTTGTTCTGTCAACAAATAAATTCAACGCAACGAGAGTTTTAGCACCTCCTCTGTACAGAGCAAGATGCTCTGGTGGTGGAATGGTTATGTACTCAGCTCCTAACTCAAAATTCGGCGGTTCAAACCCACCAGCAGCTCCACAGGAGAAAAGACCTGGTGATCTGCTCCCATAATGATTGTAGCCTACGAAACACTATGGTGCAGTTCTACTATGTCACATGGGGTCACTATGAGTTGGAATCAACTCGATGGCACCCAACAACAGTAACAACATGTACTGAGCAGAGACCCTGGGTGGTACAGTTAACATGCTCAGATGCTAACCAAAAAGTTGGAGGTTTGAGTTCACCTACAGGTGCCACGGAAGAAAGGCCTGGAAATCTACTTCCCAAAAAAATCACTCATTGGAAACGCTATGGAGCCCAGTTCTACTCTGACACACATGGGGTAGACCTGAGTCGGAGCTGACTGGATGACAACTGGTTAAGTACTGAGTTCCCTGCTAGTCCCTGTGGGGCAGTTTGTGGGCCCCTGAGATGTTATAGGTATTCCCAACAGTCCAAATGTTCTTTCCAAGAGTTTTTAATTTTTTTTTTTTATTTGGAGGACAATCCAAAAGGAAAAGAATACAGTATGTTTGGACCACTGGACCAATACCTTATAACCACATACTACCATGTGGTTTCAATGTTGTGTTGACCATTGCAGTAGTGCCAAACAGAACTACTTTAATTGCTACACGCTAATTAGAAGAGGTTGGAGGTGCATTTGACTTGTAATAATGCCTTCAAGTTCAAATGTGGGTCAACCAACATTGTTGATGGTTGCTGTCCAGCTGATTGTGACTCAGGGCGGGCAACCCCATGTGTGCAGAGTAGAACTGCTCCAGAAGGTTTTCGAGGCTGACATTTTGGAAGTAGATTGCGCCTCTGCATGGGTTCAAATGACCAACAGTTCAGCTAGCAGTCAAGCATTTAACCATTTGCATCACCCAGGGACTCCACCCAACCAATATCATGGTACAAATGGAGGTTCTGTTGCACTTAAAAGTTGAGAAATGGGTGGGAGTACTGAAACTCACAGGGCCTGCTAAACCCAGAAGAGCCCAGTGTTGGGGTCGGCAAAGTACTTATTTCAAGGGACAGTTTAATTTCAGCAAAACACCATTCCTCTCATTAAATTAATGTTTAAAGTTATAATGTAATTTGAATTACATTGGCTTGGTTATTTTGTTTGCATTTAATTCGCAAGTTCATTTTGGATTTATAACTGCAAAGGAGCTGTAAGCTTTAGGACTTCATGCCTTGTTTTATCATCATTTATGTCTTGTCGAATATCTTAGATTTAAGTCAACACTGGAAATCCAAAGCAATTAAAAAAAAAAAAGGCCCATTATTCCTTATTACATGATACACCGGTAGAGGATACAGGTATTCTCCTATGAAATGCCACCACCTTTTGGGAAAGTAACTCACCAAGGGTCTCCAGCTACAGAAAGAAACCCACAGTTAATCAGATGCCATTGAGTCAATCCTGATTCCTGGTAGCCCCACATGTGCCAGAGTAGAACTGTGCTCCATAGAGTTTTTAATGGATTTTTTGGAAGTAGATCGCCAAGCCTTTCTTCCAAGGTGCCTCTGGGTGGACTTGAACCTCCAACCTTTTGGTTAGCTGCCAAGTATGTTAATCATTGGTACCACCGGGGGACTCTGAGCCCACAGTTAGGTAAATAATATTTACTGTGGCATTGTTTGTAGGGAGGGAAGCAAAAAAGGAAGGGAGGCAGGGAAGGAGGAAAAGAGGGAGGGAGGAAGGGAGGAATGTGAATATCCGCCTGGCCTACAAAGGTGTTTTATTTAGCCTGCAGTACGTTTAAATATTTTTCAATCAGTTATCAAGTTGAAAAATCTAAAGCAGCGCCGCCCAGCTCCTTCTGTGCTGGAAGGAGTGTTCTAAATCTGCACCACCCAATGTGGCAGCCACTAGCCCAGGTGGCAGTTGAGCACTTGACATGTGACAAGTATAACTGAGAAACCGAATGTTTTTATTTTATTCCATTCTAGTTCACAGAAGTTCAAATTTATGGTCTGATCCACAACCAGTCACGGGGATGGTGCAGGACTGGACAGTATTTCATTCTGTTGTGGATGAGGTAGCCATGACTTTGGTGTTGGCTCAATGGCAGGTAACAATAACACAGAGTACAAATTTAAACAGCTGCAAGTAGCCAGTGGCTAGTGTATTGAATTGGGCATTACAGATCTAGAGATTTCTCATTAAGATAAGGATTTGCAACTTCTATTAAAAAATCTGAGTATCTGTCAACATCAGGTCCACATGTCTGCAAAGTGACAATTGGCTGGACCTGAGAAGCTGAAGCTGCCTTTAGAGAGAGCGTGCACTCTCCAGTTTGCCACACCCCTCACTACTCCCTATTGTCTCACACCTGCCCGCTTCACTCATTTACATGTCCTGCAAGGCCCCTGAAACGATCTGATTTTTTTACCCTGATTTGTGCAATTTCCCTTGACTAATTCCTCTTTCTGAGGAGCCCTGGTGGTGCAGTGGTGAAGTACTCAACTGCAAACCAGAGGTGGGCAGTTTGAACCCACTGGCTGCTCCAAGGGAGACAGATGTGGCAGTCTGCTTCTGTAAAGATTACTGCCTAGGAAACTGGGGGCAGCTCTACTGTGTCCTATAGGGTTGCTATGAGTCAAAATCAACTCAACTGCAACAAGTTTAGGTTTTTTTGTTTGTTTAATCCCTCTTTATTCAGCTCTATCAAATCAAACTCTTCAAAATCAGGCTTGAATCCCATCTCCTTTATAGAGAATACTCCCAACACCACAAAGTCTAAGATTTTTTCTTCCTCCTCTTAACTCAGAGAAACACTTACCCGACGATCCATTTGGCATTTATTCCAAATGGCCTCCGGAATTTAATTATCTTTCAGGTTCTTCTATTTACCTCAGATAACAAGCTCCAGGAAAGAGCCCTGCTGGCACAGTGGTTAAGCATGCTCATTGGTGGTTCAACCAATCAGCCACTTCACGGAAGAGGTGGCAGTCTGCTTCTATGAAGATGACAGCCTTGGAAATTCTGTGGGGCAGTTCTACTTTGTCCTACAGGGTCACTATGAGTTGAAATAGATCGATAGCAATGTTTTTTTTTTTTTTTAAATAAAATCCAGGATGGCCGGGACTCTGTTTCACGTGTCTCACGTCATCTTGCCTGGCATAGAACTTTGATCACAGAAGCCTCGCAGCATCCCTTTCACTAATGACAGGATTCCATTCTGCCACCTCTTTTCCTCTTCGAAAAGCCCCGTTCTGCCAGCCTTTTAAAAAAATGGATTATGTGCCACCTTCTTTCCTTCTCTGCATCAATGTTACCAGCGAGAGGGGTGATCAAGTCTGAGTAGCATCAGGCTGTTGGGAACCATGGGAGGGTGGAGAGATTTGCAGCTTTTACCCAACCATTGTAACGTCTTTCCTTATTTCCCACTCCAAATATTGTTCTAAACCATAGACTTGTTTTGTTTGGCCTACGCCACATTTTAAAACCAAAAAAAATGGAATTAGCTGCCAACATTAAGAAATGGGAAGATTTTACCAAAAGATAGAGATTTCTGGCTTCTCTTGCTATTCCCTGACAGTAACAAAGGACAGAGCTGAGGGACATCTCTGCATAGGATTTATGGCCTTCGGTTCCTATAAACCAGCTGCCATTGTATCCGCTCTGACTCTTGGCAGCCCTATGTGTGTTAGAGTAGAACTGTGTTCCATGGTGTTTTCAATGGCCGATTTTTCAGAAGTCAGTAACAGGCCTTTATTCCAAGGCACCTCTGCGTAGACTTGAACCACCAACCTTTTGATTCGCAGCCAAGCATGTTAATCTTTTGCACCATTCGACGACTCCTCCAGTTCATACAAACCAAAACCCATTGCCATCGACTTGATTCCGACTCACAGAGACCCTATAGGACAAAGCAGAACTGCCCCATAGGGTTTCCAAGGATGTAAATCTTTACAGATTTCTCATGGAGTAGCTGGTAGGTTCGAACTGCTAACTTTTTGGTTAGCAACTGAGCTCTTAACCACTGCACCACCAGGGCTCCCCAGTTCACAGAGTTCTCATTTATCCTCCTGCCTGGCCTCTATAATCATCATTATCACAGTAACAACAACAACAACCCATTGCCATTCTGACTCACAGTTACCCTATAGGACAGAGTACAACTGCCCCATGGGGTTCCAAGGCTGAAATCTTTAGGGGAGCAGAATGTCACGTCTGGTGGGTTTCAACCACTGACCCTTCAGTTGGCAGTGGAGCGCTTTAACCACTGCACCACCAGGGCTCCTCCCAGCAACTATAATAGCGCTAACATTTATCGAGGCTTTCCCATGTGCCTGGTACTGCTGTAATCACTTGTATCTCATTCCATTTAATTCTCCTAAAACGCCTCTGAGACATGCTATGTGACTTTACAGATGAGGCAAAAAAAGTTCAGAGAAATTTAGTAACTTGCCCAAAATCAGAGTTAGGATTCAACCCCAGGTAGTCAGACTTCAAAGCCCTCCTACTTAACCACTCCACATTCGAGTTTGGGATACCATCCCTACGCTTTGCACCTACATTGTTAAGTTGAACAAATTAGGAAGACGCCCTCCTCCAGCCATGTAACCAATATATCATTTTAACCAGAAGGTTCATTCATTCCCTCTGATTGCCCATTTAAACAGTGGATTTAAAGCTTACCTTGCCAAAGGAAAAGACATGGAGAAATCAGAAGGTATGCTTCTGTAGTTCCCACGAAAAGTCTTAAGTAGAGATAACTAGGAGCCCTGGTAGTGCAATGGTTAAGCTCTCAGTTGCTAGGTCAGCAGTTCGAACCCCCACGCCCCCCGCCCGCCCCAGTGGCTCTGAGGGAGAAAAGACCCGGCGATTTGCTCCCATAAAGATTACAGGAAAGCTGCTAACCAAAAAGTCAGCAGTTCAAATCCACCAGGTACTCCTTGGAAACCCTATGGGGCAGTTCTACTGTGTTATAGGGTCACTATGAGTCAGAATCGGATCGATGGCAATGGATTTTTTTTTTTTAAGATTACAGCCTTGTAAATCCTCTGGGGCAGTTCTGCTCTATCCTACAGGGTTGCTACGAGTCAGAATCGACTGGACAACAACAGGTTTTTAGTTTTAGAGCTAACTAAAGGAGGAAAAGAGACAGCAAAGTTTCTTACTCCTCAAAAGCTGATACTACCAGAAAATGCAAATAAGCATTAAAATCTAAAGGAGCAGTTTTCAAAGTGAGGTGGAGGGGAACCCCTAGGTGCCCTCAAGACTCTTTCAGGGAGTCTGCAGGGTGAAAACCATTTTCATAATAATACTCAGATGTAATCTGCCTTTTTCATTCTCAATGAAGTTTTCCAGAGGCTACAGGACATGTGATACTGCAAGAGGCTGAATGCACAAGCAGATATGAGAAGCCAGATGACTGCAAAAATGTAAAACAAATGCCACTCTTCCCACTATGTTTTTTGTTTTCAGAAATAGTTCTTTTTAAATGAAAATGTTGCCTATGTTAATGTGTAATGGATTTATTATTGCTATTTTAAAATGAATCAATAAAATTTTTTTTTAAGCTCATTAAAGTTCTAACCGGATTTATCAGTAAATACAATTCACAAAAACAAAAACTCTCTGGGGTCCCCAACATTTTTTTTTTAAGGTAAAGGGGTCCTAAGATCAAAAAGTTTGAAAACTGCTGTTCTGAACCGATAAAGTTCTATGTTACACACATGCCCAAGCGGGCGTGTGTATTTGCGTGTGAATTTAACACCAAACCCTAGGTGGTGCAAACGGTTAAGCAGTCACTGAAAGACTGGTGGTTTGGGGCCCCCTGAAGGTACCTCAGTAGAATGGCCTGGAGATCGACGTCCAAAAAATCCGCCCTTTAGAACCCTACGGAGCACAGTTCTACTCTGACACACAAGGTATGCCATGAGTCAGAACTGACTCAACGGCAACTGATTTTTTTTTTTAAAACACAGAAAGAAACTCTAAAAATTCCAAACTGGTGGCCAGAAGTCATGCTTTCTAAGACCCCACACTGTTTTTTAATACTTATTAAATTCTTTGTGAACACTGGAAAATCAGAAGGTTTTACATTAAAGAGAGTTTTCTGGCCTCTTCTCAAAAACAAAAGTCTGAGAACACCGAGCTGGTGATTCCACGTGGCAACCTTTAGCTAGGCCACTTAGCTAGGTCCCGCACTCTTGTTTACCACAGCCCCCACCACTTCCACCCTTTACCTAACCATCCCCTGTAGGTACCTGTGTTGCTACTCTGAGCAAGAGAAGGCAAAAGCTTTTTTGCAATAGGCATCAACAGTGAAACATACACCAATTTAAAAAATGTCTGCATTCCTCCAGAGGGGTCAACCTGTGCAAGAAGTAACCCTCTTCCCTATCTGACTTCCCAAAGCAGCAACTTATATGGTCTCCCCTTTGGCATAGAAGACACGCCCAACAGTCTCTTGAATGGATTAGAAGCCCTTCTGAGAAAGGAAGGGAGCCATCTAACAAAGTAGGTGTCTTTGGACAAGTGCAAAGGGAAGAAACTCACCAAAAGAGCAACAAGGATCTCCAGGAAATGGGACAGCCCAGTTTAGGCCCCACAAAGAGGGGGTTCAGGTAACAGTCAAGAGCATTGGCTATTTCCTCCTGAGACACTGGGTGGTAAATTCTAAACACCCAACCAATTTCTTTGCCACAATCTACAGCCTTTTCTTCAGGCCCTGAAAGCAAAGCAAAAGTGGTGGAAAGGAAGGGGCAGTCAGAATTCGGGCCCCTAAAGAAATAAGGACACAGGTGTGATATTTAGGGAGGGGGCAATTTTTAAAAAAAGGAAGAAAGCAATACTAAATCTAGGTGGCAAAAAAGTTTTGTTAAAGAGACAAGTTTTCAACCTTTTTTTTTTTTTAATCCCCCTGGGAAGAGACCTGCAGGTTCTGCTAGGAGAAAGCTAATTGGGGTGGAGTAGGGGGGTGGAATTGATGATGCAAAGGGATTTTTGTCGGAGAGATTGGGGGGAAGGAGGGGCGTTGGAAAAAGAAATACTCGGCTATGGAGAAACTGGAAGGACTGGAATTAATTTGTTATAACGGAGGCAAATTCCAAAAGTGGGGACTCCGAATGGGAAGAAATGACTTGCTCGAAAATGATCCTGAATGGAAGGAAAACCGGGATAAGAATTTTTTTTTTTTGCTAGAGGGAGTTTCTAAAAAAAAAGGGGGGGGGGAAGCAAAATCTAGGGAGATAGAAGTGTTTTTTTTTTTGCTGGAAGATCCTAAAAAGAGCCAAATCTGGGTCCCCCAAAGTGGAACTATTTAGGGGGAAGGAGGATTTTTAGCAGAAGGAGCCTGGGAGGGGAGGCGGAATGCAAGGCCCAGATGCAGAAAGTGGAGGTCGGGTAGGGCCCGCGGCGCGAGCTGGGGCGCTGCGAGGGGGCAGTTGGGGCCTGGGGGTCGGAGAAGGAAAGAAAATGGGGTGCAGCAGGCCACGGGCCCCTTAAGGAGAGTCTTCTCCAACCGGAAAGGGCTGCCGGGGTGCAGCCAGGGCCCGGAGCTGTTGGACTGCAGGAGGTGCGTGCGTGACGCGGGAACGGGGGCACCCGTCGCGCCCCTCGAAAGACTAGGTGGGCCCCTCTAAAAATAAGTATATAAACGAATTAGATTTTAAAAGGGAGGAGGGGGTTGAAAAAAGAGGAAAGAGCGGGAAAGGGGGGATAGGGAAGAAGGGGAGGGGCACGGGCAGCAGCAACCGGGTTTTACCCGCCCCGGGGGCTCGCGCGCCGGGCCTCGCACCTCGCGCCTCGCGGGGCTCCCAGCGGCCCCCCCGCCGCCCGCGCCCACTCGGCGCGCACGCGCACGCGCAGCCCGATCCGCTCCCGGAGCGCCCTGCTCACCCGCGGCCTGGGCGCGCGTGCGTGTCCACGGGCAGCCCCAAGAGACCCAGAGCAGCCTCGAGCCCAGTCGCGCGCAGCCCGGACTCCCGGCGCGTGCCGCCTGGCTGCGCAGGCCCTGCGGCACCGGGGGGGCGGGGCCGCGCGAGGGGCGGGGCTTGTCGTGGTCAGGTGACCCGCGGCGGGCGGGAAAGGAGGCGGTTGGTCGCCATTTTGGGAGGCGGGCGGTTAAGGGCGGGAGAGAGGGGAGGCGGAGGCGGGGAAGGGACTGCGGGGAGGGGGAGGGGCCGGGCTCGTACAGGCCCCGGAATAGAGGCAGCTCAGGAGGCCGGTCCCTCTGGCCATTCCTTGAGGGCAGCGTTGGAACCTAGTGGTTGGGAGCAGCCGCTGGGCTGTAAATGGATCACTGCGAGCCCGCAAGGGGGAAGCTGACCAGAAAGCGCCACCACAGGGTCGTGGTGCCCAGTGTTGCGTCCTGCGTGTTCCTGAGGATGGTGTGGCAGGGTGCAGCAAACAGGAAGAGATGACATTCAGGGAGTCAGTGGGCTTGAAACCCACAAAAAGGAACCCGATCTGGTCCTCTATTCGTTTGTCAGACCCTGAGTCTCGTGGGCACAGCTCTCTGCTGAACTGTGTTGTGGGAGACGAACTGGAAAGAGTCGTGGCGTGAGGGAGTTGACGGATCAAGGAGTTTGAACCCTCCAACAATTTAGAAAAAAAAAAATACCAAACCCATTGCCATCGAGTCGATTCCGACTCATAGCAACCCTAGAAGACAGGGTAGAGCTGCCTCATAGTTTCCAAGGAGCGCCTGGTGGATTCGAACCCTCAACCTTTTTGGTTAGCAGCAGTAGCACTTAACCACTAGGCCACCAGGGTCTCCCCAATAATTTAGAAGGAGGATTTATTCCCTAGAAGAAGGAATGCTAAGAAAAATTGAAGGCTGGAAATGTATTAAGACCCAAAGTAGATGAATGGTTGCCTGGGGTTGGGGAAGCCCTGCTGGTGCAGTGGTTAAAGAGTTCTACTGCTAGCCTATGGGGTCGCTATGAGTCAGAATCACCTCCACCAGAAGGGGTTGGGTTGTGTTTGGTTAGGTTTGATTAGGTTGGGGGTTGGGAATGGGATTAACTGTAAAGGAACATGAGGGATCTTACTGGGATGATGGAAATGTTCTGAAGCAATCATGGTGATGGTTGCACAACTTAGAAAGTTGACCCAAAAAAATCATTGATTTGTAAACCTGTGATGGGTGACTTTTACGGTATGTAAATTGTTGTTGGGTGCCACCGAGTCCGTTCTCATAGCGACCCCATGTGACAGTAGAACTGCTCCCATAGGATTTTCTAGGCTGTAATCGTTACAGGAGGAGCACTGGTGGCACAGACGTTAAGCGCTCGGCTGCTAACCCAAAGGTCGGTAGTTCGAACCCATCAGCCACTCCTCCAGTCTTGAAGGGCGTTGTAGGTCATGCTAAAACCAGCTGTCATCAAGTTGATTCTGACGGCAACCCATGTGTGTCACACAACTGTGCTCCCAAGGGTTTTCAATGGCTGAGTTTTCAGAAGTAAATCACCAGTCCTTTTTTCTCAGGTGCCTCTGAATGGACTCGTACCACCAGCCTTTCAGTTAGCAGCCAAGCACGTTAAGAGTTTGCACCACCCAGGAACTTTGGGTCATGGTAAAGGAGAAATTAAAAACCTAGAAACAATTTAATAGGGAATCTTCATTGATTTAGCGAACACTGAAAAATACTGAGTGTCAGCTGGGTAATCCATCCCCTTGATGGAGGGAGCAAGGACCCTGACCACTAGATAAATGAAAGTTAAAGGGCAGGATTTAGGATCCTAAAACAAGTACTATAGGCACTTTTCTGTCCTTTGATAAACATTAAACACCTATAAATGGAGACAGACAATACCTGCAACACGTAACTCACATAAAAGATCACTCATAGCAACCCTATGACAGAACAGAACTGCCCCATAGGGTTTTCAATGATCTGCTAGTGGATTCAAACTGCCAACTTTTTCGGTTAGCAGCCATAGCTCTTAACCACCCCACCACCAGGGCTCCACATAAAAGATTAGCATTCAGAATTTTTTTTTAAGGTTTGCAAATTATTGAAACAAAGCAATAGAAAAATGAATAAAAGATATGAAGAGGTGCTTCATACATGAGGACACATATGAAAAGAGGCAAGGGAATGCAAATTAAAACCACAGAGACCATGACACACCCACCAGTTTGGCCAAATGTAAATTTACTTTTTTTTTTTTAAATCAAGTGCAGCAGAGAAAACTCTTAGGGTAGTGGTAACGGGTAAAATTGGTACAGGCACATTGAAGAGCAATTTTTGCCTGCGAGAACAAAATTAAAGACTTTTTAAACATGCCCCATGCCCCTGCAAATCCCACACCCAGGGGTTGAGTCTAGCGAAACTCTTGCCTGTGTGCCCCAGATGTACCCAAGAATAGTCATAAGCAACCATGTTGTTAAGAGAAGGAAAGAAAAAGGAAATCTTGAATTGGATCCTGGAACAGGAGAATGACATTAGTGGAAAGACTAGTGAAACCTCAATAAAGTCTGGAATTTAGTTAACAGCACTGTATCACTGTTGGGTTCTTAGGAGCCCTGGTGGAGCAAATGTTAAGCACTTGGCTGCCAACCAAAAGGTTGGCGATTCAAACCCACCAGCGGCTCTCCAGTAGAAAGACCTGGCGACCTGCTTTCGTAAAGATTATAGCCTAGGAAACTCTGTGGGGTGGTTCTACTCTGTCACAGAGAGTCATAAGGTTGCTGTGAGTCAGAATTGACTCTACCACACCTAACCACAACAACAATGCTGGTTTCTTAGTTTCAACAGATGTATCACGGTAATATGAGATGTTAACATTAGGGAAGGAGTCCTTAGGTGGTGCAAACGGTTAAGTGCTCAACAGCCAGCCAAAAGCTGGTCGTTCAAACCTAACCAGAGGTGCCTTGGAAGACAGGCCTGGTCATCTGCTTCCAAAAGTTCACAACCTTGAAGGCTCTATGGAGCAGTTCTACTCTGCACACATGTGGTCACCATCTGTCTGAATCGACTCAACAGCAACTAACAACAACAAGCATTAGGAGGAACTAGGTGAGAGGTTTACAGGAACTTTCTGTACTATCTTTGCAACTTTCCTGTAAATCTAAAATTATTCTAAAATGAACACTTCAGTGAAAAAAAAGAAAATGTCCACCCACAGGTGACTGGATAAGTTGTGGTATCTTTGCTGAATGGAACATTAATACGGCGATAAAATCAAGCCCACTGCAGTTAACCACATATACAAATGTGCTTCCATTTACTTATAAAGTTTCAAAAACCAGGCGAAAGTAAACAATCTTTGGCTAAGTCTATGTTCAGTATATCACTGGTCCTTATAGCAACCCTAGGGGTTAGTCCCACTTTTTTTTTTTTAATAGCCCAACATTTACCAATTGAACATTTTTTATGTGTACAATTCAGCGACACCTATTACATTAATCATGTCGTGCAACTTTGGTGCTGTGAATTACTCAACATAGCCCTTGTAGCCATAATCTTTGTGACTCCCACACAGTGATTGGGTAGGATTATGGAAACAGATTCTTGTGGCCCACCAAGGGGATTGGATGGCTTGCTGCTAATGTAAATAAGGTGTATGCAACCTGTGATGTTAAGGTTATGTGTCAACTTGGCTGGGTCATGATTTTCAGAGGATTGGCAGTTATGTAATGATGTAATTTGGCAGTTATGTAATGATGTAGTCATTCTCCACGTTGTGGTCTGATGTAATTTTCTTCCATTTTGTTATGTGTTGTAAATCCTACACTCTATGCCTATGGTTATAGTCCCATTTGGGAGCGAGTTGTCTGTTATGTTAATGAGGCATGATTAGGGTGGGATGTGTCTTGAGTCACTGCCTTACTAAAGGATATGACTCAAGTCATCACCCTTACCCCACCCTTACCTCTCTTATTCAAGTCACACCCTTGCTCAAGTAAGGAATGTTTCCTGAAGGGCATGGTCTGCATCCAATGTATATGAATGGTCTGGCAAAGCTCTCGCACTCGCTCTAGATCCTGTACCCAGCTTATTATCACCTAACCTCTAGTTAGAGCTCAAGCCAACAGCCTATCATCTGACTTGTTTCCCCACCTTCCACAGTCTTGTGAGCCAGCAGTCTGTCGTCTGACCTGCTGATTTGGGTTCGTCAACCCCTGCAACCATGAGACTCTGGAGAAGCCTCCAGCCTGATTCTTGACCCCTGGGTTTGGGACTTTCCAGCCTCCACAACCGCGTGAGCCATTTCCTTGACAGTTCATGGATTCTGTGAGACACTGCAGTGAATTACGGAACCCAAAGATGGGAGGGAGAGTACTGAGCAGAGGAGGAGGAGTTGATATTAGAGATAATGAAGTGGGACAGCAGTTTGGAAAAATTGGACATCTTTAACCTCCACCTTATAGGAACCAACTTTGTGCCGATCTTTATAAAATAAATTATTCATTCAGCCACCATTACCAGTATCAGTTGCCATGTTTTCCATCACTATAAACAGATTACTCAATGCTTCTTAAACAATGACTCCCCTTTTTCACCCTCCCTCCTACCTGTAGTAAACCCACTGCCTTCAAGTAAATTCCTACTCATAGTGACCCTATAGGACAGGGTAGAACTGCCCCGTAGAGTTTCCAAGGCTGTAATCTTTACAGAAGCAGACTGCCACATCTTTCTCCCGTGGAGCCATGGATGGGTTCTAACCGCCAACCTTTCAGTTAGCAGCTGAGCACTTAAGCACTGTGCCACCGGTGCTCCACCCTGCCTCTGGTAATGACTAATAAACTTTGGTGTCTATGCATTTACCTATTCAAGACATTTCATATAAGTGGGATCAAACAGTATTTGCCCTTCTGTGAGTGACCTACTTCACTCATCTTAATGTTTTCAAGGTTCATCCATGTTGTGGCATGCATCAGAACTTCATTTCTCTTTATGGCTGAATAATACTCCATGGTGGTTAAGAGCTATGACTGCTACCCGAAAGGTCAGCCGTTCGAATCCACCAGCCACTCCTTGGAAACCCTATGAGGCAGTTCTCCTCTCTCCTATAGGGTGTCTATGAGTCAGAATCGATGCAGTGGGTATGGTATGGATATATCACATTTTGTTTATTCATCTGTTGGAGCCCTGGTGGCACAGTGGTTAAGAGCTATGGCTGCTAACCAAAAGGTCAGCAGTTGGTATCCACCAGCCACTCTTTGGAAGCCCTATGGGGCAGTTCTACTCTGTCCTGTAGGGTCACTATGAGTCAGAATAGACTTGACAGCAATGGGTATCAACAGATGAAGACCTACACAAACCAAACCTCTGCCGTGGAGTTGATTCTGGTTTCATCAATTCTGGTTTTACCAGAATCAACTTGACACCGCTGGAGACCACCTTCCAGCCAAATGATAGACGGGCCTATAAAATAAACAATAACACTCATAAAGAACACGTACCTTAGAAAAATCAACTATATGAGACTAGAAAGGCAACATTTGCCCAAAACCAAAGATAAGAAGCAAGAGAGGAACAGGGAAACCGGACTAATGGAAATGAACCCAGGGAGGAAATGGGGAGAGAGCTGACACATTGCCGAGATTGCAACCAATGCCATGGAACGATTTGCATAAGAATCATTGGTTGGAAAGTAATTTGCTATATAAACTTTCACCTAAAGCACAATAAAATGTTTAAAAAAATGTTATTGGTGATTGGTGAATCTGGAAAGAGGTTTTTAAAAAATCATTCCTGGTAGTTTTCTGTATGTTTGAAATAGTTGTAAGTAAAAAACAAAACAACAAAAAGAAACACTTCACTCCTTGTTCATCTTCTTCTTAGGTTCCATCTCGTCGAGTTGATTTAGACTCATGGCAACCCCACAGGGTTTTCTAGGCTGTAATCTTTACAGAAGCAGATCCTGAGATCTTTCTCCCACTGAGCCACTGGATGGGTTCAAACCACTAATGTTTCGGTTAGCAGTGAAGTGCTTAACTGTTGCGGCACGAGGGCTCCTTCATTCCACCTCTAGAGAGATGAAAACATACATTCACACCCTTATACACAAACACAGCAGCGTTATTCATCATAGACAAGCAATGAAAACAACCAAAAAGTTGATCAATGACAAAATTTTTAAAAATGTGGCCTACTGATGTGTGCAACAGCAAGGGTTAGCATTAAAAACATTATGGCAAGTGAAAGAGTCCAGACACAGCCACATACTGTATGATCCCATTTATATGAAATGCCCAGAATAAGCAAATCTATAGAGACAGAAAGATTAGTGGTTGCCAGGGGCTGGAGGGATGGAGGAATGGGGAGTGACTGCTTAATGGGTACAGGGTTTCTTTTTGCGGTGATGCAAATGTTTTGAAACTAGGTAGTGGTGATGGTTGCATGACCTTGTGAATATATGAAAAACCACTGAATCATATACTTTTAAATGATGAGTTTCATGTTATGTGAATTATATCTCAATTAAAGAGCAATGAGAACAAACCCTTCAACGGCTGTGTATTGCCTTTGGGATCAATCCCGAATCTCTGGTCTGATACCTCAGCAGCTCTCAGCCAAGCTCCCCACGTTCCAGCCCCGGTCTTCTTTCATTCCCTGATCCTGTCACCTCTGGGCCTTTGCATCTGAGCTTCCCTGCACTGGGAACACACTGGCCCTCTGCCGTTGTCTGTCTCTATTCATCTGGAAAGTCTTAGCTTAGAAGTGACTTCCTTCAGGAAGGTCTCCCCTAACCCCCAGAGTTTAAGTAGTGGATTCCCAAAGAATATTTGAGATAATTTTCTGGTGACTTATTTTAATGGTGATGTATCTATTTTAATGTATGTTAGGAAAAAAGTAACTAGTCCGTTAAAGGTAGAGTTACCATGCGACCCAGCAATTCCTCTCCTAGCCTATATACCCAAAACACTTGAAAAACAGGAATTCAAACAGATACTTACACACCAGTGTTCACTGCAGCACTATTCCCAAGAGCCAAACGGTGGAATCAATCTAAACGTCCATTAACAGATAAATGGATAAACAGAATATTCTGCATACATACAATGGAATATTATTCAGTCATAAAGAGACATGAAGTTCTGATACATGCAATGACATGAGTGAACTTTGAAAACATAATGCTGAGTGAATTAGTCAGACACAAAAGGCCACATATTGTACGATCCCACTCATATGAAAAGCTCAGTATCATCAGTCAGAACAAGACCAGGGGCCAACTGCGGAAAAGACCATCAGTTGCTCATATGCAAGTTCAAGTTGAAACTGAAGAAAATTAGAACAAGCCCAGGAGAGCCGAAGTATGACCTTCAACATATTCCACCTGAATCTAGAGACCATCTCAAGAATAGATTTAATGCTTTGAATACTAACGACTGAAGGCGGGACGAGTCGTGGAATGACATCACACCTGAAGAAAAGCAAGAGGTCATTAAAAAGACAGGAAAAAAAGAAAAGACCAAAATGGATGTCACAAGAGACTCTGAAACTTGCTCTTGAACGTCAAGTAGCCAAAGCAAATGGAAGAAATGATGAAAGTAAAAGAGCTGAACAGAAGATTTTAAAGGGCAACTCAAGAAGACAAAGTAAAACACTACAGTGACATGTGCAAAGACCTGGAGATAGGAAACCAAAAGGGAAGAATACACTCAGAATTTCTCAAACTGAAAGAGCTGAATAAAAAAATTCAATCCTCGAGTTGCAATATCGAAGGATTCTACAGGGAATATATTAAATGATGCAGGAAGCATCAAAAGAAGATGGAAGGAATACACAGAGTCACTATACCAAAAAGAATTGATCGACGTTCAACCATTTCAGGAGGTAGCGAATGATCAGGAACAGATGTACTGAAGGAAGAGGTTCCAGCTGCACTGAAAGCCCTGGCGAAAAACAAGGGTCCAGGAACTGACGGAATACCGATGGAGACGTCTCAACAAACGGATGCAGCACTGGAAGTGCTCACTCATCTATGCCAAGAAATTCGGAAAACTGCTATCTGGCCAACCAACTGGTATTCCAAAGAAAGGCGATCCAACCAAATGCAGAAAGTATCAAACAGTATCACTAATATCACACACAAGTAAAATTTTGCTGAAGATCATTCAAAAGTGGCTGCAGCAATACAATGACAGGGAACTGCCAGAAATTCAAGCTAGATTCAGAAGAGGACGTGGAACAAGGGATATCATTGCTGATGTCAGATGGACCTTGGCTAAAACCAGAGAATACCAGAAAGATGCTTACGTGTGTTTTATTGACTATGCAAAGGCATTCAACCGTGTGGATCATTTTTACAAATTATGGATAACATTTCGAAGAATGGGAATTCCAAAACACTTAACTGTGCTCATGAGTGACCTGTACATAGACCAAGAGACAATCGCTCTAACAGGACAAGGGGATACTGAATGGTTCAAAGTCAGAACAAGTGTGCGTCAAGGTTATATCCTTTCACCATACTTACTCAATCTGTAGGCTGAGCAAATAATACAAGAAGCTGGACTGTATGAAGAACAAGGCACCAGGATTGGAGGAGGACTCATTAACACCCTGCGTTATTCAGATGACATGACCTTGCTTGCTGAAAGTGAAGATGACTTGAAGCATTTACTGATGAAGGTCAAAACCCACAGCCTACACTATGGATTACATGTCAACATAAAGCAAACAAAAATCCTTACAACTGGACTGTTAAGCAACATCATGATAAACGGAGGAAAGACTGAAGTTGTCAACGATTTCATTTTACTTGGATCCACAATCAACACCCATGGAAGCAGCAGTCAAGAAATCAAAAGACCCATTGCAATGGGCAAATCTGCTGCAAAGGACCTCTCTAAAGTGTTGAAAAGCAAAGGTGTCACCTTGAAGACTAAGGTGCGCCTGACCCAAGCCATGGTATTTTCAATAGCATCATATGCATGTGAAAGCTGGACAACGAATAAGGAAGACTGAAGAAGAGTTGATGCCTCTGAATTGTGGTGTTGGTGAAGAATATTGAATATACCGTGGACTGCCAAAATAACGAACAAATCCGTCTTGGAAGAAGTGCAACCAGGATACTCCTTAGAAGCAAGGATGGCGAGACTGAGTCTTACATACTTTGGACATGTTGTAAGGAGGGATCAGTCCCTGGAGAAGGACATCATACTTGGTAAAGTACAGGGTCAACGAAAAAGAGTAAGACCCTCAATGAGATGGATTGACACAGTGGCTGCAACCATGGGCTCAAGCATAACAATGATTGCAACGATTGCCCAGGACCGGGCAGTGTTTTGTTCTGTGGTTCATAGGGTCCTGTGAGTCGGAACCAACTCGATGGCACCGAACAACAATAACATTGCATTGGGAAAATTTGCTGCAAAAGACCTCTTTAACGTGGTAAAAAGCAAAAATGTCAACTTGAATAGTAAGGTGTGCCTGACCCAAGCCATGGTGTTTTCAATTGCCTTATATGCATGCGAAAGCTGGACAATGAATAAGGAAGGCCGAAGAAGAACCGACGCCTTTGAATTGTGGTGCTGGTGAAGAATATTGAAGGTACCAAAAACCAAACCAAACCTGCTGCCATTGAGTTGATTCCGACTCATGGTGACCATATAGGACAGAGTAGAACTGCCCCATAGTGTTTCCAAGGAGTGCCTGGTGGATTTGAACTGCTGACCTTTTAGTTAGCAGCCGGAGGTCTTAACCACTACGCTACCAGTGTTTCCTTATTGAATATACCACGTACTGTGAAAAGAATGAACAAATCTGTCTTGGAAGAAGCACAACCAGAATGCTTCTTAGAAACAAAGATGGTGAGACTACGTCTCACATGCTTTGGACATGTTATCAGGAGAAATCAGAACATTATGCTTGGTACAGTAGACGGTCAGCAAAAAGGAGGAAGACCCTCATCGACATGGGTTGACACAGTAGCTACAATAATGGGTTCAGGCGTAACAATGATTGTGAGGATGGCACGGGAGCAGGCAATGTTTTGTTCTGTTGTACATAAGAGTCGCCATGAGTCAGAACCGACTCAGTGGCACCTAACAGCAACACTCATATGAAATATCTAGAATAAGCAAATGCGTAGAGACGAATGTTTATTAGTGGTTACTAGAGGCTAAGGGGAGGGGAGAGTTATTGCTTAAAGGATATTCAGTTTCTCCTTGGGGTGACGAAGGCATCTGGAGATGGACAGAGACAATGGAAGCTCCACATGGTGAGCGTAGTTAATGTCACTGAGTTGTACACCTAAAAATGGTTAAAACAGCAAGCTTGCTGTTATAGATATATTTTACAGAGGTGCCTTAGAAGACAGACCTGGTGATCTACTTCTGAAAAATCAGTTACTGAAAACCCTGTGGAGCACAGTTCTGCTGTGAAACACATGTGGTCACCCTGAGTCAGAATTGATTTGGTGGCAACTAGTTATATTTTACCACAATAATTTTTTTTTACTGGATATACAAATGCAAGTAACCTGTTACACCTAAGATTCCATGGCTATTGCTGCTTAGGGTCAGCTCTGTGAGAAACCACTTAAGGAAAAAAAATAATAAGTTGGGTTAAAAAATAAATTTAAGTAACTAACAAGAGAAGGAGTATCTACGAAAACTGGTGCATTGGCTCTTTGTTGTTGTTAGGTGCCACCCAGTGAATTTTCGACTCCTAGTTAACCCCCGATGAGACAGAGGAGAAGTGTCCCATAGGGTTTTCTAGGGTGTGATGGTTACGGGAGTAGAGAGCCAGGACTTCGTCCTGCAGAGCCACTGGGTGGGTTAAAACTCCCCACCTTACGGTTAGAAGCCTAGCGCTTTCCCATTGTGCCACCAGCGCTCCTTTGGGAATAATAAAACTAGCTGCCATCGAGTTGATTCTGACTCATGTGACCTCAAGTGTGTCAGAGTAGAGCTGTGCTCCATAGGGTTTTCAGTGGCTGATTTTTCTGAAGTAGACCACTAAGCCTTTCTTCTGAGGTGCCTCTGGGTGGACTCAAACATTCAACCTTTAGGTTAGCAGCCAAGCACATTAACCGTTCACACCACCCAGAATAATAGAAAAACTATTATAATAGGAAAACTCAGGGCTGGGTCAACTCCACCTGAGCCCTCAGAGCAGCCACCAGGCTAGTATCTGTCACGTGAGTATTGATTTGTGTTATGTCTGTGTCCTCGACTGGGGTGTTAGCCCAAGGAGGGCAGGACTGGGGCTATCCCAGTCACCACTGTGTCCCCAGCACTGCCCTACCCAGAGTGGCACAGAGTAGGTGCTCAGGGAGTGTGTGCCGGGTGAACAGACTCCAAGCAAAGAAGTTTGGACTTTCTGGGGGACATCTAGGTCAATAAGCATAACAGAGTTCGTAAAGAAAATGTTCTACTTCCGACTTTGGTGAGAAGCGTCTGCGGTCTTAAAAGCTTGCGAGCAGACAACCAAGATACATCTACTGGGTCCCATCCCTTCTGGAGCAAAGGAGAATGAAGAAAACCAAAGACTCAAGGGAAATGTTACACCAAAGGGCTAATGGACCGCATGAACCACAACCTCCACCAGCCTGAGACCAGAAGAACTAGACGGTCCCCAGCTACCACCACCGATCGCTCTGACAGGGATCACAACCAAGAGTCCAGGACGGGGGGAGGGGGGGAATGCAGAAAAACAAAAAAAAGAGCAAAGTTCAAATTCACAAACACAGACCAGACTTACTGGTCTGACAGTGACTAGATGAACCCCGAGACTATGGCCCTGAGACACCCTTTTAACTCAGTACCAAAGTCACTCCCAAAGTTCACCCCCCAGTCAAAGATTACACAGGTCTATAAAACAAACAATAACACACATGAGGAAAGTGCTTCTTAGCTCAACCACGTAAACAAGACCAAATGGCAGCACCTGCTAAAAAGCAAAGACAAGAAGGAAGAGACAGGAAAACTAGACAAATGGAAATGGAGAACCCAGGGTGGAGAAGGGGAGAGATTTGGCAGGTCGCAGGGATTGCCATCAATATTGAAAAACAATTTGTGTATAAATTGTTGAGTGAGAAACTAATTTGCTCTGTAAACTTTGACCTAAAGCACAATTAAAAAAAAAAAGTTTGGACTTTCCCCTGAGGGCACCTAGAGCCATAAAAAAAAAACAAACCCAGTGCGATGGAGTTGATTCTGACTCATAGCGGCCTGGAGCCATAAAAAAAAATCATGGAAGGGCTTTAATCAGGGAAGTGTCAAGGTTGAGCTGTGCTTTAGAAACCCTGGGCTCCCTCTCCACTCTGTCTGGACACCCAACATCACTTCCCTACACTACTTGTATTGGTATCCTTATTGTTGTGTGCCGTTGAGTGAATTCCAACTCATAGCTACCCTATAGGACAGAGTTGAACTGCCCCATAGGGTTTCCAAGGAGCGACTGGTGGATTCGAACTGCCAACCTTTTGGTTAGCAGCTGGAGCTCTTAACCACTGCACCACCAGGGCTCCATTAGTGTCCTAGGGCTGTCGTAACAATCTGGCTGCTAACCAAAAGGTTGGAGGTTGGAGAACACCCAGAGGTGCCTCAAAAGAAAGGTCTGGCAATTGACTTCCCAAAAATCGGCCCTTGAAAACCCTATGGAGCATAGTTCTACCCTGACACAGATGGGGTCTCCATGAGTCGGAGTTGACTCGACAGCAACTAGGGGTAGCTTCAAACAACAGAAATGTATTCTCTCCCAGTTCTGGAGGCCAGAAGTCTGAAATCAGAGTAACCGCAGGGCTGTGCTCCCTCTGAAGACTCTAGGGGAGATTGTTCCTTGCTTATTCCAGCTTCTGGGGGTTCCTGGCATTCCTTGGCTTGTGGCTGCATCTTTGTAATCTCTGGCTCCATCTTCACATGGTCTTCTCCTCTGCGTGTCTCTGTGTCTCTCCTCTTCTGTCTCCTATAAGAACATTTGTCGTTGGATTTTAGGTCCCTGTGTGGCGCAAATGGTTTGTGCTCATCTACTAACCCAAAGGTTGGCGGTTTTGTTTATCATCTGTTGACGTCCATTTGGGTTGTTGCCACCTTTTGGCTATTATGTATAGCGTTGCTATGAACTTTTTTTTTTTTTTTGGTACAAGTTTTTGTTTGAAGACATGCTTTCAATTCTTTTGAGTACATACCCAGGAGTGGAATCCCTGGGTCAAGGGTCATAGGGTAACTCAAGGATCCCGTATGTGGTGCAAATAGTTAAGTGCTTGGTTATTAAACAAAAGATGGGTGGTTCGCATTCACCCAGAGGTGCCTAGGAAGAAAGGCCTGGCAGTCTGCCTCCAAATGTCACAGCCATGAAAATCCCATGGAGCACAGTTTTACTCTGAAGCACATGGGGTCACCATGAGTCAGAGTCAACTCTATGGCATCTGTTTTTGTTTTGTTCTTTCCTATAGGATAACTCAATGTTTAACTTTTTTTTTAAATAATTTTTATTGTGCTTTAAGTGAACGTTTACAAATCAAGTCAGTCTCTCACACAAAAACCCATATACACCTTGGTAAAAAAAAAAAAAAAACACACTCCCAATTACTCTCCCCCTAATGAGACAGCCTGCTCTCTCCCTCCACTCTCTCTTTTTGTGTCCTTTTCACCAGCTTCTAACCCCCTCCACCCTCTCATCTCCCCTCTAGGGGGGAGATGCCAACATAGTCTCAAGTGTCCACCTCACCAGCATCCCTCTCCAACCCATTGTCCAGTCCAATCCATGTCTGAAGAGTTGGCTTCGGGAATGGTTCCTGTCCTGGGGCAACAGAAGGTCTGGGGGCCATGACCACAGGGGTCCTTCTAATCTCAGTCAGACCATTAAGTCTGGTCTTATGAGAATTTGGGGTCTGCATCCCACTGCTCTCCTGCTCCCTCAGGGGTTCTCTGTTGTGTTCCCTGTCAGGGCAGTCATCGGTTGTGGCCGGGCACCATCTAGTTCTCCTGGTCTCAGGATGATGTAGTCGCTGGTTCACGTGGCCTTTTCTGTCTCTTGGGCTCATAATCACCTTGTGTTCTTGGTGTCCTTCACTCTCCTTTGATCCAGGTGGGTTGAGACCAATTGATGCATCTTAGATGCCTGCTTGCTAGCGTTTAAGACCCCAGACGCCACTCTTCAAAGTGGGATGCAGAATGTTTTGTTTAATAGATTTTATTATGCCAATTGACTTAGATGTCCCCTGAAACCATGGTCCCCAGACCGTTGTCCCTGCTACGCTGGCCTTCGAAGCATTCAGTTTTTTCAGGAAACTTCTTTGCTTTTGGTTTAATCCAATTGTGCTGACCTCCCCTGTATTGTATGCTGTCTTTCCCTTCACCTAAAGTAGTTCTTATCTACTATCTAATTAGTGAATACCCCTCTCCCACCCTCCCTCCCGCCCCCTCTCGTAACCGCGAAAGAATGTTTTCTTCTCAGTTTAAACTATTTCTCAAGTTCTTGTAATAGTGGTCTTATACAATATTTGTCCTTTTGCAACTGACTAATTTCACTCAGCATAATGCCTTCCAGGTTCCTCCATGTTGTGAAATGTTTCACAGATTCCTCACTGTTCTTTATCAATGCGTAGTATTCCATTGTGTGAATATACCCTAATTTATTTATCCATTCATCCGTTGATGGGCACCGTGGTTGCTTCCATGTTTTTGCTATTGTAAACAGTGATGCAATAAACATGGGTGTGCATATATCTGTTCCTGTAAAGGCTCTTATTTCTCTAGGATATATTCCAAGGAGTGAGATTGCTGGATCATATGGTAGTTCTATTTTTAACTTTCTAAGGAAGCGCCAAATCAATTTCCAAAGTGGTTGTACCATTTGACATTCCCACCAGCAGTGTAGAAGTGTTCCAATCTCTCCACAGCTCAATGTTTACCTTTTTGAGGAACCATCAAACTGATCTCCACAGTGGCTGTACCATTTTACATCCCCACCAGCAATGGATGAGGATTCCAGTTTCTCCGTATCCTTGCCAATAACACTTGGTGTTTTTCATCTTTCCTCTCCCCTTCCCACTCTCCCCTCCCCTCCTCTCCTTCCTCTTACCTCCTCTCTTCTTTCTGTTAGCCATCCTGGTGGATCTGAAGTGGTGTCTCATTGTGGTTTCCATTTGCAATTCCCTTGATGACTAATGATGTTGAACATCTTTTCATGTGCTTGTTGGCCATTTTCTCACCACCTCTTGCAAGCTGAACTCAGCATCTGTCACTTCCCTGAAGCCATTTTCTCCTATCCACTTGTCCAATGGGTTATCTTAATTCCCACTCTCTTCCCTCTGCAACTTTGGACATCATTGGTCCCTCTATCCCTGTCTAGCCCTGACCTAAGGAGCCCTGGTGGCACAGAGGTTAAGAGCTCGGCTGCTAACCCAAAGGTTGGTGGTTCGAACCCACCAGTTACTCCACGGGAGAAAGATGTGGCAGTCTACTTCTGTAAATTTTACAACCTTGAAAAATATTAGTCCAAAGGATTAATGAACTACAGCCTCCACCAGCCTAAGACCAGAACTAGATGGTGCCTGGCTACCACTACCTACCACTCTTACAGGGATCACAATAGAGGGTCCTGGACAGAGTGGGAGAAAAATGTAGAACAAAATTCAAATTCACAAAGTAAAACACAAGACTTACTGTTCTGACAGGAGGAAGCTGCTAACTCATGACTGAAGCCACTCCCGAAGCCCACTTTCCAGCCAAAGATTAGACAGGCCTGTAAAGCAAACAATAACACACGTGAGGAATGTGCTTCTTAGTTCACTCAAGTATATGAGACCAAGTGGGCAGCACCTGCCCAAAAGCAAAGACAAGAAGGCAGGAAGGGACAGGAAAACTGGACAAACGTACATGGAGAACCTGGGGTGGAAAGGGAAAGGGGGAGAGTGCTGGCACATTGAGGGGATTGCAACCAGTGTCAGAAAATAATTTGTGTGTACATTTTTGAATCAGAAACTAATTTGCACTGTAAACTTTCACCTAAAGCACAATTAAAAAAAAAAAATTACAGCCTTGGAAACCCTTTGGGGCAGCTCTTCTCTGTTCTGTAGGGTTGCTGTGAGTTGGCGTCGACTAGACTCGATGGCAATGGGTTTGGTTTTGGTTAGCCCTAACTTGCCCAGCCTTGGTGCTCCTCTTCCTTTTCTAGAAAGGGAGGTGGGACCTTGGGCCAGTTATTAAACTTCTTTGTGCCCCAGGTTCTTCACCTGTGAAATGGGAATGACAACAGTACCTGGTTCAAGGTTATTGTGGTGATTCAATGAGTTAATGGATAAAAACAAACAAAAAGCCCAGTAGTTGTTGAATCAACTCTGACTCATGAAGACCCCATGTGTTACAGAGTAGAACTGTGCTCCATAGGGTTTTCTTGACTGTAACCTTTATGGAAGCAGACCGCTAGGCCTTTCTTCCATGGCGATTCTGGGTGGGTTAGAATCACCAGCCTTTAGGTTAGTTATTCGTTGCCACGATGGCAACCCCATGTGTGCAGAGTAGAACTGTGTTCCATAGGGTTTTCAAGACTGTTAACTTTCTGAAAAACAGATTACCAGGCCTTTCTTCTGAGGCACCTCTGGGTAGGTTTGAACCGCCAACTTTTCTGTTAGTAGGTCTTAATGGTTTGGGCTACCCAGGGACTCCAGCTACATCATTAAAAAAAAAAAAAAAAAAACCAAACCTGTTGCCATCAAGCCAATTTTGACTCATAGCAACCCTACAAGTCAGAGTAGAACTGCCCCATAGAGTTCCCAAGGAGCCCCTGGTGGTTTTGAACTGCCGACCTTTTGGTTAGCAACCATAGCACTTAACCACTACGCCACCAGGGTTTCCGGTTACATCATAAGTAACTCTTAATCAAGCTGGAGCTGTGAGCCAATTACATGGATGAATTCATCGAATGTCCCCAACAATCCGAGCAGGTAAGTGCTAACGTCATCCCCAGTATACAGGAAACTGAGGCACACAGGGGCTACAAAACTGCAAAAGTCAAGTGTCATAGGAATTCGAACCCAGGCATCTCAGCTCCAAAGTTTGTACTCTTAACCACATTATAACCAAAAACAAAACCTGTTGCCATCAACTCTTTGACTCATAGTAACCTAACCCTACAGGACAGAGTAGAACTGCCTCACAGGGTTTCCGAGGCTGAAATCTTTACGGGAGCAGATCGCCAAATCTTTTCTCCCACAGAACGGCTGGTGGGTTTGGACCGCCAACCTTTCGGTAGCAGCCGAGAGGTTAACCACCATGCCACCAGGGCTCCTTTAACTGCATTATCCAAAACCCACTGCCACCGAGTCGATTCTCACTCATAGCAACCCTGTAGGACAGAGTAGAACTGCCTCACAGGGTTTCCAAGGCTATAAATCTTTATAGAAGCAGACTGTTACATCTTTCTCCCATAACCATATTATAAAACGAAAACAAACCAAACCCATTGCCGTTGAATTGGTTCCAACTCACAGCAACCTTACAGGACAGAGTAGAACTGCCCCATAGGGTTTCCAAGGAGTGGCTGGTAAATTCGAACTGCCGACATTTTTGGTTAGAAGCCAAACTCAACCACTCCACCACCAGGGTTCCAATCACACTATAACCAAAACCAAACCAATCCCAGTGCTGTTGAGTCAATTCCAAGTCATAGCGACCCTATAGGACAGAGCAGAACTGCCCCATAGAGTTTCCAAGGAGCGCTTGGCGGATTTGAACTGCTGACCCTTTGTTTAGCAGCCGTAGCACTTAACCATAAGCCACCATCACATCATACTGCCCCTAAAAACTTCCATGGTTCGACATATTGTTTTAAAAACTATAAGAAGTTTAATGCAGATTCATAGTTAAGGTGAAAAATTTCTCATCCACTTTCTGCAGTAGATATATATTTTTTGCCTAATAGATTTCTGATGGGTTCTCCTCAAATTCTCTACCAGGGCAAACATTAAAAAAACCTTTAAGTATCTTTCACAAAGGAAAAGTTTTGTCCTTGGTGCTCCTACCATTAAACACCTGGTACTTACTGTATGTCAGGCACTGTTTTAAACCCTTCAGATGCGTTAGCTCAAGGTGGTGCCAAAGGTTAAGCACTCCACTGCTAGCAAAAGGTTGCAGGTTTGAACACAGTCAGAGGTACCTTGGAAGAAAGACCTGGTAATCAGTTCCAGAAAGGTCACAATCTTGAAAGCCCTATGGAAGGCAGTTCTACTTTGAAACACATGGGGTTGCCCTGAGTCAGAATCAATTTGACAGCAATCGTTTTTTTGTGATGTAACTGGGTGATGCAAATGGTTAACGAGCTCAGCTGCTAACTGAAATGTTGGAGGTTCAAGTCCACCCAGAGGCACCTTGGAAGAAAGGCCTGGAGATCTACTTCTGAAAAATCAGTTACTGAATACTCTATGGAACATAGTTCTATTCTGAAATACATGGGGCCACCATGAGCCAGAAGGGACTGAAAGGCAACTAGTTTTTACAATATAATTACATCATCTTGTATCCTTGATAATTTTCGGTTTATCTTATCACTGACTTTTATAGCTATCTAAGCAATGTTTCACAAACCCTGTAGCAAACTCAAATAGAGGGTTGTGTGTGTGTGTTTGTGGGTGTGGGTGTGGGTGTGTGTGTTTAAAGTGACATTCATCACAGACCAAAAATCCCAACTACTTTCTTTGGCCCTGGAAAGTCATTCTCATCTTCTTCTCGAGATCTCAGGGGATAGAGAGTAATAATAAAAATCAAAACCCAGTCAACTCTCTTCTTGGCCCTTCAGCTCCCATAGCTGCAAGACTTATCCAGAGGAAGCCAGCTTCCCTTTTTAAAGGAGCGTCTCCTAGTTCTAACTTTCTCTGCTTTTTCCAAGGAGGGCCTGGCACGTTTCTTCTCCACATCCTCCCCAAGCATCTCCAAGGAAGAGGCCCCTCCCACCTAGCTGGGATGTTAAGCCTGATAGTGATTATGAAGTCAATTAAAACAAAACATAAAGCCACTCTCTTCTTTGGGTCTGGGTATCTGGTGGTGCAAGAGTCCCTGGGTAGTGCAAATAGTTAACATGCTCTGCTGTTCAAGTCCACCCAGAGGT